>NW_024342475.1:2405209-2538326 GCF_902729225.1 Pteropus medius
GAAGGAAGGAAGGAAGGAAGGAAGGAAGGAAGGAAGGAAAGGAGGCGGGGAGGAGAAAACTACATATATGTAACCTTTCTTTTAAATTTTTTACTATACAAAAAGCTTCAAAATAAGCTATGTTACAAAATCTAAAAAGGCAAATATGCAGTCAGAATTTGTTGTCTCTAATTTCCTAATTTAATACATTTTTAAATTTGCATCCTGTATATATCCTGTATCCTATATACCTGCCACCACATCCTGGGCCTCATCCTTTTTTTAAACCGGACTATGTTTAAAAAAAAAAAAAGTGGGTCTGTTCATGCCTGGGTAATGCTGTCACTGAACAAATCTCATGCAGGACCAAAATACGAACTGTCCAAATGCTATCCTCCTGCTCTGGCACATACACCTCCAAAAAATTCAGTGCTATCAGAGCAGGACCAGTGATCTAGGACAGTCCTTTGAGATGCTGCCTTTACAAGTAAAACCATCATCCATAAATGCAAGGCATTCACTGCGTTCCCCATCTGGTCCTGTCACCCTCCCAACAAGACCATGTTAGGGGCGCTAGCGCCCACAGTCAGGCCCAGCAGAGTAGGGTAGAGGCATGGTGTGGGGAGAGGAGCCAGGCTGTAATAAAATAAAAACACAAATTCCTCAGAGAGTTCCTGTGAAAGCATCATTATTGCCTCATGATTTGATTCCACTTGTTCATCTCAGTATCCCCAACACCAAAGATGGTGCTTTTCACATAGTAGGTACTTCATAGGTTTGAACTGCTAAATGGGTTGTTCACTAAATTTTACAGGAGTTCCCTGATAGCTGTTAATTCTGTACCTCGCCGATTAAAAAAAAAAACTTAGTCTTATAGAACTTGAGCTGCAGGTCCAAGGACAAGCCAAAAGTACTCACTGAGACAGGGTTCAAATACAGTTGTGACCCCAGAGCTGGTGCTAGTGGCTGATGATGCAACAGGAAGAGATCTGAGCAGAACTGGGCCTTGTGCTGAGACAGAAGGATGCGTAGAGATTTAGAGGGATGGAGACAGGCCAGAAGGGAGAAGGAAGGCCCCTGTGGGGGGTACTACATGATGCAGTTAGTGAGGAAGCCAGGCTACCAAGCTACATGCTCACATGACCCAGAGTGCAGAGAGCCAGCTTCTGGAAGCTGCCACTGGCCAGGGTCGACTGAACCAGAACACGGCTTTGGACAAGGTTCCCTCTGAATGGGGAACCATCGCAGGTGGCGAGCGAGGAGACACAAGAGGGAACCATGCTCCCAGCGACCACACAGAAGCAAGCAGACCCAGAAAGCCATGAAGTAGTTCTCCCCAAAAGTACTAAGAACTCAGATGAGGTAGGTCAAATTCAGGACTTTTTTTTTTATTAAGAAAACTTGGTGGCAGATCAAATAAAATTAGTAAGCAGTTTGCGATTCAATGCCTATGTTCTCTTGTACTTCTTATTCTATAAAAATTGAGTCACTTGAGTGTCCTTGGTGGCCTGGCCCAACCTTGAAGAGGCCACCCCAGAGGAAAGTCTGGGAGTGGCCAAACCTCTTCTCACCCTTTCTATTCCCTCTGTGTGCCCCCAGGTACTTACCCACATTTATCAGAGATCTTCCTCTGGGTATCCACCTTCTAGGGAGAATTAGAAGCCCCTCAAGAAAGAGTAAATACCTCCTTCTCCACATCCTCCTAAGCCCCTCCCTACCCCACCCCCACACACGAGTATGTGTTAACAGACTGGGTTGTCTTCATTGTTGGACTTGATTTACCTCTCTGTCATCCTTAACCCACCTCCTCAGGCCCAGCCACTCTCTCCAGGTAGCTGGACAGACCCATTTGAAAGCTCATCGGGCTACTTCACAGCATGGTTCTTAAGAATGCATCTCTTCCCCATTTATCTCTCAGGCATATGGCATAGAAAGGATGAAAATTAAATTCAAAAAGCCATTTTCCTATGATACTGCATTTACTAATTTCAACACAAAGCTGCCGAGAAATGCAGAAGTTAAGCATTTCATACTCATTATCTCATTCACATTTCAGGTAGCGCCTATTAAGCCATCACTTTAAATAGTTTAACTTGTAATAAATATCGTGAGCAATGAAGATGAGTTCATGTTTCTGTGAAAGCCTGCTTCACTCCCTAACACCATTGTTCCCTGATGCTTCAAGTCATGGCATTATTATGGATTTGTTTAGATTCTGAAAATTCCTTTGTTAGAATGACCATGGGGCCTGAGGAGAAGCTGATATCGAAATGAATACCCAACCTGTTAAAAATGTAAACTTTGAAATCAGATTATTCGGATACAAGTATTTATTACACAAGAATAATTATTATTGTTTCTTTTTGTAAATGATAAATTCTCAAAGTTAACTTAAATTATAATTTGATTTACAAAAGGAAATAAACTTTAACACAATCACGTTGCAAATAAGTACACCCAAGAACATTGTAGGTCCTCAAAAGTAGGTCATGAGAATTCAGAAACACAATGGTAGGAAAGTGACTGTACACAGTGGGTGCCATCTCGGTCTGTGTGTCCTTCAGGCCACAGTTACCCCCACAGGTAACCAACACGCCACGGCGAGGAATCTCCTGCACTCCGTGGTTAGCTGGCTTTGTATTCTGGAGGTGGAGGCCTATGAACACTCCTTCCTGTTTCCCCACTGGGTTCCAAAACAGAAAAGAAACACTGAGTGGCAATCTGTATGGTCTGTTGCTCTCAGATTGGGAGCCATGGAAAGTTAGGGTTTGTCCCTAAGAATTAAATTAATAAGCTTACCTATCATTTATCAGCTGAACATGTAAATAGCCGGCAGCATGATATAAAGGCAGGTGGTAATTTGATAAGATAATAGCTCAGGAAATATTATCCCATTAGCCCTGTTGGACTCATCTCGGAAACAGCCCCATTCAGTCCACAGGCTGTGACTAAATCTTCAGTTCAGCCAGGACACAGCCTGGTGAGCTGTAAGGCCCCAAAGGAAGGGGTAGACTCGCACCCATGAGAAAAAGGCCACCTGCCTCTCAGGCCAGTAAACAGCACAGGCCAGCCAGAATGGAGCAGAACATAACAACAGCAATAATAAGACATAATAAGGAAAAGCAATGCTTTTGGAAGCTGTGTGCTCAGATCTCAGATTTGTTCATGAGCAAAGGGGCCCTGAGTTGGGAGAGCCTTCTACCTGAGCTGCTGGAGAAAAAGAAGAAACAATTAATTACAGTGTTGTCGAGCCCTGTGCAGCCATGTCCACGAAGCAGGTGTTGTACATAAGGTGCACTCACTCAGCAATTATTTAACAGGTACCTTCTAAGTTCCAGGCACTAACTCTTGGACACTGAGGTGGGGAGGCAGCTACATGCCTGTCTTTGATCACCACTCCTTCTGGTCTCTTGTCTGAATAGAACAGAGTGTCTCCCCAACAGTTTGCTCTCCCAGACCTGGGCAGTAGCAATGAGCAAGGTCTCTGGTCTCAGGAGCGTGGCCTGATAGCCCCCAGGTCGTTAGGGAAGGCAGGCCATTCCAAGCACATCCGCCTTCCCGGAGGGTGGACACAGGGGGTCCCAGAGCCACAATGAGACAGAGTCCCAGCTCATCCAAGAGGCCCCGGGGCTCCTTCCTGAGGCCTCTGTTCCTTCCTGCTTTTTCAATTTGATATCAGGCCATCTCTGACCAATGGACCCCCATAAGACACTGTATCTTCTTCTTCATCTCTTGTGAGTCTTTTCCACTTCCACCTCCAGATTTGGGGGCAGAGGAAATCCCCTTCCTCTTTAAACGCTTCTAGCTTTATCACTTTCTCAAATTAAATCCTGAACTCCTAGAATAGGAACGAGGTTTAATGCTTCTTTGTGGCCACCACAGTGTCTCCTGCAGAAACGTTCCCTAGATATGTGTCACCTGGTCAATACACAAGTCATGTCTATTGACCTCGGGGTGGGATAGAGAAGGGCAGCTGTCTGTCCATTTACATAACTTAGAAGTAAGGAAGGAGAGAATTATTTAATTATCCTGGGTCTTCATTGAATCAAGAACCCTCATGAAGTCATTAGAGCCACTAGGAGTTTGGCTAAGATTTGAACTTTAGAGCTGTGTCCAGTATAGCAGCCGCCAGAGCCACATGGTTGAGGAGCACATGCAGTATGGCCAATCCAAACTGAGATGTGTGGTACATATAATATGTCAGACTTCAAAGACTTAGTGTGGGGGGAAAAAAAACAAAATATGTCATCAATAACTTTCTCATCAGTGACATGTTGCCCTCAAGTGACCCAGGTCTATAGGGAACTGTTGGCACTCTTCAAGTTGAACTCCTACTGTGTGCTAGACGTTTTGCATCTGAACGTGGAAATTTTTCTTAAGAGAGAAAGAACTTCTCAGACTACAAAAAGCATAGCTGCCAAGCCAACCCCCTTCATTTCTCTGACTGACCTACCCCATGTGGTATCAGAGCAGCCATGGGCTTTGGGGGGATTTGCTATGGATGTAAGTGTGTTCCCCCTAAATTTGTATGTTGAAGCCCTAACCCCCAATGTGATGGTATTTTGACATGGGGCCTTTAGGAGGCGATGAGGTTTAGATGAGTGTGGGGTCCCCATGATGGGGTTATTGCCCTTATAAGAAGAGACGCCAATGAGCTTGCTCTCTCTCCACTGTGTAAAGACACAGCAAGAAGGTGGCCATCTGCGAGCCCTCACCAGAATCCCACCATGTCACACCATGACCTTGAACTTCCAGAATTCAAAGCTGTAAGAAATAAATTTCTGTCGTTTAAGCCACCCAATGTGTGCTATTCTGTCATGGCAGCCACAGCTGGCTGAGACAAGATCCAACTAAAGGACAATTGATTTGGGACTATGCTTTATTTGAGTTTGTGGGATGTATTTATGAGATTCATATCACTTCTGTGATGTGGCTCACAGGAATAACCCTACCACCATCCCTCATTCTGCATCAAATGACATCTTCTTTCCTTAAAGAGAAAAAAGGGTTCAGTCCCTCTCACACCTGGAACTGCCATTACTTCCATGGTACATACGAGACAATGAGAACTCAAGAATCAGTCAGATTCTGTCTTGCAATCTCCTAATGCTGATCCATTACTAATTAATTACTAATATTTATTGTGCAATTATGAGGTGCACCTCTTGACATTTTTCTTGTAGTATCTTATTTAATTCTCCTACAACACTGTAAGGTAATATTATCTCCTTTTTACCAATGAGGAAACCAGTGAGTCTGTGACAAGTTATGAAATATGCGCGATGTCACTCAGTAAGTAGTTAGGATGGCTCTTAGTTCCCGTGGCTCCCCATGGACAATCAAGTCCTTCTTCTAGCACCAGCACTGCCACCGTCCAAGCTGAATGAGGAGTCACCATTGTGATCTCACAGCAAACAAATGTGCTCCGAGCCAAGGAGTTACGATAAACACATAAGATAATAAAGAGGTCTGAGAATTTGAAATATTTAAAAGTTTCTATGATAACATTTGATTGACCCTCAACAAAATAATAAAAGTATATGTCATGAGGTTTTAAAAGGATATTTTAAGTCTTTAGAAAAAGAAGTCTAGTTTATATTAAACAGTTTATATTATATTAATACCTCAATTTTCACACATCTAAACAAAAAGAAAAATATAAACTCCTTCTGCACATAAGCATCAAATCATGCTGATGTGAGCATGGAAAGCCAAGGTGTGAAACATGCAAAGACTTAATTATGACACCAGGAAACTGGCCTCCCAGGGTGAGGTCACTTGGAAAGTCTCTTTAGTCTTTATTACTTTAGGCTGGCATAAAACAGCTACACTGGACAATGTTAGTAAAACAGAATTCATTGCTTCTCATTCCCAACTACCTATTCTAATCGGTTTTTAGGTCTATGCCTGAAACCCTATGCCGACAAAGGTTTAAAAGCAACCTGAGAGCATTGCTCCTAACAATCACCTTCTCTATTTCCAGATGCCATTTGGGTATGCAGCCAAATAATCCTAGATTAGCGTGACCTCATGTTTTAATAGCCTGCATCATATTTACTCTGGTTTTTCCCGGGGCTTTCAGTGCCAGCAGTGTCCCCTGTGGGTATTTGCTCAGCTGCGGAGAGCATCTCGATCCTGCTGAAATGAGCCCAGCCTAGCCCTCTTCTCTGGTGGCTGTATTTATAGGGCCCCATCACCCAGACCCATCTACAGAAGCAGTACTCCTCACTGTGACATGTGGTGACCTGTGTGTGTGAAGCCAGCTCCCTGTCCCCCAGAGTGGAGCTCACACATTCCCTCCCTGAGTGCAACCCCAGAAGGCTCTTCCACAATCACCTTCTGTGGGCTCAGTTGGAAAAGAAACATGTGGCTTATCTCCCAGTTGGTTCCATTCTGACCCAAAGGTTTGCAGAGAAGGTTTCTCCCTCATGGTTGAGTCCCAAAAATAATGTTGTATAAGGACAGGGAGTGGGGAGCCAGAGAAAGTGGGTACAATGCAGGATTAGAAAAAAGGTACGATGGTAAAGAATGGAGGTGGCATATGCACATAGGTGGTGCGGACAATTGATGGCAGATGGACAATGAAATGTATCTCCATATTTTTTTCACTTTTGATATTAAGCATTGTCTCCGCTCACATGCCATTATATTGTTTTGCTCATATTCCATAAAAGTGATGGGTCGAAAAACCCTATCTTTTCCAAAACATAAATAAATCCCTTCATTCGCTAATGGTTTTCCCTTTTCAGCAAGCAAAACTAAGTCCTTCCATGGAGAACGTTTCTGTGGTGCACACTCTGCTCATATCATTTCTAAGTTTTGGAAGGCGTGGGTCGAGGTAGTTGTGGGGGAAGCAGTAAGGAGAATTAACCTTTGCATGAGCACTGGGGATTTCTAAGCATCTTTACGATGTTGACCATTTAACTCACAGGAGCCCTGTGATGGCTGGGAAGTGCCCTGGAGTCCTCCCCTCAAAGCGGAACCAAGTAAGTGGTAAGAGGTCCCTCTAGCAGCCTCGGGCACATTGTCCGATCTCCCTGAGCCTCACTACCTCACATGAAAATAAGAAAAGTTGGACTAGAATATCTCATTCTAATCCTCATTTCTGTTAACCGCTATTTCATAGCTCGCATCGCTACCATGCTTGTCTTCATCCTGAGCGATTTCTTCAAACATTAGCAAATTTTCTCCTCAGCTAGATTCAATTACCTCTTTAAGCCATTCATTTATGTTTTAATTTTAAAGACTATGTTTTTCATTTCTAGAAGTTCAGTTTGGTTCTTCTTCAAATGCTTCTGTTTTTATAGTTCCTTATTATTTAGCTGCATTTCATTTTCTTCTTCTTAAGTGCTTATAGTCTTATTTTATCACCTCTCTTGGTTCTATTATGTGAGGATCCTGTGGCCTCTTATTCTTGGTGAGTTGGTTCCTCTTACTTAGGTTTTGTAATTTGGGATTGTGAGCACATCTTCAGCAGGACTCTAGAAAATCCACAATGTAGAGAAGTTCGGGGTTGGCACATACAGTGCCTCAGAGATGGATACCACCCGTCCAGGAGGACTTTGTTGATTTCTCAGCCTGGGAGTTCTCAAGTTATAACTGGCAGTATAGATTCAAACCAGTGTAGGAGGAAAACCAGGGCTATGATTCTCCTATCACTCTCTCCACCAAAGGTCCAGTTTTGTTCCCATCTAATACCAGTGGTGGTGGTGGTGATGGTGGGTATTTCTAGAATACCCTTTTACCAAGAATGGAGCTCTTGGCAAGCATCCTGGCTTCAGATATGTAGGAAAAGTAACATCACATTCAATATTCCATTTCACACAGGCGAATCACCTGTTTAGTTTAGAGGAATTAAAATACAGGTCTGTCTGTGGGTTGCTGGGTCCATGAGTACAGCAATGTCAGTCCTGTCCCATCCACATGACCTTCCAGGGCTGCCAATGTAGCCACTTATTCATGGACCACTCTGATCTCCAGTTTCATCTTTGTGTCTGAGCTCTTGAGAATTTCTGTTACTTTCTTTTGAATTTAACTATGCATTTTAAATGTCTTATATTTTATGCACCATTTCTATGTGTCTTGTTAGGGGATCGTTTTCAGGCTATCCAATCCATTACATAGTCAGATGCAGAGGTTCTCAAACACAAGGTCTCTATCCTTTTAGGTTCTCCAACCTATGGTTCTATGAGTTTCTTTTTAACAGCTTTATTAAGATATAGTTCACATATACTATAATTTACCCATTTAAATTGTACAATTCAATGGTTGTTAATATAGTCACAAATAAATATGTGTAACCATTGCCACAATCAATTTTAGAATGTTTTCATCATCATACTCTTTAGCTATCACCTTCTCTCCCCCTGTCTGCTCCTCTTCTCCAAGCCCTAAGCAATCATTAATCTATTTCCTGTCTCTATAAATTTCCCCATTCTAGAAATTTCATTAAATAGAATCATATATGGGGTTTTTCATGGCTGGCTTCTTTCACTTAGCAGAATCTTTTCATGGTTCATCCATACTGTATCATTTATTAGGCTTCATTCCTTTTTCTAGCCAAATAATATTCAGCTGCATAGACAGACCACATTTGTTTATCCATTCATCAGTTGAACACTTGGGTTGTTCTCACTTTTTGGCAATGATGAATAATGCTGTTGTAAACATTCACATACAAGTTTTCTCATGAACATACACTATCCTTTCTCTTGGGTATATACCTAGGAAGATTGGGAATTGATGGGTCATATGCTATTAATAATGTTAATCATTTGAGGAACTGCCAGACTGGTTCTGTGCATTTTTAATATACTTCCATTTACTTCTTATGAAAAACAAAAATAAACTATACGTGGAATTTGTTTAATTTTCTCATCGTAAATCATTATCACCACATTTTTAAAAGGCTGGCAAATATACCATTATTTTTAAAAACAGTATTATGCATATAGAAAAAGTCTTAAAATATGGCCCACAAAAGTGGCTATCACTAGGAAGAAGGAATTTTTATTTTTGTGGTTTTTCCTCATGTACAAATCTGAATTTTCAATAATGAAAATAAATAATATTTGTCATAAAACAAATTAAGAATAGGGAAGACAGTTTTTCAGCAAACAACAAAAAGTGGTTTTGTTGTGTTTTGTTTTTTAGCATAATCTAAAATAAACTTTTCCATAAAACAGTTGGAACATTGGCACAGGACATCTTTTTTTTAGAAATGTAAGTGGTGGCCTTGGCTTGTAAGGCCTCGTAAGCAGTAAAAAAGAATCCAGAGTCACTCACTATTTCAAAGACAAAGTGACAAAATATAGTGTTGTGTCTGTGGGTCCATTGGCATCGACTCCTTTGCCTCCCTCCCAGTCTTCTCCACCCTATGCAGAGTGATTCTGACAGGGTCCTGGTAAGGACTCCGTGTGGTCTCTACGGTTGTATTAACATGTATTAACACCTAAGGCAAAACCGCTGCCTCTCCCCGTCAGCACCAAGTCCTGCAGTTAAAGGCCCAGGCTCCCAGCAGTGAAGACTCCGAATGCTGGTAGAAGGGCCATCACCAGAGTTGGGAGCCATCCTCACCAAATCTCTCCCCTTCAGCCCCGAACACTGTGGATTCCTGCACAAGCAGGTGGGCCAGCCAAAGAGCTGCATGCAATTCAGTCAGGGAAGCTTGTAATAACAGGCCTACCCAGAGGGCTGGGGACCAGATCTGCAGTATATAAACATAGAACTCCAGCCTTCTCCAGGCACCATCCAAGTATCAACTACTAGAGGTCCCCACTGCCTTCTCATGCATCAACCTGCCCAACGGCACATTTATTTTAAGAGGGATTTTACTGACATCTGGTGGCAATCCGAGAAAACTGATTTTTTAGAAAAATTCAGTACAAAATTTTAACCTGCCTACTTTACGGGTTAAGACTCTAGAATAAAAAAGAAGTGGAAAAAAAAAAAAAAGGTGCTGGATTCTCAATCACTTTCACCTGGACATTGAATCCTAGTAGCATCAAGGCTTCATTTTGCCAAAAGGAGCTAAGAATGTGGAATGAAGCCAAAACCTGTCATTCTCCAGCCACGATGTCCCAGGGTCAAGACAGAAAAGTTAGGATTCGGAGTTTGGTTTTGAACATGCTCACAATGTACAAACAATCTAGTAGTTGGATCATTTCAATCATTAACAAGGGAAGCCTTTGGAAGACCCCACAGCCCAGGGTTTCAATTCCCAGAGTCGTATTCAGAGTTCACCGGGCTTTCTCAACTGCTCTTCTGACCAAGGAAGGTCTCCTGACCGCTCTGGAGTGGTCAGTGTTCCCCTGCAGGATTATGTCTCTACAGCCACACTACAAAGTCACAGGCAACAAACATCAGTGACCTGGCAGCACAAGTGTGTGCAATGCAGCCGTGTAAACAGGGTGTTAAGAAACCCCACAACAGATGCCTAATCCTGCTCTCTTCCTGTTCACACAAGGGCGAGGTGCAAATATTCATGTAACTGTCAGTAATTTTCATGGACCAGTCACTTCTCAATGATATAATTGAAAAAGAGATGGGCCTCAGTACCAGGTGTGACATCACACTGACCAATGAGAATCTCCTCTAATAAACTAAGACTAGTTCTTGGCTGAACAAAAGGATAAACAGTGAGATTTTCAGTTCAAGGTGCAAAATTTACATTTTAATGAACAAATGTAACAATATCAACAGTATACAGTATGGACACAGCTATTCACACATACATTCACACACATTTAGACACAGACTTGCAAAGGAAATGCATCAAGTATTACCGGTCGCGTTTGGCAAGTATCATAGGTGGTTAATCTCATCTTTCTACATCCATATTTTTTTTAAATGTCTGCAATGATGATATGTAATTTCTATCAGATTAAAACCAGAAGCCACAACCTGTATAGATAGGTTTTAACATGTTCCCGTGTTGCAGGGATGGCCCTCACTGGCCTCTCTCCTACAAGCAGTGCCCCCCTTTTTGCAATAAACAGAATGAAATGCACATTTCATCACATCCCTTTCTTGCCTGACTACAGCGGGTTCCACACTGAGAACTCTTCTTTGGCTTCCTAAACCTAGAATGCCCCGAAAGTCCCCGCTGCCATTGCCCTGCCTACCCCAACAGTGCCCATCTCCTTGGCTCCGCCCAAGGGCCCTCTTCCCTTCCTCTAGACTGGATCCCAGCAGACTAGCCAGCCTCTGTCTGTGCAGTGACAGCCCACAGGGCCTCCTTTCCACAGTCACAGCACCAGAGGGGACGATAGACAAGTACTCTCTGAGTGCACACAGAAACGAACAAACACCACACACGAGGCTCCAGGCCACAAATGGGCATTTGCGTTGTCAGAGGTGTGAAAGGAGCTTCCAGGCCAGATTGCCCCTCAAGGAATGTGCCAACCCACTCCCCACTCTTCCGGTCACAATGCATTCACTCCTCCTGGTCCCCAGGTCCATCATCACCCTGGTCCTCAGCCAGCCAGGTGTCCTTCCCTGCACCTAAGCTCACCCCTCGCTCTGGGCCTTCATCCATCCACCATTCTCCCCATCAGGAGGCGCTGGGCCCACCTTTCAGGAACTCTCACTCTACCAGGGAAATTCCCCGGAGAATAAATCCATGGCCACAGAACCTCCTGGTGACCCTCGGACCGGCAGTGTGCATCTGAGGTCCATAGGGACCACACGTGTTTAACACTAGGAATCCACATACTGACCACCCTGGGAACAGCCCCTTCCATTTCCCACAGGGCGTCAGGAACTGGGCAGATAGACAAACCATCTGCCCAAACTCTTTGAAAAGTACAGCAGTTGGAACAAATATAATGATTTTATTTCTCCACAACTGAAAAATAATGTATCACACTGACCTGTGTTTGTTCTTATAGCAGAAAACTTAATTTTGCCAATTAAAGATCACGTGGTCCTTCCCAGACTTCAGCAGTCACTGGAGCGTACCGCCCTCTCCAGGAGGTTATCTGGGTCTGGGATCTTCATGTCCTTCCATGTTGCCCAAAACAAGGCCTGAGCTGGACTGGGCCCACCGCAGCTTCCCTCCCGACTGCCATTTCCCACTACTTCCAACCCAGAGCCTCTCCTAAGGCTTCTGCTACTACCATTCCCACCTAATGAAGAGTGAAACTGAGGCTCAGAAAAGGCTAAGTGACCCACCGAAAATGACAAATCTGGGGTGAGAACAAGATAGTTCTCTCCTGGGCAGGCATACCTGTCCTATCCAGGTGTGGGTTAGGAGTCAGGACAGGCCTGGAAGGACGCACCCAGGTTCCCAGATCCTTCAAGAAGTGAGACTCAGAAAACAGTTCTGCTTCCAATGTCCTGCGTGACTCTTCACCTCTCTGAGCTTGTTTTCTCATCTATAAATAGCAGCATTGGAGCAGGTGATGTTCGGGTTCTTTACAGACCAAAACTGGGATTCTGTCTTCTCCTAGCTAAATAAACTGTAAAACATTCTATATATCTTCAGACATTAAAGCAGGAGGGATCACACCAGCATAAAATGGAAGGATGGGATTTGAACCCCGGCAGTCTGGTTGTGAGGTCCTCAGGGAAGATGAGCTTTCTAACAACATATCGACTTAAGAAGCTGGGAATCCCACCAGGCACTCTGAGCAGACAGCAACTTCAGCTGGTATTTCTGTACATCTAACCACCAGAAACGTGACCAACGCTTGCTGCCTGTTTCCCGGGGTCTCAGCAAGGTGGAAGGGAGTGACTAATGGACTAAACTAACAGGGGAGAATCAAGGCCTTCGCCAGTCTCCTTTCCCCCTTGGAAGCTCATCCTGAGAGACGTGATCTGCAATAGCACCCAAATGCACCATTTAATTTCCAGAAGAGGGAAAAATGTAAAGCCTCTCATCAAAATGCAAAATATATATACATGCACACACGCAGGACAATAGAAGGCACTTGAGCGAGCCCATTAGAAAGCATTAATGCATTTCTGGAATGATTGAGGTTGCTCAGCCTTTAGCCTCACGCCTCACAGCCCGCACAGGGCAGCGTATTGTTTAATTAAGTGATTAAGTGTTTTACACATGAATACATCTATTGAGCAGCGACACCACCATCTTCGTACATGGAGAACACATTAAGCGTGGGGAAGATAAAGGACTCAGGCAGCCTAATTGAGAACAATTGGGTTCATCTGAAATGGAACATCCACACAAAAGTTTGTCCGCAGCAGCAAGACCAGAAAGCGACTCGGCACTGTCTTTGGCTGGCACCTGCCTCTCAGAACCTGGTCCAGGAGGAAGTGTGGGTCCTGGGAAACAGCTCCACCCTCCACCTTGCAGGGCTCTGGGGTCTGGGTGTGCCTGGCCAATAGGTGGCGCCAGAGGCTGCTCCTGTGGCCTGGAACCAGCCCCTACGCCAAGGACCAGCTGGGGAACAGCCACTCAGCCGCACATCAGCTGTGGTGGAAAGGAACCAGAGGGCCCAGAGCCTGGGCTTTCCTTCCCATTCATCCCACCTTGCCTCTCTCGGGTCATGGACAGTGCCCACTGAACGCCACCGGAGCCCACTGCCCACAACCATCACCTTTCCTGCCCACCCTCCTTCAACGCAGCCAGCCTGACTCAGTATCCACAGTGTGCTGGAAAGCATCCTTCACTGCTGCATACAAATGTATGCATGTGCAGAAACCCATCTGCACGCAGGTGCACACAGGTGCACACACACTACACGTGCACACACACATCACACATGTATGCATCACACATGTGCACACGTACACACACCATGCATATGCACCACATGAACAACACTCACATAGGACACACACACACACACATGCCAAGCAGAACTCGGCAGTGTGAATGCAGGCCCAAGCCCTATTGCCCTCCTGTCTCCCTCTCTCTTCCAGTGGATCCCCACTTTCGTTCTCTGCCTCACTCCTAACCTTGCTCACCTGGCTCTCCTCACACATCCCTTGGGTCACTAAGGTCCTGAACTGAAGCCAAGGGTCCCTCCCCTTCTCATCTTGGCTCCCGAAAGATCCTGCTCCACCTGCTCACTGACCATCCCTGGTGCTCCTCAGAGTCCACCCCAGGCCCTCTCCTCCTCTCCCTGTGTTTCTTTGCAGCTAAAGCCCCTTTACTCCCACAGCTGCATGTGTATTAGATGCCATGACTCTCCAGTGTCCATCTCCAGTGCAGATGCTCGTCCCTGACTCAAGAATCTCATCCAATCATTACTGACATTGCTGCACCCAGCACCTCGGCCCCAGCCTGCTGACCACTCCTTCTGGGCCTTCTCCTTCCCCAACCTTCCCCAGTTCTGTGCGTGTACCAGCATCTGCCCAGTGCTCCAGAGCAGAGTCACCCTGGAATCCCCTCCCAGTCACCTCTGCTCCCTGCATCTCGAACCTGCCTTACTTCATTCTACCCCCAGCTGTACCGTTCATCACTAGTCGCAGCTGTACCATTCATCACCTCCTGACAGGTATCCCATGTTTACTCTCAACCCCCTTAGGTCCTACCACCGGACCATTACTCGTACTATGCCATGCTCACAGCATAGAAACCAAATCATGTCACACACACTCACATGTGCACGTGCACATGTGCACATATCACACGCATACCACATACTCACACACCCATGTGCATGCACACATGCATGCACACCACACAGACGCATATACTCATACACATGCCACAGTCACATGCATATGCGCAGGCATGCACATGCCACATATACACATAAACACACACACATGTATACTACACTCACATACACATGCACACCACATACTTATAAACAGCACACACACCATACACACATATAGTCATTCACACACATGAACCACCCAAGCTTCACACACTCACACCACATACACACCATTCACACACTTATTTACACATCACACGTACCACACGTACACATTCACACCACGCACTTACACATGTATGCCACTCACACACCACACACACTTACCCACCACACACTCTCACATTCATACACCTAGTCACACATCCTCACATACCATACATTCACACACCAACATACGTCCACACACACAACACGATCACACTCATCACATTTGCACTCACACTCACCCGCCACACATTCATACTCCACTCATCAGCTGCTCCTAGAATCAAATCCAGACCCCTCACATGGTCCACGAGACACCGATTTCAGTGTCATTCCAGCCTCCCGCCATGCCCGTCCCCCACCCTTTCACCCCATCCACCCTGGGGTTCCTCCCATGACATTCTGTCCTCCCCCAAAGCCTTTGTGCATGTCATAGCCTTTGCCTTCGAACACTTGCTTTATGCTCACAACCAACCTGACCTCACTCCTTCTGCTAACAGGTGAACATCCTGCAGGCCTCCTCTGGACCCTCAGCATCCCTGAGATGCTGTTCTCTCCCTAAGCAGGCTGGGCTCCCAGGATGCTTTGAAGCAGATCATCCTGCTGGGACATATCACAAGCTCCCTGCTTGGAGCTGTCTCTTCTCCAAGATGGCCCTATCTACAACATACCGCCCCACCACCATGCCTGCCTAGAAGGAGGTTTGGCACAAATTAGCACTCAGCACATGTTTATTGAATGAAAAAAAAAAAAGGAAGGATCAGGCTGCAGATGGACCCCTTCCGGCACAAAAAGGGTGATAACATTGGCCTTGGTCATATTTGGGTTAGTTTGAGCTAGATATACTCTGTAATATGACTCTAACTGTATGAAAAAGAAAGGCATGCATATATTTATGTGTGGGGGTATCCCCTATCTATATCCATATCCATATCTGTATGTGTGCTCACATTTTCACTGAGAAATTTTGGAAGGATTTAAACAAAGTCATTAGGATTAATTTGCTCTGGGGAGAGGAGTTCGTGTGAGAGGTCAGATTGTGAAGAAGGCTTTCAGTTCTCATGTTTGAGCAACTATTCTGTGATTTTAAAACATGATATTAAAGGAACAAAGGAATTAGATAGAAATTCTCTCATTTAAGCCTATATATTCATAATAAAGCCTATCTATTCAAAATATGCACACTCACATAGATATATCATTATTGGGCCTTAAATAATAGAAAAGGCTGGAGGAGGCAGAGATAACATAACCAATAATTTCACTAAACATAACTAAAACCACATTTTTTCCAAGTCAACTGAGCTAATTAATATTTTGTTTACATACAAAATACTAATTCAGCTAAATTCTTCCACTGTACCAGCTATTCAGAGAAAGATGCCATGACATTCCAAGTAAGAACCTTGCTGTGAATTATTTTCAGGTTTCCTTCCTCCTAAAAGATTTTACTTAAAATCTAATCTTTCATAATGCATTTACTGGCAAAGGCTCTACAAGTTTGAAATTGCAATAAGCTAAAAACTGTGAGAATAAAAAATAGAAATTATAACTCCTGAAATATGACACAAGCAAGACAGTTTTTATTAAACATGACAGCTGAACACGGACTATTCTTAGGACCCACCTCTTTCTACCTAAAGAGAAATCATGTACCTCAGGCTGGAGGGGAGACTTTACATAATCCTCAAACATGCCAACCGTCAAATCCCAGAGATTCACCTGTGCCCTTAGCAATGGAGCAATCTTGAAGAAAGGTGAATAACTTGATCTGCCTTGTCCTGTCCCTAGAAACTTTTTAAAAATAATGTATAAACTTAAATATAGTTGTAAGTATATAGATAAATTAATCATTATAATTTAAAGTTTAATACTCTAAGTTAGGAAATCAATAAAGAAATGTTTGGGGGGCACATCTGGACACAAAATAAAAATACAGGGAGAAATTCAAAGGTAGGCAGACAGAAATAAAGTTCCAGGAAGGAACATTGCAGAAATTTGGAATGCTAAGAAGAGAAGCCTTTCCATTATGACACCCAGAAGGACAGTGACTTGCAGGAGAAAACAGCGGGCTACAAAAGAGACCCTATTTGCAAAACCTTCCACATAGCTCTGCTACTCGGAGGGATATTTGCATAATGCAGCCTGTATGGAAGAATACATATACATATACTATATATGTATCCACATGTAAATCCTATATATGTATCCACATGTAACTGAAAGAGTCACCCCACTGAATTTAAACATGTCAGCTTCAATTAATTTTCCTAAACAATAGACAGAAAGCATCATACATCAGAGTATCCACTGATGCACCAGGAAGCAGTGAAAAAGGAAAAGAAATCGGCACTCTACTATGGTTAGCTTGGTTTGTACAGTCTAAAAAAGCAAAGACAAAAGTTGAATTGTAATAATTTTATTCTACATGCTTCAACATTGGAGTAAGTAAACAGATTGCATCTGAGTCAGGACCGTGTGGTTTGGGTGGCCGTCACTCTTTCAGAGCTTTGTGATGGACTCATGGGGGAGCTCATCCACACACAGCTTCCAAAAGCATTCATTTTACATGGTATTAGTAGCCCCCAGAGATCACCTACCACTGGTAAAGGATTCATCACAATGCTACTGGCAAAACCATTTATTCAAACTCTTGCTTAGTCCTTCGAGCGTTGAGGCTTTTCTTGAAGTTGCATTAACATTCCCTTTATCTGGAGTTTGATGTGCACGTAAACTCAACTGGAATTTTTTAAATAAGCTTTTTTCTAGACTCCAAGGTCTGAAAAGATGCCACATTATGCTAAATTGACATCCCTAGGTAACAGAGAAGACAATCATATTAAAAGCAAAGAAAAAGGCCCCAGAGTATATATATTTCTTCAGATAGAAGAGTCAGAAAGAGTACACAGTCACAAAGTTACACAACCGAAATTTGTACACTGCTGCAAACAGAGAGCACTTTAATATTATTGTTTAATCCACACACTAATTTTTCAGGTGCACAGGGCAGAGCTTTTAATAGCCATTTTACAGATGAGAAAACTGAGACTAGGTGTGTGAACTCCAACAGGTATCAGAGGCAATTTTATTGTCTAAGGCAAGTGTGTTTCCAGATTCCAATGTGGACTTTTTTTCAATTGTGGTAAAAAAAAATAATAAATAAGTAAATAACATCAAATTTACCATCTTAACCATTTTTAGGTACACAGTGCAGGAGTATTACCTATATTCACATTGTTGTGCAAGAAACGCCTAGAACTTTTTCATCTTGCAAAATCGAAATTCTATTCCCAATTAAACAACAACTCCCTGTTTCTCCCTCCCCCAGCCCTTGGCACCCACCATTCTACTTTCTTATCTCTATGAATCTGAGTACTCTGGGAACCCCATGTACGTAGAATCATACAGTACTTGTCTTTTTGTGACTGACTTATTTCACTTAGCATAATGTTCACAAGGTTCATCCATGCCATAGCATGGGTCAGAACTCCATTCTTTTTTATGGTGTCGTATGCATGCACCACATTTCGTTTATCCGTTCGACCATCAGTGGGCATTTAGGTTGTTTCCAGCATCTTGGCAATGCTGCGATGAACATGGACATGCGTAACATGGACATGCGTACAGCCCTTCGAGAACTTGATTTTAATTCTTTTGAATATACATGCAGAGGTGGTTTTGCTTTAGTACACGGTAATTCTATTTTTAACTTTTTGAGGAAATATTATATAGTTTTCCATACTGGCAATACCATTTCCCTTCCCACCAAAAGTGCACAAGAGTTCTAATTCCCTCATACCCTCGCCAACACCTGTTATTCTGTTTTTTGTTTTTTTTTTTTTGATAGGAGCCATCTTAATGGGTATGAGGTGGTATCTCTTGGGAAGATCCACTTGGAGATATAAAAACAGTCTCAATTTAAGGTGTGAAACCTGCAACCTATGTTCTTAGATGATATTAGGAGACGAATATTAATTTTTTAAGTGTAATTATATAATTGTGGTTATGAAGAAGATGACCTTATTAGGAAATATTGCTAAATCACTTAGAGGTAAAGTGTTGGAATATTTGCATATTAATGTCAAATGGTCATAGAGAGATACACAGAGAGAAATATGATAGGGAGATAGAGGGACAGATACGTAGAGAGTGAACAGAGAGAAAACAAGTGTGGCAAAATCTATCATTGAATCTAGGTGAAGGATATTTAAGTGGTCACTGCATATGTTTGAAATTTTTTCAAACAACCTAGTAAAGAGAAAATCAAGCACAGGACAATCACATGCATACACACCCACGCACACACAACGTCCTGTCCACACCACTGACTGCTGTTCAGCCTGACCGGCTGATGCAGAAGTGGCTGGCAGCTCTCCCACCCTCCTCTGCTTCTGCCGTCTCCACTGCTGGCCAGGCTCTGTCGGGCCTGGAAAGGCAGCAGCGGGTGAGAGAACCCAGGCTAATGGCATGTGCCTCCTGTTGCCCCTAGACCTCTGCCCTGACTCGCTGGGCTCTTAGGGGTTGCAGCGGCTCCCTAGAAGTGAGTGTGGGCACCTCTGCCCTGTGCTTCCCAGAAAGATCATGCATCTTTCTTTCTGTTACATTTCCCCCTGACTTTTTCCTCCTGATGCCCTAAATCCTCTAACAGTGATGTGAAATACACCTTGCATCTCCTCCTCCCCTCCTCTGTGTTATCTGTGAAGGCCCACGAGTTGTCCCAGCAACCGTGGATAGGCTGACACCTAAGTACCTGAGCTCATGTCACCAGCCTCTCCCCAGGTATCTGTGGTATTGAGTAAACCCGTCATTCTTTCACAGTGACTCTGATAATCACGTGTTCATTGACTTCAGATGTATTCTCATCCTTACTTGTGTCCAAAGTATTTGCATATTCCTCTCTAAAACGGCAAGAAAAAAATATCTTTAATGGAACCTATGTACTTCAAAAACACATATCCATAACTGGGTGACAATTAATTGTCTCACCTCTTTATTTCTGCTGTAAGGCGCAGGACGCAACATGGCAGTGGGCTTTGTCAGTTAGTTTTGTCTGGCAAGGAGGGAAAAGTCAGAATCAACAAGTGCGGCTCCATCGTCTTCCTGCACCAACTCAGCGATGTCTTTCAGCATCTCATCACTAGATGGCAGTGACCCTCACAAATTCCTACTTAATGAGCCACTGAAGTCCAAACAGGCCGCTGTTTCCAAGTTTTTCTTACAAAAAAAAAAAACACCAGCTGGAGCATTTTGCCCTGACTGCTCAGACCCTCTCCATCAGAGCGGGTAACCATATTCACAAAGAAACTAAGTTTAAGACCCTGAATTAGAGCAGGACACTTAGAGAACTGGATGTTAGAATCCTTCTATATTGTACCACAGATTACTGTACTGTGTGCCTAACAAAAGAAAAATGTATTATATCAAACCATTTTTCAGCTAATCACAAGTAACAAAACCATATCTACTATTGCAAAAGCACCCTCACCCCCACTAGCCTCCTTTCTATCCCACCTCACACTGAAAGGTACCTAGGCTCTGGCCCTAGGAGAAAGGATGATCCCAGGCTAATTTTACAACAATAGGTATGGACAACTACTTGTCATCTGTAATACAGAACTTAATTTCATAAGTTGACCCACCCTCAATTGTTAATATTTCTTATCTCTGTCTCTCTCTCTCTCTGTCTGTCTCTCTCTGTCTCTCTGTCTCCCTGTCTCTCTCTCTCTCTGTCTCTCTCTCTCTCTCACACACACACACATACACACATACACGCACACACACACACTATCTCTTTTACTTCTACAGCATTCATGAGTTATTTCACCAAGGAATAGGAGAAAACAGTAAACATAGGATGTTTTCCTTTTTATTGTTCCCTACAACTTTTTGACAGTAGTTTCTTATATAAATATAAGCATTTTTTTTTTCCAAAGAGAATTCACAAGATTTGAACATCTTACTTGTTCATGCCACATCTGCGGACAAGATAATCTGGACTATAAATAATTTTTATAGCTGGTAACTTAGAATATTCTATAAATATTAATCCTAGAAAATAATTTATATGTTACCTCTTTTAAAACCTTCGATGAGTCTGCAATCGTCTGGTTTGTCAACAACATGGAGTGGCTTTACAGAAGTTAGGGTGGTTGGCATGTTCTTTTTAATGTCCTCTTTGTTCAGGTCAGATCTACTCCCCATTCCACACCCCCCACCCTCAAATCCTCATGCGATCCATTGACTGTTGGGGTTTTTGCTTGGAGACTAAAAAAGGGTCTGTTCACTCCTGCTTTAGCCACTGATAAAATGCACCATCGTGTGTCCGACACCAGCCAACCAAGTGAAGTGACAGGTGCTGACAGATGTCCAACTCTCTCACAAAAGTGCACCAATGTTCTATGCAGACCTTCCCGTACATCCTCCCAGGCCCACGTACTGAGGATGAGAATTTTAAGCCATGCAGGCCCACACACGAGCAAGGCAAACAGCCTTCCTTGATCTTGCCCTGTTGTTTGTACCTGGTACCTTCCTAGGTAACCTGCATCAGGGAGTCAAGCAGCCTGGGAGCAGCTCGGCCAGTGCTGTGTTGATGGTGAATCAGAACTAGGTGGAGAGGGAGGCTAAGGGCATCTATTTGTCCCCTAAACTCTGAGATTCTATGATTTCACAGATATTCGATGTTAAGTGCTAAGAAGAAAAGTATCTGTCTTCTAAAACAGACTCCACATTTAAAAGCCACATCAGATCTCTAGACCTCAGGAACCAGAGTCAAATACAGGAACCAGAATATTCCCCAAAGCTGCAATTTTAATAAATACCCAGGCCCTCCACTAAACTAGAATACTTAAACAGCACAAAGGTAGGCAGTATTTAGTAAAATGATGGTTTGAACCAAATGAGACTCAATTTGTGCTAAAGGAGTTACATATTTTTAAGCCTGCCCTTTATTTTAGTTTTAGAAATATACTTCTAAAATCATTCAAATGTCCTCATTAATGATCATTTACAGATATTAACTGATTACTTCAATAGAGACTTATATTTTTACAGGAAACTATCTTTAGATTGGAGTCTCTCAACTGCTTACCTACACGCAAATCATGAGGATGGTGCCAATTACAGAATCAAGAGCTGAAGATGGGGACTGGGAATCTGCATAAATGACTCTTCTGCCCTGGTCTAGATCATGTACTCCCAGCCAACTACTCCTAGAGAATGCTTAGACAGTTGCTTCATGAGGACATATCCAAGGGAAACCCACAATCCAAGTAGGTGACAGCTAGCTAAGGCATACCCAAGAGGACATAGTTGCTCCCCTGGCACCTGCTCAGCATCACCTCCTCGGGTGGAAGTGGGGGTTGAGGCTCTGGGATGTATTAGTTCTTCTTCCTCTGCTTTATGTCTGCATTTCTCAGAGTAGGCATCAACTTTTAGTCATCTTTGAGCTTGTGATAGAACACTTTGTCTAGTAGGTTCCCATAAATGCTTGTAAATAGAAAAAAGACAAGGATGTAGTCCCTCTAGCATTTGAAGTTTGAAGGTTGGCTCTAAAATGGAAGCAAATGCCACAACTGACATGCGTTAAAGACACAGGGATATATCATTAACCCGGCACGCTTTCAAAGACGGACACAAGTACTGTGAGTCTGCAATTAGGAAAACAGATTGTACACTGAGAAGGAAAGAGTGTGAGTTTCAATCTTGACTAACTCACTAGTTGTGAGGCCTTGATTGTATTGCCTGATGTCTCTGCAAGTTCCTACGCTGGCAAAATAAAAATAACATTTCCTGATGAGGAGTAAGTAGGCGGGGCATGGGCAGTTACGCATTGAGCTTCAGCTGTATCCCTGGCTCCCAAAGTTTTGTTGACCTGCACTTGATTATGAAAATAATAAGTCCAGAAAACTTGCCTTATTCATTACCAGCTAATGTTATCCATTCAACAGGTAAGCACTGAGTACTTATTATGCTCCAGGCATGGTCCTTCTTCCTGGGGAAGACCCCGTTCCTGCCTCAATAGAGGTTATAGTCAAGATTACCAGCAGACTACAGACCTTTCCTTGAGAACTGCCAATGGTATGAGATAGAGGAAAACCCAAAAAGATCTTGCCGTGAGTGTTTAGATTAAGAATAGCAGTCCCTAAAGGATCCAGGAAATTCTCTGCAAAAGAATAGCACTCTCCCTAATCAGTACTTACTGCACAAAAGTTTTATGTGCCAGATGGTCAAGAAAGAATGGTGATTTAAGCCACTGTTTAGGCTCCAGTAACCTCAGAAATAAGTGTTGTTGACATCAGATTCCATTAATATTAGGAGGGTTCTTGTGATATTACTCAGTTAAACTGCTATCTTTACTACATATAAATAACCCCAAAGATATTAATCCAGGGTCTCTGCACGTTGTTTATTTGTTACCTCAAATAAAATAATTAAAGGAAGTCTAACACGTTTTTATGGGATTATGGTTTCCATCTTGTGAGCTTTCACTGAAGAGTTACGATCTCCGGGAGCACAGACGACTGTGGAATTACCTCCATACATCAGCGGAGAATTTGCCTGTTACTGACTCTGATTTATACTGTACCTCTCTGGTAAATGGTGTGCTTCCAGGGTGTGCAGTGAGCAGTTACAAGCTTCCTGGGAAGATACTGGCTCTGTTCTGGGAAGACAAAAGAGTCCTTTCTACCCCCATGAAACCGGGTTCAATGGGGGTTGACAACAAGTGGGACGTCAACTAAGATTTAAACTTTTGACTTTCTATTCATAAGTTGGGGAGACTATTTCACTTTGTTCATCATCTAGTGAAATACATTACTGATTTATAAGTCACACACAATGAAACCGCTGTACCTTAGACCTACACCGATGGGAATAAGAGAAAATGACAGCACATCTGAGCAGACTCAGGAAACCTGCCCAAAAACGTCCATTGCCTTTGGTTACTGTCCATGATAAAACCACTTTCTGGTGGAGAATGGCTTCTTCCTATGAAATCATTCTCCCACTGCAATGCATGAACTACTTGGCGGTAGCTTCATTTATAAATGCTGGAGACGCGCGCAGGTGGCCTTGCTCAAATCGTGGTCACTTTGGACAATTTTTGAGCACAGTCTCACACAACACACCCATACACACTTCTATATTTTGCGTCCTGTATGACTCTATTAAGAGGAAATTAAATTATTGCACTGCTTTTGCACATCGGTTCAAGAACTGATACCTTTCCTCCACAAACTCCCCTTGTACAGCTCACTTAGCAGGCACTTTGTTCCTAAACTCAGTTCAGAACTGCCTTTCTCTAGGCAGCCTCCCCTGCTTGGGCTCACCTGCTGGTGTTCTCTGAGATTCAGCCCTAATGTGCTAAGCGTTATCATCCCAGTTTTCTTTGGTAACTCATTGTGCACTGGAACTGCAGTTGGGGGATGCCTGCATCGGATCCTGACTCCACCTCCTTTGGCCTGGAAGGCACCCCAACCTGGCAGCTTGTCCTTGCTCTGGAAGGACATTGCTGATGAAGGAAGGTGCTCTGGAAATGAATGCAGCATAAATATGTCCTTCAAAGTTGACGCTACCTAGAGATAACAAACAGGGTGACAGCAATGGGAGTGAAAGAAGCCAGACATAAAAGAATGCCTACTATATGTGGGAGAGTCCAGGACCGCTGGGAAGGCAGCGACAGAGAGAGTCACCACTGACATCAGAAGCAAAGAGGCCAGTCAATAGCAGATAGTAATTTCTGTCGTTTTCATTTCAACCACCTTGTCTGTGGATTAGGAGTAACTCAGAGTTAGTCCCCAAAAAATGCTTCATAGATCAAGAAAGATTACCTACCTGTTGGAGTCCCACAAATATAATTATACCTTTAAAAATCTGAGAACATTTTTAAAAGACAGGAATGTCAGTACTTAAATACATGTCAAATAATGCGAAAGCATTTGAAAGTTTTAGTATGACTTGATCTTTACAGATCAAAACGTTAGTGTCTTTCTACAAATATCTATACAGGAGAAACTCCAAGTAGATGATGTAGCAAGGTGTATGGTAATCTGAATTTTTATGATGGGGTAGGAAAGGAAAGTGAAAGGAAACTAACATTTATTGAGTGCACATTATGTCAGGCTCGATGCAGGTTTTCTGGTTTTCATTTTTTGGTCAAGAAACATGTTTTTTTAATCAAAGTATAAGTATAATGAAATCTACATAAAATGAAAATCTGATGAGTTTAAACATAAATAGGCACCATGAGGCCATCACCACAATTAAGACAGTGAACATATTCATCATGCCAAAATTTCTTCATGTTCTTTTATAATCCTGCCCTCCCACTCTTCCCCCACCTACTCTGGCCCAAAGCAACCACAGTTCTACCTTCTTTCACTATAGATTAGCTTACACTTTCCAAAATTTTATATGAGTGAAATCGTAAATCTTTTGTCTGGCTTTTTTCGCTCAGTGTAATTACTTTGCGATTCAATCAGGTTGTTATGGTTATCAACAGTTTCCTCCTATTCATTGCTGAGTAGTGTTCCATTGTACAAATATAGCACAATTTGTTCAGCCAGTCACCCGCTGAGGAACATTTGTGTTGTTTTCACTTTTTAGTTATTACAAATGCTATGAGAGTTCATGTCCAAGTCTTTGGATATAAAATTTTTTCCTTTGGAGTAAATACCTGAAAGTGGTTTGGCTGGATCATGAGGTAGGTGTATGTTTACCCTTTTAAGAAGCTACCAAACAGTTCCTATCTGCCTGTCTTCTTTGAGTTATTTTTATAATCTGGATACAAGTTCTTTATCAGATGTTTTTCTCCCAGGGTGCGGCTTCGGTTTGACTTTTTATTCTCTGAACGGCATCTTTTGAAAAAGAGAAATTTTTAATTTTTATGAAGCCCAATTTATCAATTCTTTCTTTTATAACTGTACTTTTGATGATATGTCTAATTAATCTTTGCCTAATCCAAGATCGTGAAGTTTTATCTTATGCTTTCTTCTTGAAGTTTTATAATTGAAGTTTTACATTTAGATGTATAATCTATTTTGAGTTTATCTTTGTGGCCTGAAGTATAAATTAACGTTCCCTTTTTGCATATGGATATCCAATTTTTCTGGCACCATACCTTAAAAAACAATCCTTTCTCCACTGAATTGCCTTGGCATCTTTGTCAAAAATCAATTATCAATATGTGTGGGTCTATTTCTAGACTCTCTATTCTGTTCGATTGATTTACTTGTCTACCTAGAAACCCAAACCATACGTTTTGCTCACTGTAGCTTTAGGATTAGTCTTGAATTCAGGTAATGTTAGTCCTCTAGTTTCGGTCCTCCAGTTGTGTTGTTTTGGCTATTCTAGGTCTTTTGCACTTCCATGAATGCAAAGTTTCAGAGTCATCTTGTTAATTTCTTTAAAAAGTCTGCTCAAATTTTGGTGGGTATCATATTGAATCTTCAGATCAATTTGGGGAGAACTGAAATCTTAAAAATATTAAATCTTCTGACTCATGAGTATGGCATATCTTTCATATTATTTAGATCTTCATTAATTTCTCTCAGCAATATTTTATAGTTTTTAATAAACAAGTCTTGTACATCTTTTGTCAGATTTAGCCCTGAATACTTCATATTATCTGATGCTTTTTTAAATAGTAATTTTTTGTTTCAATTTCTGTGTGTTACATGCTAGTTTATAGAAATTCAATATATTTTTGCATATTGATCTTGTATCCTGCAATCTTGCTAAATTCACTGATGAGTTCTAGTAACTGTTTTTATAAATTTCACTGGATTCTGAGTGAAAGAAGCCAGACTAAAAGAAATATATACTGTATTGTTCCATTTATACAGCACCTTAGAAAATATAAACTAATCTATAGTGACAAAGTATTGGCCAGGGTGGTGGAGTGGGGAAAGGAGTTTACAAAGGGGAATCAAAAAACCTTGGGGGCAGGGGCGGATGAATATGTTCATTCTTTTCATGTAGTGATAATTTCCCATTTATATGCATATGTCAAGCCTTGTCAAATTATAGACTTCAAATACATATATTTTATTATTAATTAAGCCTCAAAATTATTTGAAAAAATTAATCAGTTGAAACTAAATTTTCCACTGATTTAAACACATAAATTTATAGGACAAGAACGAATGAGACAGGAAGGAAGGAAGCAAAGGGCCACCAAAACTGCTGTCTTCCTTAGGGGTCAAAGAAGACAGACGGTGAAGACTGTTCAACCCTAGAATTCACACAGAGAATGTGGGCCAGGTGAGAGTAGTCAGGTGGATCTGTAACTATTTGAAAGACTTGATAAACAGAACATACTGGTTGGAATCAACCCATATAAGGACAATCTCTTCCTGGACTATCCTATCCCATAATTATGAGTGGCTTGAATCATGACAGAGAAGACATGTGTCAAGAAATTTACAGATAATTTCACATAATTATGATTGGCGGCTAAAATTCTAGATGCAAAATCATGATTCAAAATCATTTTCATACATAAGAATGATAATCCAAGATTAAGAAGATCAAATTCGTTAGAAATGAATGTGAAATACCAACATTATGTTAAAAATCTACTCTATAAATTCAGCTTAGGTAACTTTATAGTAGGTCTTATCAAACAGATCGAGTAAGGCTAGCTGACCAAAAGCCGAACATAAATAAAAAATATGGAAAGGATGCTGTAGGTTCCGTGAATAGAAGCATAGACTAAACCATGGCAGCAAATAAGCCCTCTCTCCTTTACCACACCTGTAACAGTGCGCCCAGCCGAGCCCCACATTTTAGGAGAAACAAGAATAAGAGGGAGACATCTGAAAGTGAGTTACTGTTGAAAGGATCTCGGTGAATTATATAAACAAGAGTGGAAGGAGCTCCACGTGTTTAACACAGAAAGAGGAGGCTCAAGACATCTGGTAGTACCTGCAGACATGTGTGTTCATAATAGGAGAGCAAACGGACCTGTGAAAATCAGAGCAACAGAAAAGCCAACCAACAGAGAAGAAGAGAACCTCTGGAAACGCAATGGCTGCCTCACAAAACAGTGAGTGCCTTGTCACTGGCAGCACTCCGGGTCTTTCCTTGTAGGCATTATAGGGAAGATTGCCATATTGGATAGGAAAGCGTAGTGAGTATCTTTTAAGCCCCTTTCCAACTGTGCAAGTCCATGACATAAGGAGCTCAGAGGGTAAAGAAAAATACAATTATCTTGCTTTTCTGATATTATTGGCCTTAAAGGATTTACAGCAGAGTCCACAGTCACAGGTCTCATTTCAGTCTAAACCTCGTACCCTCTGTTCCGCTAACGACTTCGCCTAATCCATTAGCTTTTCTCTAATAGCAAATGTGATTTACCAAAAGAGTAAGAGTATTATTCTGGACATTTTCTTTTAAATCTTAAGGGATATTAGGTTGAGAGTTGATGCTGGAAGAATGAGTTCTGAGGACCGAGAATAGAGACAGAACCTTCATATACTGAAGTGGTGCCACACACTGTGGTGCCAACCACAAGCCAGGCACCTTGTCCTCTTGGGAACTATCTTCACCTCCATCTGCCACTTGTCCTGTACATCACTTGGACTCACACAGCTGTTGGGCAGCAGTGCCCAGATTCAAATTCAAATCTGAAACCATCACTGGAGCCTTTGTCCCCATACCTGTTTGCCCTGGGCACAGAGGATTCCTTTGATAAAACGTTTCATAAGAGGTCCAGCATGGCGTGGAGGATGAATGGACACAAGCTTGGATATGTGCTCCCAAGGGCAAAAACGTTCTGGTTCACCCCTGTATTCCCAGAGCGCCACACAGGACCTGGTACAAATAGCTCCTTAAAGATCATTTGTTAGTTATATGTTCAAGACGAATTTGTTCAGCACGCATCTTAGTACCAGTATTTCCCAATGCACTATCGGGAATGCAAGATGAGACAAGAAACTTTCCTTCTCAGAATTTATCATTAGGAGGTTGAAAATCAGAGAAAGGTCTCTATGACAATAAAAGGAAAGATAGAGGGTTTCATAAGAAACCTCTGTTCCAAATGTTCATAAAAACTCTCTGAAATATTTCTGTGGACTAATTATGATAACAATATTACTTTACTGAGCATCGCTATGGTCTAGGCACAAAGTATTCTACAAATGTTGCTGTATTTCTCTCTCCTGACTTTGACTTGATAAACACACACACACACACACACACACAGTATCAGCATCAGACCTAGAAGCTGGCTTGTCCAACCTCCCATCGAAGGAAGACTGTCCTCTTTGTAAAACACCTGGCAATCAATTGTTCAGCCTCTGCTAAAAATATCTCTAAGACTCAGCGATGGACCAGGGGTAGACATTTTGCAAAATCTGGCAAAGGTCTTCATGCTGAGGAAGGCTGGACAGCTGCCATGCAAAAGCCCGATTAGATCACAGAACTAAGAGCAGTGCCTCGAAATGAAAGGGGAAGAGAGGGCAGCTGTGAAGCTGGACACACTGGCTTTAAACGACAGGCCTCACTGGTGTTCTGCAAGCTCTGAGTGCCCAATTCCAGTTTCACGCCTAGCTCATGGCAGCTCCAGAAAGATTTGCTCAGTGAAACCTAGGCAATGTCATCTGGGGGAGGACCTATGGCAGGAGATGAGAGATTGCTTCTTTTAGACTCTGTCCTAGAACATTTCCCTGGAAAAAAATCCAGTCCCAAATCCTCAAGGTCAGAATCCTACAGTTCTCAGCTACTGCACAAGGCAACTGATGTCAGGTACTGGCCTTTCGAGAAACTACTGCACATTTTAAAGAGCAAAGAGGAAGTAACAGATTGGCAAAATAGCTCTTAGGCTATTGAATGCACAATTATTGCTGAGACATAAAACATTCTGGAACTGAAGCCCAGAGAGAACAAAGCCTGAGTGTGTGATGTTGGTTTTTATGCCAGAAAATACAGAATCCAAGTGACTTCTGGATCTATTGCTGGGTGTCTGTTGGCAGAAACCTTTGTTGTTTCTGATACAACAATAGGAAGAGTTCTTTCTGTTTGCACACGGGGAAGTTAATGTCTGAGATGGAGGCAGAATGTACAAAAGAAGTCTTCTGTCATTTCTAGACAAATGGCTCAGATATTAGCCATGCCTGTATAGTAGACACACAGAGAAATTAAATTAGTTCTTCTGGGTCATAGAGAGCCATCCAACTCTTCCAGATCCAATTCTCAGATTAACATAGAATAAAAGGGCTGAGCGGAAGTTTGTGAATACACTCATACTTTGGCTAACAAAGAGGCTCCTGCACCCTGTTAAGGGTGCCAGCTCCTGGGTCCACCTTCCTCCAACTCAGTGCAAACATTTGACCCTGGCCACACAATAGGCCAAATCTATCCGCCAGCTCTGAATCTTACCCTCTTCCTTTTTCTAGCTTCTGGCTCTAGATGGATTGAAGGAATAATAGTAAAAATAATAAAGGGGTCACTTTTTGAGTAATGATTATCAAGCACTGTAGAGGATGTGTGTGGATGTGTGTATATTTGTACATATATGTGTGTTTGCACCTGTGTGTTTATTTGTAGGAATTTGTGTGTGTGCATTTGTATACATGTGTGTGTATACGTGTATGTCTCTGTATATGTGTTTGTGTATGCATGTGTATTTGTACATACTTGTGTGTGTATTTGCTTGTGTGTGTGTGAAAACATCTAGAGATTTTTCAGTTGGAGAAAGGGAAGTTACTTGCAGGGAAAAAAAATCCGTAATAGAGAAAACCAGTACAGAAAGTAAAGGCACAAAGCCAGATTTTCCTTGTGGGCAACTCTGGACTTAGAGGCTCTACCTAGTTGAGTCTATTCACTGCCAAGTACATCTCTTTCTTGGTTTCTCTCTCTCAAAGAAATGTCATGTCCTAGTTAACACATGATATAATAGATACATGTCTATAATACATGTCCAAAATGATGCAAATGCTTCATATCCAGGTTTTGCCAGACCACTATCCCTCAAAGATTCCTAAGTATTTTCTTAGGCTATTCAAAAACTTCCTCTTCTTAAAAAGCCAGAGACCAAATGCCTACCTCAAACCAGGCCTGAGAGCAAAAATGCCTTCCCATGTCATTTGTGTATGACCAAGCTCAGTATCTGCAGTAGCCACAGCCCACCTGGAATCCTGAGAAGCCTCATCTATGCTTGAAATAGTCCATCAAACTCAAGCAGCCCAGATCATCCACTGTGTGCAGGATCATGTAGAGGTGAGTCCAATAAGACATCAGCTCATGGAATGACTTGGAAGGAGGAAAAAAACATGATCATTTCAATAATAAGAGATAAATATAATGCATCACATGAGTGCACATGTTTGTTGTTAAGGCGGGGGAAACAGTCCAAAGCTGCCATCAAAAACAAGGTTAGGGGTGCCTAGCAGTGGACCAGGAGAGTCAAGTGCATATGGGGTTGGGGCAGAGACCAGAAGCCCTGAGCTGGAGAGGAGGAAGAAGGTCAGAGTGAGGAGAGCGGCACCCACACACCGAGGAGGTGCATGAGAGCCTGCTGTGGGCACAGGGTCACAGGTCACAGGTCAGCTCTGTAACTACTGGAGAGTAACTCCCTGGGGCAGAGGGACACAGACACACCGGGCATCTAGACCCTTCCACCCACTGGGCCCGGGGATCATACGTGGCCCCTCAAATTGTCTTAGGCATTGATTAAACCCAAGGCACCATGCCAAGTATTAGAGGGATACAAAAAATGTATAAAGGACACCCTCGCTGTCCCAAAGAATTTATCATTCAGTTCGGGGAGAGCACAAGCAAACATTTTGTGTCACCATCCAGAGCCAAAACAACCGAGGCTGGTGATCAGAGCTTTAAGCCCACGTGGGTGTGCTGCAAGTTTATGTTCGGTGAGTGGAGGGGAGGGAAAGGAGGAAAGGATGGTCCTGCAGCCATCAGAGCAGTGGGTCATGGCGCCAGGCACCTGCTGAGCAGAGTGCCATTTGGAGCATGAGACACCTCAGGAACCACCAGGCATCAGTGGTGATCATGCCTTGCTGGGGAAGCACAGTGCTTGGTCCTATCCCATAATGAATTCCAAGTCTGGTAGCAATTCTTCCACAGTTTGGAATTTCTCATGAGTCAATATGAGCTTTGGTTTCTAAGATAGAAACAGGAATACAGTTAGACGGAAAAACTCATCAAATGGCTCTTCTGTCATCTCCAGCTACTTGAAGCAGGTGAGACAGAAGGACTGGAGTGCCTGCTGATGGCCTCCTCACTGCATCTTCCCTGGAAGTTCATGTACTTTCTATTGCCTCCCACCAGGCTCTGGTAAGCCTCCACTTGGAGAAGCTGAGTAGATGGAGGGGCGCTCCTGGTTTCTGTATGAGCTGGCCGTGTGGCCCTAAACACTGCATCATTTCGCTGGGCCTCAGTTTCCCCATCAGCCACAGAGAGTTGTCATTTCTGTTCTGAGGTGGAGACTTTGCAAGATGCCCAGTGAAGAGCCCCCGAGTTCGTCTGTCCTCCATACTTCCAGCTCCTTATTCCACTCCATCCCCTAAAAGTCATCTTGCTCACAGCCAACAAAATCCTAAGTAGGCGGGAATGATGTCTCATCCCAGGATGCTGTCATCTCTCGTTTTGATTTCCTCGGCGAACTACCCAAGCAAGCAGGTTGCCCACCACCCCACATGAACGGCACTCTCCTACACCCCCACATCACTTCTTTAGTAACTGTCCCACCTTCCCTTGCTTCTGTATGGCTGTCAGTCTCCCTGGTGTGTGTTCTCATGAGCCCTATTCTGCCCTATCGTAAAACATGATACAGTCATTATTACTTATGTAATTATCTGTCTTTTCCACTGGGACCCCACGTTCTGTGAAGGCAAGGACCGGGTCCTTTCTGATCATCACTGTGTTCTTGTGTTGAGCACAGAGGTGATCAATAAGAACTCATCACAATTATCAATTAATTTAAACTAGAGATTGTTTGCACAGTGGCAGTATCGTAGCTAATGAGGTTTATCCAAGGTGCAATTATTGTTCACCATAAACCAGAGATTGAACAAGATTTCTGGATTTCAGGGTTTTTATATTTGCACCCAACTGCTCAGCTCAGGCAGCGTTTGGGAAGGGATATGCAAGAGCTATCCCAGGAAAACGTCCCTCTGCAGGTGTCTGGCCTGTGGGCCTGCCCAGAAAATTTTGGTCTCGCCAGCCCTCATTATCATGTGAGCCAACTCTTTAAAACAAACCCCTCTCAAGCTCGCTTCAGCAGCACGTATACTAAAATAAACCCCTCTCTTCTCCTCTTCGCCTCTCCTCTCCTCCCCTCTGGAGAAGCTGCTCTACCTGAGAGGATTCCAGAGAGATTTGGGACCAGAAACACCAGGCTTGAAAAAGAACATGAGTGAGATATGGGGTCCCGTATGTGAAGATTAATAGAGAAAGACCTGGCCACACACGGACCTCCTGATTCCACACAGAGAACAAGCCATAGCCAGGCGTGTGCCCTCTAGGCTTTCCTTTAAGACAAGTAAACTGTGCTAGAGACCAAGATAGCAAATATGGGCCACAGAATGAACATTTCCACACTCTGCCTCTTAGCGGTTCCAGCTTATTAATGGTCTCCTGGCCTCCTCACCACTAGCAAAGTCCACCAGTCAGCAAAATCCAACCGTCTACTCAGAGCTCCCATGAAACGTTTTATGCTTCATTCTAAAATATGCATGGACATCCACAGATCATCAAATATTTGAGGCAATCCAGCTACATCAAAGATAAAGTACTAGACAAACATGAAGAAAAACAAGATATTACAGGATACAGGTAACTCAGGAAAGATGGTAGAACTTTAAACTGTTCCTATTTTCAGAGAGTCAATGTAACACTGTACTCATGAACGAAAGAATTTCATGTTATAAAGAAAGTACTAAACCATAGGAAAGAAGCTTTAAAAGTAAAAACAAATGGTTGGAAAATTTTTAAAAATATAGAATGGTCAGAAGGTAAAGTTTTGAAATTCTAGAAAAAAAAGAATAGGGTACAAAGAAAAGAATAATGAGTGGAAATCTATGAAAAAAAAGAGATGAGGATTAACCCACATTAGACAAATGGATCCAGAAAGAAAGACTAGAGAAAATCATCCGAGAAATAATATAAGAAAATATCTCAGAACCAAAAAATATTCCTCTGCCAAATACCAGCAGAATGAGAAAGAAATTTCAGAATATCAAAAATAAATAAAAGATCCTAAAATCTTACAGGAAAACCCTGTAGATTTCCTACTGGTTCTTTCTGGTGCCCGTCTTTTTATCACAGTCACTAGATACTAGAAGACAACGGAGCTCAAGTCTTCAACCATAGAATGTTTTTTTCAAACTAGATTTGTACATCTAGCTGAACTATAATAAATGTGAAGACTTAAAGACTTAAACTATAATCACATGTGAAGACTTGTCTTTGCATTTTCAAACATGCAAACACAAAGAAACTTTACCTAGGATGTACTTTACCTCTAAACTTTTTTTTTTTTTTGTAAGTTTAAAAAAACTTAAAAAAAAAAGCAAATAAATTGGGAATGTATTCCAGAAAAACAAACGAGTGACACAAGATACAAACTCTGGTTATGCTCATTAATTTTTATTTTCCTCCCTCTCCCTCCCAAGAATGTTCTTTGTTAGACTGGTTTTGTTTTGTTTTCTGGAGAGATGGTTTTTGTAACACCAAATCAAGGGGACAAATAGAAAGACAAAAGATTTGAAGGTTAGAAATGAAAAAATCCATTTTTAAAGAATTTAACAGAGATAATGAGATACTGATAGAAAGAGGAAGGCAGACAGGATTTTTAAGAAGAATTATTGTCGTCTATATAGCCCTAACATGGTGTTTGAGAAGAATAAGTGGGAATTTGGGTCAATTTAAAATAAACTTCCTATTGGTGAGGTATCTTCCTATGATGTCAAAGTTTCTATGAGGCTGGACCACTTGGGCCATGTCATTATAGGGTTATCAACTGATAGCAATAATCTCAGCCTCAAACCACAGATTATATAATCAAAGGAACTATGATTTGATAAATCAGGGAAGAGGGACATCTGATATGGGTGGAATCAAGACATAACATCCCTTTATCAAGAAAAACATAGATTTACGGGAGGAGGTTTGGGAAAACTGAAAGGTAAAAATAACTGCAGAAACATACACGCTTAATAACAGCAGAAGTTAAAATAAACAAAAGATTTTTTAAAAGTAATAGCAAGAAAGCATAAAAGAAAAGAACTTGTAAAACAAAACAGGAATTAGAAAGCTTTCCTTCTTGTTCTATGCTCTGGAATAGTTTACATAGCGCCACAATTGAATGTTCGTTCCTTAAAATAAGATATCTCATTGGCAAACTCTCCAGCTGATTATTTGCCCTGGAAATTCACTTTTCTATCCAATGCAATGAGGCGCAAGACAGAAATAAGAAGTACCCATGTTAAAAGTGATAATTATGATCTTCAGATATTAATATAATTATATGCTTAGAAAATTCACAAAAATCAACACTAACGGCAACCATAACAAAGCCACCTTAATAGAGGAATTAATAAAGTACTCTTCAATTAATTAAGTAATTCAGGAATTAATAAAGTAGACTCAAACTTACCAAAATTTAAGCCCATTCTAAGGCCATTTTGCCTTATATTTTTAATTGTTCAATGTTTTTATATCTCTTATATTACCTCTTTTGAATTTCCTAATCAGCTGTATTGGTATTATGATTATGATAATAACAATAATAACTACCATTTATCAAGTATTTGCTATGTTCTAGGAACTAAGCTACATGACTTATATTATTCATCATATATAATGTTAACTTTCCATTAAGCATTATCTTCGGTTTGTAGATAAGATTATAGTTTAGCAAAGCTGAATGTTTCACACACAGTTGCATTTACAATGAATGGAAAATCTGGATTTTCAGCCCATGTTTCTCTGGATACGAAGTCTGTTCACTTTACTACATATCCCTCTCCTAGGTATGTGTGCATGTAAATGTCAGCATTGATGATGAACTGGGGCTTCCACCCAACCTTCTCACCCTTATGTCAGTAATTATTAGCAGAAGGAGTATTTGTGGGAAGGGGGGACCTTATAAAAATGATGCCACTTATATAAAAGACTAAATACTTTCCACCTACACTGGACTCTGTGGATCTGGGTTCACAGATGCATGAAGTTCTGCTACAAGTAGTGATGATGTCTTACTCTCCCAGAATAAACTTCTCCAGCACCTGTTCTATACTTGCAAAAGATTAAAATGCATACTGCCGCCTCAGTGATCTCTAATTCAATGTCTTTCTGACGATAATCAGCAGTATTTACTCAAAATGTTTTTCTAGTCATTTTATTTTTGTCCTCACCCAGCTGACATTCTATTTTTCACTCATTTTATTTCGTTTCCTTCACATCTTATATTGTTTTTCTTCGAGTTCTTATTTTTACTCTAATTTTTTACTCATTTTAGCAGGGTAGAGATGTTCTACTCTTTGCTCCTTTTAGACTCAGCTCCCTATCCTCACTGGGTTTGGCTTAAGATTAGGTTTAATCTACCATCACTATCGACAGTGAGAATGTCAGCCGAGGACTGTCAGTTTCCAAGCCCGAGTCTTTCATGGGCTCTTGGCATAAGCTCAAGTTAAAGGCAGAGCTCACAGGTACGGGAAAATGTGTGGGGGTAGGAAGTCTTGTGAGCAGTGCCTGGGGAACAGGGTCTTCACTTTTCTTTAATAAAGGTAAGAGATGAGTAGGGGGAAACAATGTGAAGAAAAAAAATCTCTAAATTTCCTCCAGCCAGTCACCTATGCAGACAACTGCATATTTTCATAGTTACTTTTAAAATAGTGATTGTGTATACTAAGAAAGTTCTATCTAACTCCATTCATCAAAAAAAGGTAAATTTATATTCTTAAAAAAAAAAAAAAAAAAGAGGTGTGTACATGAAAGATCTCAGCATCATTAACCATTAGGAAAATGCAAATTAAAACTACATTCAGGTTCGCACCGCAGTGGAGCCACGGGCCATGGTCTACAGCCATGCCACCCTGAACAAGCCCGATGTCTGATCTCAGAAGCTAAGCAGGGTCGAGCCTGGTTAGTACTTGGATGAGAGACCATCTAGTAAGACCAGGAATTGTAGGCAAAAATAATAATAAATAATAAAAAAATAAAAATAAATAAATAATAAAACTACATTCATACTCATTAGGATGGCAAATTAAAAAAAAAAAAACAGAAAATAACAACTGCTGGTGATGATGTGGAGAAACATAAACATTCACACATTGCTGGTGAAAATGTGAAATGCTGCAGCCATTATAAAAATATATATATATGGCAATCCTTTAAAAAATTTAAACACAGAATTACCAACTGATCTAGCAAAAATCCAAAGTCTGAGTAGATGTACTAAAGAAATGAAAGCAAGGATTCAAACAGATATTTGCACACCCACGTTCATAGCAACATATGCATAGTAGCCAAAAGGTGAAAATAATCCAAGTAACTATTAACAAATGAATGGATAAATAAAATGTGACACATTCATACAATGGGCTATTACTCACGCCTAAAAGGGAAAAAAATTCTGACACATTCTACAATGTGGATGAACCTTGAAGACATTACGCTAAGTAAAACAAGCCAGTCACAAAAAGATATTGTATGGTTCCACTCATATGAAGTCCCTAGAAGAGTCAAATTTATAGAGACAAAAAGTAGAATGGTGGGTGCCAGGGGCTGGAGGAAGGGGAATGGGAACAGAGATTTAGTTTGGTAAGATGGAAAAAATTTCTGGAGATGGACAGTGGTGATGGCTGCACAACAATGCAAATGTACTTAATGCGACTGAACCGAACAGTTAACAATGGTTAAAAGGGCAGAGTTAATGACATGTACATTTTACCACTACTGAAATTAAAATTTAGAAAGGGGGTATCAATTTATTCTGGTAGCCTCCAAACACAAATTCGATGAAGACAGTTACTAGGGATCAGAGTGGTGGAAAGCAATTCAAGAGACTAATAAAGAGAGAATTTAACCTGAATCAGGCCCCACAAGGTCAGTTGCAGTGAGAGGGCAATGAGGACGAGAAAAAAAACGCACCCAAGACAAAAAACACAAAGATGGTCATGCAAAACAATGAATGAGAAGCAAACCACTGAGTGTCCCAGCGTCTCACTGCCACCCCCTATATCACTAACCTCTTAGATTTTGAGTAATAAATCATAATTCAGTAAGGAGTTGGGAGGGAAAGACAAGCACACACACAAACACACATATACACAGGCTCATGAACACATACTATGCACACACATGAACAGCCTAACATGTCTAGGTAACCAGCAACATAGACACATATGTGTCACAGGTGGGATGGAAACAGGCTGACCTGCACTGAAGGTTTATCCTGATAGGATGTTTTGCAGCCACAAAACTCAGTGGAAGCTCTACCCTTTTACCCATCTTGGTCACATCTGCCTACCATGTCCCCTGCCCCAAAGCGTTTAGTAGTTAAGAATAATTCAAGTGGAAAATATCGGGAGAGAGGCTCATTGGTATTCAACCTGCCAACATCACCACTATCCCATCTGTCACATATGCAGCTCTAGGTCACCTTAAAACTTGGTACCACTTGAGAGGAAAGAGTTACTTACAAAGAAGTAATCTTGCAGACTTCACTTTCATCAATTGAGCAAAGCCAGCACCACCAATTTTGGAACAAATGGTTAATTTTTGCCTACTGATATGATATACTGAGAAGGACACAATATCACTTTGTGGTATTCCTGCCCAAAATGCATAACCAGAATCTAATCATGAGGAAACATGAAACAAACCCAAACCGAGGGATATTCTACAAAATACATGGCCTGCCCTCTTCAAAATACCAAGAAAGACAAAGAAAGTTTAAGCACTATTACAGATCCACAGAGATAATTCTGGATGAGAAAAAATATCCTATAGAGGATATGATTAGGACAACTGCAAAATTTGAATAAGTACTGTGTAATAGGTAATGTTATTAATCAAAGTTAAATGTGTTGATATTGGATTATACCGTTACCATGATGTGTGCGACACAGGTACACACAGAGAGGAGAATACCACGTAAAGACAGAGGCAGAGGATGGAGTAATGTATCTAAAAACCAAGGAATGCCAAAGACCGCCAACAAATCACCAGAGCCAGAGTAGAGGCCTGAAACAGATTCTCCCTCGCAGCCTCAAGGGACCGATACTGATAAAACTTGATCTTGGATTTCCAGCCTCCACAGCTGTGAGAAGAAAATGTCTGTTGTTTGTAATCCATCCAGTCTCTGGTACTTTGTGAAAGCAGCCTGAGTTGACCGAGACCGTGACGATTGTATGGGCTTTGGTTTCTGCTATGAATGAAATAGGAGAGAGCATTATTGAGTTTTAAGTAGAGGAGGGCTGCGATCTGAGTGACATTTTAAACAGATCTCTCTAGCTTTGGTGTTAATAAAGACCATAGGAAGGGGAGGCAAGGAATAAAGCAGAAAGAACAGTGCTTAGGGCAGGGTGGTGATGACGGTGAAGGTGAGTAATGGACAGATTCTTAACATTTCTGCATGTAGAGCCAACAAGAACTCTTGATAGATTAACACGGAGTCTAGGGGAAGTTTGGTCTGAGCTAGTGGAAGGATGGAGTTGCCTTCACCACAGTCAGAGAGATCTGCCAGGGGAAGATTTGGGGTGGAGTCCATTTGGACAGGAGGAGTTGAGATGTCCATGAACACCCAAGTCAACCAAGCAACTGGTTGTACTTCCTTTGGTTCAGGAAAGGGCAGGGCTGGAGATCCGAGTTCATGAGTCACCTGCAGGGAAGTGGATATAACATGGATAGGATCCCCCAGGGAGGGAGTGCAGGTGGAGGATCCCCTGGGGCACCCCAGCTGTAAGAACACGCAGTGAAGGAGAGTGCATGTGTCAGGGCGGGCTAGCTGCTGTAACGAATGGTGCCGAATGTTTGTGGCTTAACATAATGAAATTCGTGTTTCATTTACATGACATGAGTTATAATATTTCCCAGCACTCCTGGTCTAGGGCTCCTTGGCAACAAAAATTACCTCTCTGCTTCTGTGTCTTCACATCCTTCTGCTCAGCTCTCCTGCACTGATTCTGTGTGCTTTGGGCAACTGGCCGTCTGCAGACATCAACCTCAAGTAACGGGCTGGGGTTTGAAGACCATTTCCTCTTCCTCATGACTCTTACCACCTTAATCCCTTCCACCTCCCTTCCCGTCCCACTCAAGAGAGCCACAGGCATCTCTCAGAGGGATCCCGCTAGCCTCAAATTTGGGCTACTATCTGCTGTGGGGTTCTGCAGGAAGAAAGGAGGGAGGTAACAGCCATCAATCCCCTCTAACCCTTCCCCAACAAAAGGTGCCATCACTGGGCCTATCATGTCTTAGGGATCTGCCTTTGCGTACCTGACTGGCCCCTCCTACAGAAGCCGGGAGGGAAGGGATAACAAGTACCAGTGTCCAGCAGATGGATTGTTTCTACACACTCTCTCCCAACGCGCTCACTGTCCTGAGCTGATAAGCCAAGTCAGGATGAAGTGGGGCAGCCAGGCCCCGCACACCCAGGGTAGATGGTGGGAGAGGAGAAGCGACTCAGAAAACCCATTTCTCACACAAATCAAGTACCATACTACACACCATGGCCCCAGAAAATGCCTTTTTCATAATATAAGCCTGAGATAAGGTATTCATCTCTCCCAGCAACCTCTTGAGAAATGTCAAAACTTCAGAAACACAGACTTGCGTAATCTCTAAGCACAGGGAAAAAGTCAGACATCCAGTACAGTGCCTTCCCCCAGGTGGGAAGTAAATTGAATATGGGGAAAAAAAGAAAACCAAATGTCTGTGCAGAGAGAACACTTTTCCTGAGAACAACGTATCATTGACAAGGGAAGTGCAATTTAGAGAAATATGAATAAATAGAGAATTTGTTTATAATTGGCAATTAATATGGGCTCATTATGCTAATCCAAGAGTTAGGAGGAGGCCAGGATTGCCTTTAATGACTTTTAATTGGGTTAATTTGAGGCTGCTAGCTCATTTCCCACAGAGCGGTACTGCAGTTGGGGGCACACATTGCACAAATCATGTTGGGGGTAGAGAGTTTCTACTTTAATGACAGGACAGAAGAGGGGGATGAGGACGCACTGTCCCATGACTTTAGCCAACCCCTAGGGTCTCCAGAGCTAAGGCTCAACCCAGGGCAGAGGCGTCCGCACCTCTGCTTATGGCGACATGGAGCCCCACACAATGACACTGCATGTCGGGCGTGGGGAATTGAGGTGTCGGTATAAACGAGACCCTCCACAGGCTTCCCCACACTGGGTCATTAAGCAAGAGGCACTTATGACTTCGTGTGAGCTTTGTCATTCTCTGGAAAGTGCCTCTTGCAGTGTCAGGTTTATTAAAATTACTGGTTCAATTGATTAAAATTTGCAGGTCTCCCAAACACACCATGTTATAGGCCCATCCACCTGTCAACAACGTGGAGCCTTCACTGAGAGTGAACTATGGGTCCACAACTCTGCTACTGCCTCATGCACCCATTTTACCATACCCATAACAGGACTACAGAGTCAGGGCTATGGTGACTGCCATTTGAAAGATGAGAAAATTGAGGTCCAGCCAAAGTCTCAGAGCTGGTCAGTGCCTGAGCCTGGATGGCCTGACCCCTTGGACACTAACCTCGCCCTATCTAGAGAATGACCACCTTACTCCTGAGCCTTGGGAAGCCAGGTATTCCTGCCATCTTGCCTTCTGTCCTGTTGACCCAGGAGTTGCCTGCCTGGCCCTAGCATGCCCCCTAAATGTGTAAGGCTCCAGTTGTGTCCCAGAGCCCTCCTGCACCCAGAGACATGATGGCTGCGGCAGTTATAACAGGTTTTCCTTTCACGGGAAGCAGGAATGCACAGGCTTGTTGACTGGAGATACTCGAAGGAGCGAGAAGGCTGATGGAATTGAGTGGGGCACATCGTGGCACCTTCTATTCATGTTCCGAGAACAGGCTTGGGGTGAACTGGGGTGTTCAAAGAAACGAAGGCCAGTTTAGATATGCTTAGTTTGAACCACCCAAATTTCAGAACATTCAGCTGAATACATCAGTAAGCAATAGAAATATAGGTCTGAACCTTAGCAAAAAGATGAGTCTAGTGCTAACAATTCAGAGTGAACTAAGGTACAAATCGTAGTTGAAGGCATGAGAATGTAAAGAAAAAAAGAGAAAAAAAGATGGCCAAGGATAGAATCTGGGGAAGGAGACATTCAAACATTTGCCAAAATCCAGTCTTGGGGGCTAACCAGTCCCTAAATAACCTAACCTTTGTCTTCGCTCTTCATTCATAATATAGATCCATATATTTACAATAATACATAAGTCATCTTTTTCCTACTAGAATTCCAGATTTTGAAAAGAATATAAATGAGAGCAAGAAAAATTGTCATCTTTAAAATGAAAACTTTTAAAATCTGGTATCTCACTAAATAAGAAGGCAATGGTAGGTAATGATTATACTATCCCCTTTCAAGTCCCTGGAAAAGACAAAATAAAGACTTCCAAGGAAACAGAGAGAAAAGGCATGAACAAAGGCCACCACCAGTGCTCACTTCCCACTGGACTGGAAGTGACACCAAACTACATGCCTGTCTCCACATGATAGTCAGTACTTATCACGTGCTGGGAGTTAGAGAAAGAGCCTGAGTTTGTAAAAGGAAGTAATGATAGTATTTAAGGAAAAGAGAGAGCTCTAGCCCGTTAATTCTCATGCCACAATTATTAGATGTCTCATAAAAGTCCTGGCTAGGGTCACCAATAGCCCCCTTGCTTCTACATCCAGCGGCCTCTCTGCACACCTGACCTGACTCCCTTCGGCTCTCTGGGTGTTCCTCCTTCATGACTTTGGTCGGTTTCTTCCTTCTAGCCACTGTCTCTATGCCTTTCCCAGGTCTGCTTTTCTTTTCACACTTCATGCTCCTCTGGCTGAGGAAGTTACTCTTGACTTTCCTTCAGTCACTCAATCTTCCTCCATACTCAATCAATCACCAAGTCCTGTCAATTTTAGTTCCTAAACATTCCTCAAATCTTATGACTTCTCGCCATCCCAGCTGTTGCCCGTTAGATCTCCAACACACCTCATCTGTTTCTGTAGCAGTCTTCTCACTCAGCTTCTGTCTTCAGCCCGGCAGCTCCATTCCACACCTCCCTGTCCATTCATTCATGTATGCATCCACCCACTCATCCATCCATCCACATTCATCATCCATCCACTCATCCATTATCCATTATCCATCTGCCCATCCATCCATCTGGCGGTCGTATCATAGTCAATGTGTTGCACCTAGAGAGAAGGCTGGCATTTTTTTCCTGCAATGGCTCTTCACTGCTCTTAGATGGAGTACAAACGTCTCAAAGTGATAGACAGTGTTCTTTGTGGTTCATCCTTGCTTACTGTCCTGACCTCATCCCTTGCCACCCTTCTACCCTTGCTCTCCAAGCTCCACACAAGGAATTTATCTCATTCCCAAGCAGGTCGCCCTCTGAGTCTTTCCAGTTCAGTTCTCAGTACAACCCCATTATAAGGTACTGTCTTGACCACCCCCAGACCCTTGTAGTCAGCTATAGGAAGGGAAGGAGCGAGAAAGGAAGGGGAGAGGAAAGACTGGGGAAATAAATCAGATCAGACTAAGGATGTCCTTGAATGTTAAACTAAGAAGTTGACCGCTTTTAAATGAATTACCTAAACCTTATTTATGTAATTTCGTACACCTAAACTGTATTTTCTCCAATAACCAACAGTGTGTAAAAGTAAACATAAACTTTATACAGCACAGTTTTGGTATTAAAGCACATGTTTGTGGAACAATTCCACACATGCAGTGAGGAAGTTCAGTGTTTCTCCAACTAGCTTTTTGACTAGTCTTGGAAGCTTCCCTGGCCGTGATGCAGGCATCATCATCTAAAGATGCACCTGTGGAGAGGAACGAGCAGACAAATAAAAGCAGTGACATCTGTGCCAGATGCTCTTTTACATAACACTTCCTCCAGGGAACACAATGAAGAGAATGCCTGTTACAGACTTTTTTCAACATTTCCACAGCGAAACTCACTTGAATGACCTGACAGTGGTGTGATGCTGAAATGTGGCATTGCCATTGGCAGAGTGTGGATGAATGGTCCCTGTCATAAAGCCCCCTTTGGCTCTATTTGACTCAACCTACACAGCACCCTCACCCCTCTCTCCGTTACTGTGGATGCCCTGCAAAGCTGATCTTCTCCACTTCTTTATCAGTCCATTTTACTCTGATCCCCAAATGTCTGGGAGAATGATTTCATTCCTAACTTCACATCTCTTTTCAAGACTCATTTCAAATTCGGCATGTTCAATAACTCGTTTTAATAATTAATGATGTCAAAAATGGCTAATTCATAGAAAACATTATTTCCATTAACACTAAAGATTCCCCATGGGGCCTGATCCCATTTTTCTAACATGACTCCAGAAAGACATTTCCTGAAGACTCACAAGAACATTTCAGATTCTTCAGGAGAGCTGGGAAACAGTAATGAGTGACAGGAGTAGGGCCAGAGAAAGTCGCATCACAGAGGCCAAGGGAGAGGAGTCCCCAAGAGGGTGTTGCCAATAGGCTGGAAGCTCTAGAGGGGGTCAAACATGATAACTGGAAAGTCTCCATGGAATTGACTACAGCAATACACAGTTAAATTCAACAAAATGTCCTTTCTTGATGTCGAGTTCCAGATTTCTGAGGAGGTGACCAGAACTGTAGGATATCAGCTTCAGTTCCTACCTGCTAAAGATCTCATGGCTGTAAAGTCATTCAATGACAAAACAACTGTCATGCCCACCCCAGCAGCCAAATCTGAAACAATATGAGTGTCAAAACAAATAATAATAGTAATGAATTACAAGCCATTGACTAAAGCGAGAATTAAAAAGTCTGTAGAGATGTAAGTAAATGATAAGTGGGGGAGAAGAGAAAGTTCTTCTGAAAGCAGAATGCCTATGTCTGTTTCTATGTGACATGATACCATATTTTGTCATGCTGTATTGTATTATATCTATAATATATAATAATATCAAAATAAAAGGTATAGAAGAAATGAGAGGGTTAGAATATCACCAATAGATGTTAAAATTGGTGGATAAAAGTTGAATGAAGAACAGAATATTTCTAGTCTCTGTGTATGTCCCCACAAATTACTAATAAAATAGGGTAAAATATAACTTTACAGTAAAGAAACCTGATAGACACCGCCTTAACCAAGTGCTCAAAGCCAGCATCACCAAGACTGGAACAGCCAATGCCAGTGCCTCCTAGAGGAAGAAACACACTCTTCAGTGACGGCCCTGCCCCAAGTTCAGAGCTGGAATCCAATCATTTGGAAGCACCAGGTAAATTCAAATAATGGCCCATCTTCTTCAAAAACAAAAGCCAAGGTCAAGAAAGACCAGGAAATTCCATAGAGTAGTGGTTAGCACATCTACTTTATATGCAGAAAGTCCTGGGTTTGAGCCCCAGTGGAGCTACAGCCCATGCCCCAGGTGTGCCAGGCCCCAGGTGTGCGCCACAAGTGTGTAGGAGGAGATGCCCCGCCTTCAGAGATCCAGTTCTTAAGGGGAGATGGCAACGTCTGTAGGTCAGGGGTGGAAGTTGCGGGGGTGGGGCGGAGGAGAGAGATTAAAAAATAAATTTAAAAAAAAAGAAAGAAAGAAGGACCAGGAAAAGCTGAGGAACTGTTGAGGAGCACTAAAGAGATGTGATGACTAAGTGTAATTCACGGTCCTCGATCAGATTCTGGATAGGAAAAAGAATAGCTATAAATGATGTTATTGAGTCAATTGATAACACTTGAATATTGCCAGCAGTTCTAACACCCTCACTTGTCAAAATAAAGCTTCTGGGCCACACACTGGCTTTTCTGATTCAGAGGGTAGGGGTAGGGCTGAGAATTTGTATTTCTAACAAGTTCTCTGGAGATGCTGATGCTGCTGGCCTCCAGATCTCGCTTGATTAAGAATATAACTGAGTCGATGTTAAATCTCCCAACCTTGATAACTAAATTGCATGTATGTGAAAGAATATCTTGTTCGTAGTAAATACACACTGGGGTAGAGGGACTTGACTTAATCTCAACTTCATCTCACACAGCTCAAAATGTGTGTGGGGCGGGGGCGGGAAGAGAGAGAGACAGGGGCAGGAGGAGAGAGAAATGATGAATAAATGGCACAAAATATAAATGATCGACCTAGCTAAAAGATATTCCTGAAGTTTTTTTTTAAGGCTGAAATTATAAAAAGTAAAAATTTGCCCAAACTACTTTAAAATAAAACATCATCCCTTCTGCAGTGGTGAAAGCTGATCGCTATCATTGACTCCACGAACATAGACTCTAACGTCTACAAGGGAGGCAAAAGAATTTGCTTTGCCTCTCTCACCACTCAGATAAACTGCTCTGTGATACCTGAAGACTTCAGCGAGTCTATAAACCCCTCAATTTGTAAGCAAAGTTGGGCATGTGCACACCTTTTTCTGGAGGGAGGGTAATTAGCTTTTGAACTAAGAGTACGTCACTACAGTACTAAAAAAATTGTTGCACTACAGAAAATACTGTTAAACCTTAGCAAAAATAAAGCCTTTCTTGCGCTCTTAACTCAATTCAGTAAGTCCTGGCTGGAAGGGCTGAAGATGATCTGAGAAGCCACTATTGCAATGTTTACCACCGTCATCCTTTCTGGCTAGTGGGTGCCTGAGCCCTACTAGTTGCTAAATATTTAGAATATCATCCCAGCATGTAGGTTGCCAATTGTGCACCCAAGGAAAGCAAAGGACTTTGTTTCCATACATAAAAGATAGATAAGCAAAGAGTTAATGACAAGTGAACAGACACAGGGTGAGAGGCTGCTGCCTGCCCCCAGTGGAGTCAGGTAGGTCAACAGGATCTGAACTCAATGACGTTTTTCAAAGTCCTTTCTCTGAGGTTATCTCCATCATTTTTTGAAAGGTGAAGGAAGGGATAAACCTACCATTAACACCTCGGCATGCATGTGTCTTTAGGTGGATGCACAGACCAGACTGTTCTGTAATTACCTGGGAAAGAAAGGGAATTCGACTGCCTAAAAGATTTCTTTTCTCCAATAACTCCTGTAATAACCCCAGTGCAGCACATTATAAAGGTGCTCGCAAAACACAAAGCATTTCTATAACCATTTAAAGCATTACACATCATAATGGCTGCCTTTCCTGATGTGGTAGCTGTGGGCACCAGGCTGAAAGAGGGAGCTCATTGGAGCTCCGTTTCCATAATGAGCAACCACTTTGTGCCACGAGAGCCTGGCAGTTTGAAAACAGTTGGAGTGGACACTCGGGAGTGCAAGTTCCTAGTCTAGAGTCGATTTCCACTTTACGCCACCCCCCCAAATAATTATGTAACACCATTAATTACCTGCCCTGTTATTTTGCCGGCAATAAATGAGAAGAGAAATCTACTATTTTTATATGAATAAACTACCTGGTCCCCATTCCCTGTGGCGGGGTAAATTCCACCATTTTTTCTCTGCTACTGATATTAATGAGACACTGAGCAGCTGAAATAGCTTTCTTATTAAACGCAGGAGAAATCTGTAGCAGAAATAGTGGCATATCAAAAATTTGATGTTAACAAAGGCTGCGGGAGAGAGCCCGTGGCCACAAGCCTGGGCCCGAAAATCCAAATAATTTTCTCCTGGGGTCACAACTTCCCAGGAAAGGCGTGTGTAGGGTTCCAAACATCTTACCGTACCCGGGGAAATTTGAGGGTTGTTCTTAAATGGGCCCTCTTCATCATGAGCAACTTTGCTCTTCGAAAATCTAAAGACATCTTTGAACATGTTATTTAAGCCTCATTTTTGATAGCCACCACGGATTACATATCATAGAGTGGTTTTCTTGTCTGTTTGTTTTTGCCTACGCTTTTCTTCAATTTGCTAGATTGATAACAAAAGAAGAAAACCTGAAGTTGAAAAAAACTTTTTTTCCAAAATGTGTCTTTTCCATAATGAGGGGAGAATGCAGGTTTTAGAAAAGTGTGCTTTTAGTGCACAAAAGGGAGCCATTGGCTGGGACACACCACAGTCACTTCAATCGGAAAATGCTGTGGGACCCTAAGAGCAAGCGCTAACTCTGATTCTAGCACTTACTGATGGTGGAACCACAGGCAAGTTCAGGATCTCACTCAGCCTTGATCTCCTTGTCCACAAAATGCAGGTGACAAGAATAGTGCTTCACTAGTTATGTGGATTACAGGAGATAGCATTTAGCAAATTGCCAGGCGGACATTAAACACAATAAATATTAGCTATTGCTTTTTTTTTTAACTGATCACGTATCTCTCCTTTTCTTATTAACTTCAGCCACATTTCTTTCCACAGCTGTGTAAATAAAGCATCCCACAGCAATCAGAAGGCCTTTCTTCCCCCATGATACCCACCTCTGATAGGTTCTCGACTTCCCTTGGTCAAAAAGTCTGATATCTTAACAACTTAGGTTTCCTTTGGGATAAATGAGTTCTTTTTCAAATGCCATTGTAGAGAGCAAGACACTTCTGGGTTCTATGAGTGGTCATTTGGGGGCAGGAGGTGCCCAGAAGGACCAATTCCCAGAGAATAGGTCCCCCCACCCAGCCAGCAGGACTTGAGACAGGGGCCCAGAAGGAAGTGCCCATGGGGGCACTTCTGGGGGGAACTGTGGACACGCAGCTGCCTCACATTCCTTGAGAATTAGAGGATGGAGTTGTTGGGAATGGGAGAGAACTAAAGAAAGAAAGGTGAGAAGCAACATAGACTAAATGCCCCATCTCGCTATCTCATCTGTGCCCAGCCTGTTTTCAACTTGTTCCAAGCCTGTAACCCATCCTTCATATAACTTGCACCATCTTGTGAGGTTTGAGATGAGTTAGTGGAGACCACAGCACACACTAATCACAGAACATTCACCAAGGACCTAATCTGAGAAATCTGCACTGTCCAATATAGTAGCCACCAGCCATGTGTGGCAAATTAAATTGGAATGAATTAAAATTAAAACTTCGGGTCCTCAGTCACACTAGCCACATTTTAAGTGCTCAGCAGCCACATGTAACCTCTGGCTATTGCAGTAGACAGCACACGTAAGAATATTTTCATCCACACAGAAAGATCTATTGGATAGCACTATTATGGATTCATTAAATTACATAAAACAAAATGCGAAATGGTGCACACCTAGAGTGACTAGGGGGTAACAGACAAAATAAAATATGGCAGGCCAAATAATGGTTTATTTCTATTTTTCTCTTCCTTCTTCTTCCTCTCCCAATTCCTCTCCCCTCAGAATTTAATTAGATTTTATTCATAAGTTTATTTCTGTAGGATCAGAAAATAATGGAATATAAAGGGATCTTTTGAGAATCTACCACAAGTCAAGTACTTTCATATACAGTGGATTCTCTTTATTTGTGGTAGTTAGTTGTGCTCTACAAAGTTGCCTTGAAAACTGAATTAGTGAATACTATACCCTTACCACTAGGAGAAATGCAGGGTTAGGTTCCTAGGAGCCCCTGGTCATACAATTTTCATCAACAGATCAATGCATAGCCATGTTTTATGTGTGTTTCTTTTTAAAGATACCCTCACGGTTAATTTTACGTGTCAGCTTGACTGGGTCACGGGTGCCCAGATATTTGGCCAAACATTATTCTAGCTGTGTCTGTGAGGGTTTCTGGTTGAGATTATCATTTGAATCAATGGACTCAATAAAGCAGACTGCCATCCCCAGTGTGGTTGGGCCTCATTCAGTTAGATGAACAGAACAAAAAGGCTGGCAAAGAGGGAACTCCTGTCTGACTACTGAGCTGGGATGTTGGTCTTTTCCAGCCTTCAAATGAGAACTGAAACACTGGCTCTTCTGGGTCTCAAGTGGCCAACTACAGTGCTTGGGACTCTTGGCCTCCATAATCGCATCAGCAAATTCCCTATAATAAAATTTTATGTATATATACACATTCACCCTGTTGGTTCTGACTACTTCAGGCCTTATTTAGTATATACTATTGATTCATTAACATGGAATTCACAGCCAGTATAACTCTATAACTAATGACTTAACGAAGCTTATTTGTATTTTCTCTGTAAGGCACATCACAGCCTTCTTATGCTTAGGAACTCTACACAGCACTTTAGCACTATGCTTAGAGAACAATTTAAATGACTAAGTCACCAACAAAATTCACAAACATGTGAAAAACATGGCACTAAATAGATGAACAAAAGGGCTTTTGCTTACAGTATGAGAACTGAACCAAGAAGGCTGAGCATGCCTTGCTCAGCCTCAGCTGGGAACGTGAGTGTTGTTGGGAGACAAATTTTTCATCACACTCCTATGTTTGTGAATGACCATGAAATCTCTACGAATACTGACTCTAGATTTACAAAGTAATTTTAGTGAGTGGGTGAATTTGCAAATACAGAATCCCGAAATGATGAGGATCAACTGTGTACTACCTAACGTCCCTAAAAGGCAATTCATAATAGGTGCTGAGTCCAAGCTCTGGTCTACTTGAATCCCAAATCCATGCTATTTCTAGCAACCATGCCTCCTCTACAGACCACTGCTATGTTTCAAAGCATTGTTCTTGGATCCTCCAAGTAAACCTATGAAGTATGCAGAGCAGATGTCATTATTCACATTTTTTAAATGAGAAAACCAAAATCAATGATATGAAATCACTTTCCTAAACACAAAATGGCTGAGTTAAGGAAGTAACTCAGATGTTATTTCCACTCTACCCTGATTCTTCCTTTAAAAATATGTCACTGCTACTGTGATTCATTCATCCATTCAGTACCACCATTGAGCACCTACTATGTTCCCAGTACCTATACCAGGTGATGAGACTCTCACTGGACTAACAAAGACCTTGCCTTCTCCTCACTCATTTTGCAGTCTTGGAGAAATAAGCAAGAAAACAGGAAATTGCAATCCCTTGTGATAAGTTCTCTAATAGTGTGCTCCAAGAGGACATAAATACTACCAGATTTGATGACGGCCAAAATCAGCATCTGAAAATTTTCAGGTGCAAAGATGAGAATGGATCTCCCAGAACATAGCCATGCTGTATGGAGCACAGTTCTGTAAACCTCCTTTGCATCTGTTTGCTGTCAGGAGGGACATATATGGAGAGGGAAAGAGATCCCTTCACAGTAGCCTGATCCATCTCATCAGCTATGGCAATTAATGGGATGACACGTAGAGCTACCCTAATATTGGGATGACACGTAGAGCTACCCTAATATTGACCAGAAGCTATATCTCTTCTAGCTTTTATAATTCATTCATTTTTGCTACCAAAAATGTCTCATTGTATTTATACTCATGAGGTTTAAGATAAAAAGAAATGAAAAGAGATCTGCCATCCTCTCTGCTCTATGGGGTCTGGCAACAAGAACATCATCTTAAAAACTCCCTTCATGGCCATCGGCTGAGGGGCCTCAGGCCCTGGGAGCAGCTTCCTCCTACAAATGTCAAGCACCTCTTTGCACGGGGTCCTGATTTACTTTCCCACCCCTAGAGAGCAGGTTCCATGCTACATACTCCTCTGCAGCACAGTAGAGACTGACCCCGCCCACAAAGGAAGAATCCTCTACCTGAATGCTCTCATCTTCCTTCACATGTACAACAATCATTCTCCATAGGAAAATGTCTGACTGGACACTGTTTATATTGGCAGGGAAAGTTAAGTGGCATGGTAAGCAAATCTTCTAAGTGTTTTTGTTGTCCTCTTCCATCGATTCGTAATTACTCTTAATTTCTTTCCATCTTACCACCTCAAGCCTTCTGATTACCGCAACTGCCAAACCAATGTATAACAGGACAATGCTCCTCAGAGAAATTGCTGAAAGCACAGGAAAGAAGCGATTGTGATTTATTTGTGTGTGAACCTCCTGTCTTTCCCTCAAGTGATCCTAAACACTCTTACCTGCTCTTTCTTAAGAAAGGATAGTAATTGGTTTATTTTTCATTGCTATGTCAGAGTTTGGAACATAATTTTTAGCAATTTATTTATTTCACCAAATTATATTTAAAAATTGGAGATTCTGTGGGATATTTCATTCATCCTGTTTTCAATTCGTTTCCATTGCTCACAAATCTCATGGTTAATCAATCTATCCATGGAAATTCTAGAATTTTCCTTAATGCCTTGCTTGTACATCCTCTTGCTGACATGAATAAAAGGTATACATTACAGACTGAAAAGTATGAACACTCTTGAAAATTTTTTTGACTACAAAGTCTTTCATAGATAACATTCTCCTCAAAATTCTAGTCACTCTCCCCCTAGTATGAAATGACTTTCTATAAGAAACACCCAGTTATGACTACAGCGCATTTCTCTCTGTCACATTCATCTCCTCTATTTGAAATCATTAGTCTCATGCTTCCTAGTTGTTTACTTTTATCCCTGGAAAGCAACAAGCAACAAGCATGAATGCAAACTAGTAAATATTGATCAAGCACCTCCTGTGAGTAGGGGACTGGGTTCAAAGCAGTGGCAGATTGCAGTCTATTCCAAATGTCTGGCATTTGTCTACATGCTAATTTATGCATTTGAAGGAGATTTCCAAACATTTGCTCAAGCCTGGTGTTCACTGTGGCATTTTCAGAATTTGTTACTAAATGGTGACTTCTGATGATTTTCGTTCAACAAAAGCCATTGTTGCAAACCTGGCTAACTTGAAAAGCTCTGAGATGAATGGTTTGGACTTGGAGAATCCATGTTGATCACATCCAGTTCTACCATCTGTAATTGTGTGTCACGCTGGGTTAGTTAGGGAGCACCTCCCAGCCTTGGTTTCTTTGTAAAATGCAGAAATCAAAACCTGCTTCCTAAAGCATTCGTGAAGGCATTAGTTAAATAACTAACCTATGCCACAGGCACTAAATTGTTCCCTGAGGGCACAGCTGCTTTCAGGAGAGCACAGCCCCCCTGCTGCATGGAAGGTTTTTTGGGTCTACAAAGCGTTGGAGAGTTGGCCTGACGACTTGAGATTGGGGCCTGGAGAGAGATAATGAGAGGAGCTTTGGAGCTGGACATGCAGCAAGGAGGTCAACACTGAGGCTGGGCATGCATTGGCTGACACAGCCTGGTATGGGGACATGGCAGAATGGATGGAGAATTTCTGGCCCTAACCTGGATGTTCAGGTATTCGTGCTGTGCAGCATAAAGCCCTCATTCTCCTCAAACCCTCTGGACAGTGTCCACACTCTGAGAGCCTGTGAGCACTTTGTTTCACAGCCTTTATGGAAATGAGCTGGTTCTCCTGCTGGGCCCATGAGCACCGGATCTGGGACAATGTAAGAGAGGCCCTGAGAGTAACTGAACAGACCTCTGCAGGGCCAGGAACCCACAACAGAGACCTGGAAGTGGGTGGGATGGATTAACTCTGTGTAGGTATGAAAAAATAGAAACTATGCTTACTTCTGAGAGTTCTGAGTGCCATTTGAATGTGCTTAGCAGAGCTCCTGGAACATATTAGGTAGACAACCTATTTTACTTGATGGGCTTGAATAAAGCAAATTCTTAGAAGATCCTCACTGCCTTCAGCTACGCAGATGCCACCACAATCCAGGCTCTGGGCTGATCCCCATCTAACTCGTTCTATTACTGCATAGAATAGATCACCATCTTCAGCCCTATGCCCCCAGTCCTATTAAATAGGCTGGGGATATATGAAATATTGGGAAAGCACCTTTGCCAATAAGATATGTGATAAAGTTTAATCCACTCTAAACAGAGGCTTTGATGCATGCACCCAACAGTAAGGAGTCATACAGACTCCTGAGAAGCAGCCTCAACCCCGAAGTCCACAGACCTGCTCCCCTCTACATCCCAGGCTTTCAATCCTTTGCTTGGGTGCCTGACACCTTGTCCAGCCACCAGAACTTCCGAGCACTTCACCCTGGCCAGGCATTCTGGAATGCCACTGGGACCCCCGGCTCAGCTCTGCCTCGGTCTCCCCTCCTCACTGCCTGGGCACAAGGACCACAGTCCCCCTTTCCCTGGCAAAGTCCCTTTTGTCTTTACCCCTTGCCCTGGATTTTCAGAGTCCTTTCCCCTCCATCATTCATCCCTGCATCACAGAAGTATTACATGAGCTAAGGCCAAGTGCAGAATCCCCCGAGAAAAAGTGGCTAGAACTTGTCCAAAGTTCTTGAGCAATTACCACCTGTCTCCCCACTCTCAAAGCACACACACACACACACACACACACACACACACACACACACACCCCATCTGGCTCCTGGTGAGCTTGAACCCAAGCCCCACCCTCACCCTGGATTTCTCCCAGTACGGCTATGAAAAAGAGATGGAAATTCTTCACTCCATTAGAAATTGCAGAGCTCCCATTATAGAAGTTGAGTCATAAATACAAATTGTATGTTTTGTGCACGTTAAGTGAATCTCACGAGCCTTTGTCAAGTGAAGCTCGTGGAGATATTTGGGCCAGAACTGATGGTAATGGCTGTGTCCTGTTCCTTCAGGGTGAGGGCACACAGGAGAGTGACCACATTTCCCGGGGGGGTCAGGCTATCAGCTGGCGCCACTCACATGCAGGGACACAATCCCCAGGGAAGAAGTCACTGTCCCTCTTTCCTAGTGACACTGCAGATCAGAGGGACCAGCCATCTGAGAAACTCACCACCACTGAGTGCAGGAAGATGATACAACAGATCCCAGCTATTATCATTATGTAGGTATGTAACATGTAATTAATTACATAACAGTACAATAAAGGTAGGAAATGAAGAATCACAGTCCTACTCACATTCCTCCTGAGGACTTGAACATGAATGGAAGCAAACTGACAGACCAGGTCTGTCCTCAGACTCCGGCTTCGAAGCACGGTAGCTGTGTCAGACTCCAGGGGTGCCACTGAGACGCGAGCCGGTTCGCTGATGGAATGCAGACGCACGGAGGCCCGCGATGGCCTCGCCACCCTGCTTTTCCACACCTCTTCCTTCTGTCAGTATTGGATTGCAAACTGGCCCCATACATACAGAGGACAAGGGGAGACAGAAGAGGCAGGCCGCTCCAGATGCGTAGGTGGCAGGTGTAAAAGCAAGGAACTTACATAGAATGCTTTGTCGTGGGCAGCCACGGGACATGTAGATCTCTGAACCTGCCTGCCAGAATCTTAAAAGTCGATAGAGAAGCCATAACTGGTTCAGTTCTGTTCCAGATGGTCACCAGAACAGATTACTCTCAAGGCTGCATCTTTGAAACAGCTCCCCCTGCAGGCACGGTGGACAGAACACACATTGCTAGGACAGGAAGTGGGGTGAGGAGCCTCAAATCATCCAGGTCCACCTCGTGGGATGGTGACATCCCTCCTCCAACAGTCGCAACATCTTTTACCTTTAGCATCCATTCACTGTGACCTCACAGCTCTTATTGCAGAGGTATGACATATAAATCACACAAATGTATAAATGACTAGTATAAATGACTAGTAAGGCTGATACCTAGTGGCAGTGTGTGCCAAAGGAGTAAAGCTCTAAGTGTGGAATTCATTTCAGTTCTCAACAAAAAGGTGAGAGGGACATTTTTCTTCTGGCTTAGGTTAGGAGAGCTTCTCCCATTCTTAAATTTTGCCAGATAGGAAAGTATTCTCACTAGAAAAGACACATCAGGGACAGTCAGCAGGCATGCACTCAGGACCAGCAGTTCAAAAAATCCTGGCCAAAGATGATTCAAATAGAATATCTGCTTATTAACATTCTAACGAATTTGGGGATTTTTCTTATTTTTCTCATGTGAAAGCAAAAAGATTTCAGGCCAAAAATTTCCTCTAGATGTGATAGACTATATGCAGAGAGAAAAAAGACTGGGAAAATCGCACCAGACATTAAGAACAGTTGCCTTTGGGTAAATTTTATTATTTTTCTAGTATTTTTTTTAAATTTGCTTTAATGGGCTTATATTACTTATATAAAGAAAAATAAACTTTCAAAATTGAATGATTATTGGGTAGATTTTATACGGGCAACAAAAAATTGTAATGGCAATTTCAAAGCATATAGAAACCATAAGGTAATACCTGTCTTAAAAAAAAAAAAAAGACAATGAAACTGTGATTTTATTTTTGTCACTCAAGTTCCAACTTACATTGTGCTACGTTGCTAATCCTATTTGAACAAATTTGACTAAACGAATACCCTATGCTGTCAAGATAACTTTATTAACTATGTATTTGAGAATATCTTGGCAGGAACTTTTCAGAACTTTTAAGAACATGGTTTTGTGAGGGCAGCCCATGACTGCTCCCTCCTGTGATGGGAAGGGAGGGGGCTTCCCCATCACTCTCTGGGCCCCTCAGCCCTGCCTACTTCTTTACTGAGGATTCTCTCATTTATCCCCTTTTGAATGTGTGCCATGTGTCTCCTGCTGGGATCCTGTCCTTAAAAATGTGCATAATATGTTAGAACAGCAATACTTGAGACACTTGTAATAATAAATTGACATATATTGGGAGAGTATGCAAATCCTTTTCTATGCAGAAACTGCAGCTCCAAATCACCCCTTCTCAATTAGTATTATTGCAAGTGCCCTTCTGAAAGTTTCTTGCCTATCCAGGTAACCTTGAAAGTTTCGAAGTATTTATAGGTAAGAATATACAAAGGGGCACACATGGATGACCTGGTATTCAGAGAAGAGCTGGAGAAGATCTTGCTTCCCCATACCCTCCAGGTGACCTTCCCAACATCCAAGAGGCCTGGATCTCCTCAGCCTCCACCCTTCATGTGAATTCCACCCCAGTGAGGAGGAGTCCCTGCAGTCCAGCTAGCATCGCAGGCCGAGCACAGAGTATTGCTCAAAATTAATAAGGCGGCACCATTCTCTTCTCTCAGATACTGGTCACAGAGCACCCATTTCTCATTTCTTGAGGAAAGCATTTTTTAGAGCCTCCTCAATAACAGAACCTGGCTCCTTGGAGGACAGGAACTAGGTATGTGAACTCTGCTGGTGCCAGGGCAGAAGCAGAAACCAGACAAGCTTTGTGAAGTGTGAATGCTGCATTTCTGGTCAGAGACAAAGAGCACACAGGTCCTAAGGTGGCTGCTCTGAAGGGGCGCGTAGTCGGTGGCATTCAAGAGCACTTCATCCTAACATAAAATGAGATGGATGTGAGGGGCTATCCTGGAGGTCCGGCCGCCCCCCTCCCCCCACCCCCGTCTGTTTTAAAGTGAGTTAGGATACCAGGCCCTTTACAAAACTAAGGGGAAAGATGATGGTTCTGGGAGAACTTTTGCTTTGTATGTAATGCTACATCCTAAATATAGTTGATCTCCTTGCAAGGGAAGGGTGAAAGATTTCAAGTTAATTATCTTCTGTTTGTAAGGTCTGTTTGTGCCCAGGGTAGAAAACAAAATGTTTTGTCCCTTTCAAAAGAGAGTAATTTGTGTCTTCCTGAACATCAAATGTTCTGGTGATGATTGTGTAGCTTATTGCTTCAAGATGCTGTTTGTTCTACATCTCAGCCTTAATGATTTGACCACCATAAATCTAAACACTAACTCCAGTTTCTTTTTACCTAAGCATTTCAGAGAAATGCATTTTGGAAGACAGATTTTCAACAGTAATCAGTTCAGATATTCTTCCCTTCTCGGAAATCCAACAAATTCTCAGATTAAGGAATTCATTCACATCAAAGAGTCAGATTGATTACCATATTTCAGCAAATCTAAGCTATTACAATAGCGATATCCTGATTTCAAAAATATTAAAATGTAAAAACATTCATGCTAGTATTGATGAGCTACAACAATAATAGCCAACAATTATTGAGAGCTTAGCATGTGCTAACTGTGATTCTAAGCACTTTAGATGTATTAGTTCATTTAAACCTCATTACAAGCCTATGTTTTGATCTTATTGTTGTTCCAATTTCATAGATGCATAAAGCCAGTTTCAGAAAGGTGAAAGTGCCAGAGCCAGGATGTACCTAGGCAGTCGAACTCCAGAGTCTTACACCCATTGTTTACCTGTCAGTTATTCCTGCTTTCAGCTGAAGGGATTTACACCCTCTATGGGCAGTGTTATGTTTAAATGCCAGCATCTAGTTAAGGTTCAACAAAGTTCAATTGTTTGCTAAATGAAACAAATACCATTTTAAAGATGAATAGCATTTAATGAGAATAGTAGTTGCCAAAAGTAAATAGCCATAATATTAAGACCTCATTCCCCAAGAGAGATGCAGCCCATGGGTTCTATGATGTGACCCATTTTCTACTGAATTGCACTGCTGAGGAGATCACTACTTACCCCATCCTTAGAACAAGGCAGAGGGCGATTCCTGCTCTGGCTACCAACTCCTCCCTAAGTCACCCTCACTCCAATGGACAGTGACCAAAGGAACCTACCCACTCAGATTTGACCCTCATACCACACTATAGCTGCCAGGCCCTCAGAATTCCCTGGCAGATGGATGCAAGCTCCCTTCCTGGGCCTACATGGACTCTTTCAGCGACTCATCTCCCTCCCCAAAGAGGGATTAAGACACAGCTGCTCATGGGGTGCAGACATAGCTGAGATTCACGAGACAGGAATGGGTAGTGGCAGTAGCTCTGGAGCCAATTTGTCTGAACCTACCAGGTTCCAGGGCCAAGTCCCCAAAGGTGTGAATTCTACATTTAAATTAGGCTTCTACATTATCATGGAGACACTTTCATCTAGATAGGAGGCAGCACCTACATTTGTTAGTTTGATTTGTAACTGAAATATTGATACTTGGGTCTCTATTTATACTCTTGCTCTGGGCTTACACATATTAGGGATGAGAATGCAAATCTGCATGATTTGGAGTTTGACTGTTTGTATGTTGGGTGTGTGTTCCTTGAAAATAACAATGTGAGGATTTAGATGCCCCCAGGAACCAGTATAAATAACCCCTTTGTTTTCAGCTGAAGGACATATGGCCCGGAGAAGTAGCTAGTGTCAGGAACGGAAAAGATGGGGAGGGGAGGTCAAATAATCAAAAACTCCCAAAGAAGGAAAATGATACATTTATATGCAAAAGTAATAAACCAGTTTTAAAGAATTAAAATGACCCAGGGTAAGGGACTATTATGCCTCCAGATACTGCATACTGCACTATATTCACTTAATGCCCAATGTTGTTAATTGTGGACACTGTTAAGTTTCCCTTAATTATTTTTCCTTTAAATTTATATTTTCAAATCTTCATTTCAAATTAAAGCTTAATAGCAAAAATGTTTCCTAGCAGGACTCAACTATAATTATTTCAATAAAACCAATTGGATAGATGGTACGTGCTACAAAATGTATCCATCTTCGTCAATATTGATAATATTGAGAAAAGAATGAAAATTAACTCTAATAATAATCCTAACCATTGTCTCCAGAAATAAGCACACTTATAAGTCCCTAAACATCAGTTATAAAAGATATTGAAACCATGATGTAGAAAATAAATATTATCCATGTTGGAAATGCACACTAGATATTTCTAGAATGATTTTTAAAAATCTTCTAATTGAATGCTTTCTCCCAGGGACCAGGAATTTTGATATAACAATTATATCCTGAAATATTTAACTTTTCCAAAAAAAAAAAAGAAACAATATTTTGAGAATTGATCCACTACCTTCCAAAAAATGCTAGTCATTTTTTTTTCACTTTTGAGATAAAACATCCAAGAAACCTGAAGGATATCATTCTTAGTAGATATCCTTCACCGAGGCAAAACTAAAACTGGGATAAAATAGATAATTGCATATTTTCAGGTTTGTCTTTCAGTAGTTTGTAATTTTTCAGAAATAGCTGGAGGAAGATTCAGCCATTAGGTTCATGAAATGTGTGCTTGAGGTGAGAACACAAAATAAAGTGAGATTTGTAGATCTTATGTGTCAGCAGTGTATAAGAAGCAACCATCTGTAAATAAGCTCTTAATTTTCAACAGCACAAGGAAATCTTCAAAGTCATGACAGGCTTTGTACCAGATCTTTGACCTTTAGAGATATAATTTGCATAGAGCAATAGAAAAGTATTTAACCTAAGCCCTTAAAGTTTCAGAGATGAAAAGGTCAAGAAGTGCAGATTAAAACAGAAAAAGAAAAATGAAAGAAACACCATCATGCAATTTTTGACAGATAATTACTGCATAATGTTCTTTGAAATTGCTGACATTGGCTGTTGGCATTAAAAAAAAAAAAAAAACTACGTATTTTGTACCCAATTTTTATATCTAACCCTTTTCTAATAGTCAAAGTCATTAGTTTTAATCTACATTCTGATTCTTTAAAAAATAAAAATAAAAATACTCATTCAAACATCCCTGTTACATACTTAACAAACTTCCTTGTCTTGTAGAAAAGCAAGTCTGGCCAAGGTAACCACAAATCAGTTGATAATCAAGTATTAAAAGGTTTAAATAATGTTACTGGGAAAATAGAGGCCCGTAAAAATAAATAATGAAACGCCTTTAGACTTCATTGACATTCACCTTAGCACAAATCCACGTTATTTGCCTTCTCATTTACAGGATCAGTTCACCTTGTGTTAGGCAACATTAGTAAGATAAGATGAGTTGCAGTGGAACAGTTTAATGTTTCCCTCTGCAGTTTTTTACCCCTTTTTGTTTATTCCTCCCTCCTCTTCCTTGAGAGTCAATTCTACATTTCAAATAAAAATCATCAGAGAAAACTAAGTCAATCTCACATCTACCAGAAGCTCCATGATTTGATCCACTCAAGTATGGTGTCACACACCAGGAGAAGCACTTACTCAAATCCATGGGTGCTGATCTAGGTCGCCTGCACGGGGTGAGAGGAGAGTAACTGCCTGCGTTCTACAAGCTTGCTGTGGCGGGGAGTCAGCCTCCCTCTCTTCGTGGAAACCAAAGAAGCTGCTGACACCTACATTGGTCTCAACAGCAGGCACGAGTCAGGAGCCTTGAGGTGGCGGTGGACACTCACTCAGCCCTAATGGGCCTATAGGCTGGAAACCAAAAACTTGGTGTCACCATACAAGGTGAGATGAACACAGTGTTGCTATGATACATGAGCTGGGGTGATCCTGGTGGAGCTGGCATAATCTAGAGCAGGGAGCTCAACGAGCATTTGGAGGGTTTACTGAGACAGGTTTCTGTGCCTTATCTGAGAAAGCTCTAGAGTAAGACCCTGCCTTGTTGGTGTGTCTACACCTCCGGAGTCCCTGAGACATTCATTTTTACTAACTTCTCTCACCCTGTCCACCCTGGGAGACCCAAATCCTCAGAAAGAAAAGAACGTTCCTCTTCCAACAGAGACAGACAACACCTCTGGGGTTTGGGGCTGCCACAGGGGCCTAAGTAAGGAGGACTAGGGTCTCTGCATCACCAACCCGAGGCTGAAACCAGAGCAGGGACAGGAGTGTGGGCTCAGCGCAGATGAATAAGAACTGATCTCAGTGATCGGCAGAGAGCGGGAGAGAACGCCTTCGCATTCTTCTCTAAGCCATTACAAATTTTATGGACAACACTATACATCCAGCGTAACTAGTGGAAGATCTTCTTTCCATGGTGACACCCAGTCTTTGATTCCAGTCTAAAAGCCCGCTTCGGTGGAAAGTCCACCACACTCCCAAATGCACCCTGTCATGTGCTGTGGGGCTGATGGAAGGGGCTGTGTTGGGACCAGTTGTGAATGTGGATGCCATCCCGTGTAACAGCTTATGCCATGACGTCATTCACTACCGAGAATGAAATGCAGGAAAAAAAAAATGCACTTGGATGTCCGAAGTAAGAGACAGTAAGTATAACTTGCTTTTCTCTTTTTTAAATAACAGGAGAGAAAAATCAGACACAAGACCAGAGTCCCAAGCACCAATGTTCTCCTTTCCAAGCATCTGCCCTCCAACTGGGCTCCCCTCTTGGGACTGTTGAATCCCCATAATCACCCAACAGAAACCCTCCTTTTACCACACACATCTCAGGTGTAATAAAGCAAAGCCAATGAATGTCAAAACAGGAATTATTAAAAGGAGAACTTTTCATCGAGACCACCAAATAGTTAAAACGAAGAAAATTATAACTTTCAGGTTGAAAATGGGCTGTGATACTTGATCAATGGTTTCCATAATGAATAAACTCTATTTTTCATCATTTTTTTTCCACAGTAAAAATACTCCAAGAACTTTTCTTTGTCATTTCCTTTACGTGAAGTTGAAAGCTAATTCTTTGACAATTAGCAATCTTTTCTTTCACATCGAGTCAACTTTAGCATAAGAATAAAGCCACCATGCAATGCAGCTCTGTCAGTGGGAGAAAGTAGAAGGAACTTGTCAAGAGGTTTTCTGACAAAGTGTATAGTGAAAGCCAAAAGAATCCTGGCTTTCCCCCACCCCCCAAAATGAATGTGAAAACAGATTTAAAACTCAAAATTTATTAAGGTGCTCATGATATTGAAAAGCACAGAAGACTAACTGCAGCAGAGTAAAATACATACAATTAGAATTCTCGTTTTGAAAGACTTCAATGCAAGTCATATTTGTTAGAGTTGAAAACACATAGAGGTATGTTAAGTAAAGCATAAAAACATAACTCATGTAAACTAATTGGATAATGACATATATTACCTCGACTGTCAGCTTCCACTGTGCCTTAAAAAGTTCCTTTTGTTAAGCACACAATTTCATTGTTAAAATACCAGAACAACACAAAAATACCTGTTAGCCAGCATTAAACCTAGCACACATCCCTGCCACATCTGAGTGCAAATAAACACTGCTATTCTCTCATTTTGTTTTCCAATCGTTTCCATAGGGTAGATTCACTGTTTATTGATTCAGCTTCCCTGAAACTGTCAAAGTTTAGTAGTTTAAAATTGCACACTGTGGTATTCATTTCAATTTCTCCATTCTTCAGTTCTGAACCAAGAATGGACTTTGCAGAACCCTTAGGCTAAGCCAGAAAAATACCCATTATTTTGCAGGACCCTCGCATAAAAAGGTAATCCTGAGTGAAACTACCAGTGGACATAAAAGGACCGTTGTCCACCAAACAATCAAATCCAGCGAGAATGACATTATTCTGACCAGCGTCAACACTGCTTACACCATCCTATAAAATTCTCAGCATTCAAAAGCGTTTTTTCCTTTTTTTTCTTTCTTTTTCTGTTTGTCCATTGAACTATTTTCAGATCCGAGAAATTAGAACTTAAAAGACAGCCGAGAAATTAGAACTTAAAAGACAGCCGAAAATGATTCCCAGATGAACAGGTAGAACATTCTATCAGGAACCTCAATGGACGAGTTAACGCTTCATTATTCTTATAGCTCTGTGTTAAATGGTAACAGGAAATGACCTCCACAGAACGTGCCCTTTATCTGACTGGCCCTAGCCCTTAGATCTGGGTCCGGGAACACCGCAGCTATTTTCACAATCCAACATAAAGGTAGGGTTGGCACATAATTTTGCAATCATCAGAACATAACTTTTTACCAACTTGAAAGAGAGAACAAAAGTCGCTGATGCCTAAGTAGCAACAGTCAGTGATGAATCCATAGGTGGCAATTCCAGCCCCACCTAAATCCCAACAGCATGGTTGGGATTCCTGCACAGGGGGTTTCCGAGCTGAGTTCAACAAACACAGATTTCACCAGAAGAAACAGCCATTCTGCCTCCAGGTCACAGAGTTCCCAGCACCCAGGTACTACCAGGTCCTCAAGGACTTTAAGCACAGCCCCAGTGGCCAGCAGACATGCCCCTCAGGCTCCCTCAAAAAGGCCCCACACCATCTCACCCACAGAGCCACCCTGCCTCACCTGTGATCCAGTTGGATGTCACAGCAGTTCAGACAACCAGACACTCTCCCCGTCTGTGAACCCAGTGAAAAGGCTCAGTAAATTGTCCCCCCAACTTCACCCATCTCCCCGTGAAGCCTAAGGATGCCCCGCTCCTCCTGCGGGAGACCCAGCAGCCTACCTCCTGCGCCCTCGTCCGGCTGCCTGTCTGGTCCAAGGCTCTGGGACTTTAGTCCTCGTGGGCGCTGAGAGCCAGCTCCTGCGAATTACGGACGTCCTGTGGCAGCAGGCTTAGTCTCCAGCAGCCGCAGCAGCCGTGGCAGTGATGAGCACAGCTTGAGACCATCCACAATTAACCAAATATTCTATGGCAGCAACAAATCAACAACGAAAACCAGCGCACAAATCAAGCAAAGTGCCATTTCTGAGGGATGCTGAAAGCTGAAGTCACCGAACGCTACATTTCTTCTTCAAGATCATTCCAGCCAGCTCCTTCTGCTATTTTTACTGTACCATAATGCACTAGGTCTGGCTTTTACCCTATTGAAAGAACATGAATATATTATTATCCACACAAAAGAGCAGGTTATTGTTTATGAATTACCAGCCTTCCCAGCAACAAAGGCTATTTTCATAAGAAAACTCAATTTCATTTTAGCTCCAATTTGATTACCAGCTGAAGAAAAGAAGCTCTGCTCCTAACCCTCAAAGGATTTTTATTCATACCATTGAATGGGCTTTATTGCTTCCTTTTCAAAACTGACGTAGAAAGCTTTTAGAGTAAAACATTGACAAAAAATTATTGCGCTGCTATTTTGTGCAATAACAGAGCTGAAGAGGGCAATGATTTCTCAGCCATCCTTCACTGTACTTCAGAATAGCAAAGGCTGGAATTAATGACAGACCAGAGAGAGGAGGCAAGCTCAGGTCTCACAATGCACGTCAAATCTAAATGATCACTATACATTGAAAAGCCCCCAAAAAAGCCCACAGCTGATTGATTCACGGCTTTCACAAGAAAGACAGGCTTGAAGAGTTTATTGCACCACAATTTACTCGGAATTATCATAAAAATAAATGTAGAGGCTGAATGTCACCCTGGCACGCTCCAAAAACACACACCCAGGGACAAAGTTCACGCAGGCATTATCGCCGTGCACAGTCTCGCAGCCAGAGCTGAGGCTGTCAGGGTGTCCATGATCAGGGCTTAACTTGCTGTTGACATGTTGGGCCAGGCTTGACTTGGACTCTGTGGAGGTGAATTCCCACCCCCCAACACACACACATACACTAGAATATTTTTCCATCTTCACAGTTTAAAATAGGAAAAATCTGCAGCTGCAAACAATGACCTGGTATCTCAGAGGCTGGACTTGCTTGCCTCACACCTAGACAGTCCTAGGACTTCCCTGGAGGGTGTCTGTCTGTTGTCTTGTTTGTTTGCATTCCCCAAGGAAATTACAAGTTTGCAAGGACTCAATTGCCCAAAAGAACAGTTTGGGGATAAATGTTTAAATGATACAGGTAGTTGTCGCTAAAATGGCTTTCTCCACATGTACAGCACTTCTCTTTTCATTAAAATTTGAGCAATAATGGCTAAGCTAGCAGGGTTGCCAAAGAAACCTGCACTTGATATTATGCAAATAGAGTCTACTGTGTAATAACTTGGTGTTCCAGGTGCCCCAGCCAATGGCCTGATCACATAGACACCTCAGGCAAGATCGAACCAACCAAAACTGAAAGGATGCTCTTAAAACCTATTTATTAGCCAAGAGGCCAATTCTTCAACTTGTTTTTATATCCGGCACAATTGGGATTTATAAGTGAAGAATGTGCGATCTTCTAGGTCATACTGGCAAAGCAACAGTTATATTTAAAAACAAATAAAAAAAAAAAAACAAAACCATCCCAGTTGGCCATTACATTTTTTAAATGGTATTGAATTCAAAAGTCAAATGCTGGTGTTTTTGCACTTCTGCCAGTCAGACGATCTGAGTTTCACTATTTAGTAGGAAACATGAAGATTTCCAGTTGTAATAAATTGTTTGCAATGACGCCCCCCGCCCCCTGATCCCTGTCATTGCTCCAGAATATCCACTATGTTGTAACCACTAACACTGTATGTCAGTAATGTCAAAACTGATATTCAAAAAGCCAGACTTCCATCAAGTATTCATATGCTTACAAATATTTAAATGTTCAGCATTGGGTCAACAACAAAAAGCCAAATAACTAATGCATATTTCACTTTTCTTTGGGTTTCTTGACATTCTGTACAAACAGCCTGTTCAATTAATATAGAATTGATTCTACAGTCGAATATCCATGGTAGTTTGTTCTACAAAGTCACAGCTAACATTGAATTAGCAAATACTGACTATGGCCCCTGGGGAAATACAGGGTTAGGTTCTTGCAAGACTCTGGTCACAACATGTTCATCATCCGATCACTTCGTAACCTTGTTTTATATGTTTCTATTTAAAGACACTTTAATATACAGTGTTGATTCATTAACATTGATATCATAGCCAACAGCACTATAAGTCATGCCTGAAGGAAGCTTATCTAACGCACACATGCACACATTTTCTCCGTGAGACACATTACAGCCTTCTTAGGAACACCAGACAACCCTTCAGCACTATGCTTGGGGACCATTTTAAACAGCAATGCCACCACCACCCCCCCCCCCCCCCCCACCCCCACTAAACCAGAAATTTGAAAAATGTAGCACTAAGACTGTTGAAAAGGACACGTGTTTATAGTACTAGAACTGAAACAAGGAGCAGTATTATCTTGTTTCACTTCAGCTGGGAACTTTCAAGATGGTCAACTCAAAATTTTTGCCACACTTCATGTCCATAAGTACCCTTGAAAGCTCTACAAGTATTGATGTAGGGCTGCAAATAAATTTTAGGAAGTAGGCAAATTAGCAGATACAGAATCCATGATTTATAAGGATCAACTTTATTCTTTTTTTACTTAAGGCCATTTGCTATTGTGTCTAGAAAGCTGCTATGGACTGAACTGTGTCCTCCCAAAACGCATGTGAAAGCCCTAAGCCCCAATGTGACTATATTTGGAGACGGGTCTTTTAAGAGGTAACTAAGATGAAATGGGGTCGTAGGGGCAGGGCCCTGATAGGATAGAATTAGTGGTCTCAGAAGAAGAGGAAGAGAGAGCTCTGGTACTCTCCGCAGGCATGCATTGAGAAAAGGCCAAGTGAGAAGACAGGGAGAAGACAGCCACCTACAGGCAAGGAGAGAACCCTCACTGCACACCACTCTGGCCAGCACCTTGATCTTGGATATCCAGCCTTCAGAACTGCGAAAATAAATGTCTATTGTTCAAATTGCCCAATCTAGGGTATTTTGTTACGGACGCCCAAGCTGAGGCAAAAGCAAAAAAATGGAATAGACAAATGGCTAGTAATAACCAATAATCACTAGCTGATCAACTGGCATCCACAATGAGCAGGACAAGAGCTGATTGAAGGGTCATAGAGAGATGTGAACTTCCCTTGGGGAATGCTGAGCCTGTATTTAGAGGAGAGGTGACACTTGAGGCTGGTAAAAAGGAGAGACAGCTCTGAGAAAGGAAAGAGCAGCAGTTTCCCAGGTCAGAGGCGGTGGGGTGGGGGTGGGTAGGTCTGGCTAGAACAGGGAACCAGGAGACAAGTTCGCAGATAAGGAGTCACTGGGAGCCAACCAGTGCGACCTGGGTACCCATTCAACAGACAGGCAACTTTTCAAAATATGGGCCTTGGACCCCTGACATCACAATCATCTGAGAATTTATGAGAAATAGAAGTTTCTGTGTTCCCCTTGTTGTAGGGCTCTGGGAGTCTGTTCATTTAATTCACCACCCTAGGCGACTCCTAATCCTCCTTAACTTAGAAAAAAATGCTCCTACCAGTTGAGCAGATAAGAAGAGTTCACTTACCTAGAGAGGTTGACTGCTCTTGAATGAACCTGCCCAACAGGTAAACTACAAGGTCTTGAAATGAGCCCCCTCTCAGCAGCTGCAGCTCATCTCTCACCTGACCCAGACTCACTGGTGTTTGCAGACTCTCATCTCAGAAACAACCTCATCTCAGAAAACTGCCCTCAGCTGTGCTTCTTGAAGTCCTAATTGATAGTCAAGATGTTCCTAGCCTTTCACAAGTGTTAACTTCAAGGGGCAAAGGAATGCACAAAATAGGCAGGCAATACAATCCCTGATCAATGACTTTATGCTCAAAATAAATACAAAAGAAACAATGAGAATGGAAGGAAACTTTCTTTCCAAGTTGTTGTGGTATCTAGAGAGCCATAAAAGATCACATTTCATCATCAGACAGCCCTCCAATTTGCTCCTGGGGCAATTTGCTCAGCCTCTTTGTTAAACTATGAACTCCTCAAGCACCAGGAGCCCCTCTCATTTGTCTTTGATTTACAGAACCTAACACACAATAGGTGCTCAGTAAAAATATTAAACTGAAATACCTTTAGGCATTAGAGACCTAATAAAGATAAAACCCAGAGTATTGCATCATATGTAGACTACAATCAAATGCTAAAAATTAATATAATAAGACAAGATGACCACGAGTTCAAATATTATGAATTTCTTTACCTAAAAAAAAAAAAAGACAGCGATTTAAAATTATGAGGTCCCACTTAATTTTCAAACAATTTAGAACTCTTTCAATCACACTGGCTTGTTTTTTTCCCTCCCTCCTCATCATCCATACATGTTTAGACTCCCATTCAACTGAAAACCTTCATCTGACTTCTAGAATTTGGAAGCAAAGACACAGAAGCCCTGATCAACAAGAAAATGCCTTTTCCTGTTAGTAGTTCTTCAACTATTTGAAATCAATAATTTGGATTTCAGAAAGTCAAATTGGATCTTTGAGAGGTTCAGAATGTCCTGCTACTTTCTATCCTCATGTTTCATTTCTTTAAGCAAAGCCGGCACCCCTAAACACCCAACTTCTGCAACAGATTATAAGTAAGGAGTCTAAGGATAATGGGAAGACATTTTCTATAAGTCTGATGGTGTCGTAGGAGACATTCAATAGTCACTAGACCCTTAAGAAGCAGGCAAAACTGTTGTAAAACTCGTTACTCATCCACTGCTCAAGAAAAATTTCTAAAATTACACCAAGATAAAATTACTTTCAATTTTTTATTGATTGTCTAGCTTTTATCTTATTCCACTTTATGTTTCAAAATTATGATCGAGGCACTTTAAGTCTGTGATTTGATCGCATACTTACCCCTCTCTATTCTCGTCTTTTTCTCTCTCCTCCAATTATCAAAAGATAGCAAATCTGGCCTCATGTAGTTGGCTCACAGCTCTTACAATAAATACACATCCAAAAATTAGAATCCAGATGGGTACGATCCACTTTAGCCTCTATTTCCATATACAAAACAGTAAGAAAATGAGGCCGACTCAACCCAGAGTATAAATTTAGGAAATTTCAACTTAAAATCCTTCTGGATTTCGACAAAAATCTTCAGAACTTGGTCCAGTGATGTTTCTCCAATGGTCTCAGAATGGAGTGGAGCTGTGCGGACATTACAGGAGAGCTGGAGTTAGGACCAAGTACTCACAGAATAGTAATCCTCACCAATAATATAGGGTGAGTCCTGTAGTGTATTAGTCAAGGTTCTTCAGAACCAATAAGATATAGGTATACAGAGATTTATTATAAAGTATTAATTCACATAGTTATGGAGGCTAAGAAGTCCCACCACCTGCCACCTGCAGGCTGGAGACCCAGGAAGGCCGGTGGTGTAGGTCAACGGCCTGAGAGCCAGAGGACCAATGGTGTAGATTCTAGTCCGGGTCTGAAGGCCTGAGGACCAGGAATGCTGAGGGCAAGAGAGGACAGTGTCCTAGCTCCACAATCAGGCAGAGAGAGAATTCAACCTTCCTCCTCCTGTTCTCTTCAGGCCCTCTACAGACTGGAGGAGGCCTGCCCTCACTGGGAAGGGCCAATTGCTTCAGATTGTCTAACAAGTCAAACGCTAGTCTCATCCAGAAACACCCTCATCAACGCGCCCAGAATTTGTCTAACTAGATATCTAGTTACCCTGTGGCCCAGTCAGGTTGATAGTAAAATTAACCTCGACCCATGTGCTATGCTGTGCTATAAATGCTTTGCGTGCCTGAACTCATCGTTCCTCACTGTCCAACAGGGACTGCTACCCTCCTGTTTTACAGATAAAAGTCTGGGCACAGGGGGTTTGTCGTGTAGCCGAGAAGTAGCCACTGTGAGATTCCCAAAAGAGCTCCACTACAAACTGCTCTGGTTCAGGCTCTGGCTTGGAAATTCCACGCAGGCATTGATGCCCAGGCCCCACCACGCCCCGGTGCTCCCGACTCTCACAGCCATTTTCAAGTATTACTTCACTCCTCTCTTCTCCTCAGTGCCTTCCATTGCCTTTCGTGATTGCTGGGAACTACCTGAACAAAGGAGGCTCTTCTCTCTACTGGGGTTTCTTGCAGCCGTGCTCAGCAACCTCCAGAGACAAGAGGGAGGCACCTGCTCCAGGAAGCCCATTGCATATCCATGTGTTAGGGAGCAGCCTGCACAGCAGCCAACTGCCGGGGCCTGGCCTGGGGCCCAGTGAAAGCCCAGCTCCTCATCACTCAGAGTCTCCAGGTACTTTGCATGGCACTCTCACGGCAAGCAAACAGGACAACAGTCAAGTTCAATCTCATCAAGGCCTCTGTCTGGTAAATGTGAGAACCTAAAGCCACTGAGTCACACACTAGAACCTGCACTCCCTCCAGACCTGGCACTACCTAACTTGCCTTCATAAGTTTACACCTATTTAAACTTTGCAAAGTAAGTGATACTCCATATTATCACAAGCTAAAGGGCACTGGGAGATGAGGTCCTGTGACCTGAAACATTTTCTCCAGCATCCTTTCAGAGGGGTGCCCCTTAAAGTCTCACCGGAGTTACGGCCCTGCATAGTCTATGCCCGTGCCCCTCTCTGCACCTGGTGAGGGCCAAGTCAGGATGGGAGAGGGCTGCACAAGATGCTCCTTGGGCCCTGCTGATGTGGACAGCTAGGTCAGAGGAAGAGCCAGTCTAACCAGGACTAAAAGGGCATTTGATGGAAAAGGAGAATAGGAGGCTGTGATGGCTGAGAGGCGAGGAAGCAATCTTGGGCAACCCAAGGTCAGGTCAAGCATCCAAAGATGCCCTCAGGCTTCAGGGGGATGAGACACAGGCCTGTGACTTTGACAAGTCTAATTTGTGCTTCAAACCAGGGGCATCTGCTTCACCTGTGTAAACAGGCCCTGGGCTGGCCAGTCAGGTGCACCCTTTTCCAGAGCATGGTGAATGGGGGCAGAGGTGTTGGGCATAGATGAATTGGGCCTGAATTTGGCTCCATGGCCATTGCATATCCACAAGCCAGGCGTCCTCAACAGTGAAATGATCTGCTGTGTTTCCCTTACAGCTCAATGCATTTCCCTGTCTCAGGGATGGAGCCCTGGGAATGTTACTCAGCACGTTATCTGTTTTTCTCACTTACTTCAACCAGAGCAATTTGAGTGCAGAATGTACTCACCCTCTAGCCTTCCATGTGGAAGAAGCTGTGCGTGGTTCATGCGATCAGTGGAACTTCACCATCCTCCAGAAACGTGGAACATGATAGGCTTGCTACTGTGACCTCATCTTGGATACACCTGGCCTTGCGGGTCACGTCTGAGTTCAGAATCACCTTATATCTGAATACGAATTCAATCTGAAAATAATCAGCTAGTACAGCAAGAATAGCTACAGGCATTTCCTTTTTATAAGAAAAAAAAAATAAAGATTAAAAAAAGTCTAGAGCAGGTATAAAAACCAGGGAAACAAACAAACACACTAGGAAAACAGAAGTAAGGATTTGGAAAGAAGAGGCAAAGGGAAATTAATGTCAGATATAAAACATCGGTGTGGGATGGGAAGACAAGGGAGATATGTGAGAGGTGAAGGACCAGAGAAAGATTAGGAAGCTCATGGAGACCGAGGGCCAAGGAGAGGGATCAGAGGGACGAGGAGGAGAATGCAGTGTGACGATCCCTTAATGGAGGGAGCGTATACATATCCCATCAAGCATAGGAGGCAGCACTCCAATATAAAAACATCTTTTCTCTTAAGAAATCAAAATATTACCACGAAAATCAAAATCACCCTTGTAACCCAAGACTACAAAAACAAAAAATCATGAGTTAGTGGTTAGCTAGTGTAGAAGTAGCTAAAATAATATGTAGATGCCAAGTTCATTTTCATGAACACACACACACACACACACACGAGGGTTAGGAAGAAAGTACTGGAATTTCTCCTGTATATCTAAATCAAAGAAAGGAAATAAATATTGCTGAAGGTTTTTAAATGGGGAGGCAAAGCTGTTAGTGAGAGTTAAATGGCAGAAGCACAAAGCCTCTTCACAATGTAGAAAAAGAGTAGCTGTCAGTGGGAGGATTATTCTAAAAAAAAAAAAAACGGGGGGGAAGAAAAAGGCAAAGGGAAGGTTAGTTCAAAAGAGGGCTATGGTAAGTGATGGCCTGAAACAGATGCGTATTGTAGAAAGTGTCTTCGAGAATAACAGAAGATCTATCTGGCTTTCACAAAGGCCTCAAAGCAGAGTTAGAGAGAAGCGCATAGCTGAGCCCCACCTGCAGAGCGGTTCCAAGATAATTTGGGCAAAACTGGTGTCATAGCGCAGGGAATCCAGTGAAAGCTGAATGAAGGGCAATCAAGTAACTGAAACAAATTTCACCTACTAATTCATCATCAAATGAGTCAGCCGCCTTGCCTCTCATTGTCTATGCCTCAACCGAGATATTAAAACCTGACCTCAGGTTTAATGTCAGATGCTCCTCTGTACCATTTGTTTGGTTGGCAGCAATCGAGCAGCTACTAAATGAGACCAGCACCTGATCTGCGTGGCACTGAAGCGTTGTCCCCATTTTACAGGTGAGGAACCTCAGGGATCCTACCACAATCCAACAACATGAGTACAACTCAGATCTCTAAACTCTAGACCCAACAAAAGAGGCCTCCCAAAGGAGTCCTGCCTGCCACTCTCCTCCGGCCCCACTCAATTTGAGGAGCTTTCTTTAGAACTATAGTGACTGTGTTCTAAGTGGGACACTTTAGAGAACATAGTGAACATAGAAGGCTAATGATCACACCAGGTGACAGGCATGAGCCAGAACCGGCCTGGGTGACAGGTGGTGTGGTGACCCCACCCACAGCCAAGCTGCCTCAGCCCAAAAGAAAATGGGAATTTGGACGAGTTGGAAATGCACTTCCAGGTGTGAGGGCAAGCAGAGGGTCCCGGCTCTAACCCCAGCTGGGGTTCTGGGTGCTGTGGCTGATCTGAGATTGGGGTGACTTAGGGAAACCGGGCCCTGCGAAGTGCTCAATACATGTTCCATTTCAATTGTGGGTGAGAGTATCTTGAGAAAAGGAAGAGTTGGAGACTTGAGAGAAAGCCAGGCTGAGGGCCAGCGCAAGCATGGACACCGCCAGCCACATGCAGACGCCATCCCAGCCCCACAGTCACTAATGGCAGGAATGACAATCGAAGCACATAACAACCACTGGCATGGGCACTGACCAATCAAATAAAGTAGACATCGAGCAAAGACAGGGGCCTGAGAGCCCTAATCCACTGGTCATTACTCATCTAGCTGCCTCTGGTCCCAGGTGGTATGGTGGCAGCGGACTGGGGACTCAGGAGGCCTGAGGGAGTATCTGTTACCAACCATTGCAGGAGCATTTCAATCATTTCAATATTTAGTAACAACTGTCACTAAACTGGGATAAACCTGGAAAACAGAGGACAATCTATAATGATCAGTTTTTGCTGCATAAAAAAAAACACCCTAAACTTAGTGGCTTATACAACAGCTATTGCTTTAGATTATGGTTCAGGGGGAGTCAGTAATCTGGGCAAGCTCAGCTGGGTGGTACATCTTGTCCAACTGGACTCCATCACATATCTGTGGTCAGCCAGCATCAGCTAGTGCTTCTTCTGCAGACTGGCCACCTCATGGCTGGATAGGAGGTGGCTGGGCCCCACATCTTCAGCCTCCAGCAGGCAAGCCTGGGTGTGTTCACAGGGTGGCAGTTGCCTTCCAGGAGGAGGAAGAAGACTTCTCAAGGACTGGACTCAGGACTTTGGGGATGAGGACAATCCTACCATATTGTTAGCCACAGCAAACCACAGGTTCCGCCCATATTCACAGGATGGGGAAACAGACAGAGATTTTGTGGGAGGAGCATTGCAGAGGGAGGAGAAGAGCCATTTTAGCAATCCACTACAAAGTGCTAGAAACAAATGATGCCCGCAGCCTCTACACTTAGTGGGGCCAGAGAGGGGGTGGGGGACAAGGTCTGATCTGGAGAGCTATGCAATTTTCAATTTAAAACATTAAAAGGAGTTGGGAAGAGGTGGTTCTTCTGGATATTTTTGCCTGGAGACCAAGAATAAAAGCTTAGGCCAGTGGAGTCGATTTTTGTTTAATGTATTTAAGTTGTTTTTTCTTTTACTTATTTATGAAATCAACTGAGTCCGGGGGTAATTTTCCTCTGTGTTTTCAAATAAGGCTTTAAAGGGTTGTGCCCTGGGCTTTGCATTTTCTTGGCAGAGCTGCTGCACACAGCTTTGTAGACAATTGAGGGAGGATGTATTTATATTTAATGCAGTCACATTTGATGGGTATTTGGGTGAGGGTTTTTTAAATAGTAAAAAAGGACTGGGCGTACAAAAGATCGAAAAGAATACACGTAGGAAAGGCTGAGAGAGGCACAAAAGAGGTCTGGGATTCTGTTTGTTCTTCAAATGCATTAAGCCCATTACAGCAAAAGGAAGGGGTTTATTGCTCTCTGTCTAACCTAATGAAACCAGAAATTCTCGACAGTGGACAAAGCTATTTTTTTCTTAGATAAAGCAAAATTCTATTGATTTGTTTTGCATTTAATCTGAATAAATCAAATTTTTAAAAATGCATTTAGTATGACGAAAGAGTCACCATTTCATGTTGAAAAAAGTTGCAGGCAGCTGGGATCCTGTTGGCATTGCCAGGGAAACAGGTTTCTATTAGTGTATTGATTACCTCCAATTAAAGACCCCCAGATTGCAGAGCAAAATACCAAAAACCAGAGGAATCTCAAAGTCTCAGAGAATGTACCTGCTGTGTTGTGTGCAAGCTTGACCTGTGCATCTTTTCCTTCTCGTCACTGCTCTGCCTGCTTCCCTAGGACGACCTCAGACTTAGATTCCATGACCAGCACGAAGCACACCGTCAGAGTTCACTTCAGCAAAAAGTCCCTAAGCAACGTTTGTTTTTTCTTTCAGTTTGGTTCCAAGAGGTGACTATCAAAATTCTGTCTGGGCTGGCTGTGTCAACGGATAGTGTTCTACCAGAAACGGGGGCTCTTAGCCGAGCATGCTCCCAGGGCAGCTATTACTGAGCCGTACTCCAGGAAGAGACCCTGCCCCCGACCAGCTCCCAGCAGATCTGAGTAACCGCGTTCTCTAGCTTCGCCAATGACGAGCTGCCGATTTAGTTTATAAGTCATTTTCTGTCTCTGGGCCCACATTCTTGATAAGATGAGGTAAAGGCAAAGAACTTCTTCTCAATCCCATTGCTCTAGGAATTTTCTCCCAGGGATGTTGATGCCCATTCTGACCATTGTCTTGTTAAATCATTAGATAGGGAGGGGACGGGGAGGGGGAGGAAAAGAGGAGGGAGAGGAAGAGAGAGAGCATCTCCTGAAGACTGGAAGAGGGAATGGAACGAGTGCCCCAGGGTACTACACAACTCCACCAGTCCCTTTGTCCAGGACCACCCGCACCCAGAAAAGACCCCAGGGCATGCCTCTCCCCACTCGGACAAACAGCCCTGACCTTCCACCTCAGCCTTGGTACCTTAAGGCTTAACCAATATTCTCCTGAACCCACAGCATGGCCCGGAAGGGTGCCTGATCCCAGGGTTTTAGAAGACTCCCAGGCTAGCCCCAGCACTCTCTCTCAGCTGACAGGCTGCCCAGGACCCAGCCCTCCCTGACCAGCCTCTCTGGGTAGGGCTCTACTCAGACCCTCTTCTGAGTTTCTCAAGCATGCCTTTCCCACTGGACACCAAGCCCAATTTCCCTCAGCCATCCCAGTCTCGGCTCAGCCACAGCACCCAGAACCCCAGCTGGGCTTAGAGCCTGGACCCTCTACTTACCCTCACACCTGCAGGTGCATTTCCAACTAGTCCATTTCATCAGTTGAATGGCAAAGGGGTGTAGAGTGTGGATCTTGTAGACAGCCAAGATTCGGATCTTGAGCCGTGGGGCAGTTCCGTAGTGTCCGTTCCTTAATGCTCCTACTGGGAAGAGGGTGATTGCTGTACCTTATCTCATCAACTTGTAGTGAGGATTAAATGAAATAACAAAAAGGGAATGCTTAGGATGGGGTCTGGTGTTGAGGAACACCCTAAATGTTCTGGTGGTGGATACACTTGTCAAGAAGAATATTGCCAACCATTGTACTTCCCATCACGACTACTTACTTATGAGGAAATAGCTTTCAAGATCACATAGCGCTAATGCTGTATCAGCTCTTTGTCTTCTGTCTCACCTTCCCTTTATTTTCTCCATGATCTCATCCTTGCATTTTTAGGATCATCCTGCCTTATTCAGTTTTTGCTGCACCCAAGGGACTGTCATTGGCAGATTCAGTCCACCCAGATTCTGGACACCCTGTTTCTAACTTCGATTCTGCCATTGAGATGAGCGAAATTCATCCTCACTTCTTTATGTCCCAAATTTTCCATCTGTGAAAGAAACATCATTCCTGCCAAATACCTGTCCTCTCAGAGATGGGGCCAGAATGAAACATGTCTGATCAATAGCTTGACATTTGGGAACGAAAGGAGCCACAGAAGCAGAAAGTATTGTTTGTATGTGAGAGATGAGTTTGGGCTTTTTGTTTTTAACAGCATGGATGTAACCTGCAGAGACCCTGAGAATGGCAGTCTTTTTATTACCATCTCATCCCCATGGGAGAACCTGGGCCAAGTTCTAGTCTCTCTCTTCATGAACTCTCCATCCATGGAAGCTGGGGTGTGCCTTCTGTCCCACAGACTAGACACTGGCGCCAGACTCCGGTCAGCTACTCTCATAAACCTTGGCCATGAGATGACATCGATGATATTGAGAATGTGGTTGAAAATGCCTGCCCTACTCTCAGCAACCCTTCATGTCACCTTCACACGTACTCAGACAGTATGGTGACATTTCAAGACCTTACATCATGACATTTCACACAACGTAGGCTCCTCCTGCACATTCTGTAAGCGTATTGCTTATTTCTATTCCAAGAGGTAGAAAAATTCAGGGTGAGTAACCTTCATTCTCTAGCAATGGAAAGGTATGTGGGCCAGATCCCACGAGTTCTCTACAGTTTAAAATCTACTTGCCAATCTGTCATCTGATTATCCTAAGGTCAATGAAGAATCATGAAAAAACTACCTGTTTTTTGAAAGATTGGCCAAGTAGACTAACTGTTGCCCTAACCTCTCCCCCTGAAGCTCTCTCCCATAGCTCCCCTGCTCGTTATCTTGCACTGTGAATCTAATCAGAAAGTAACAGAGCCCCGAAGTCTCTATTTTTCATGGACACATATTTGCCACTTGGAGGAGCAGATTCAGTGAATGTGAACGGCACCGACATCGGCCGAGGGGAGCGTCACTCGTTGTGTTTGGTGGGATGCACTATGGTGCCACTGAGTAAACGATGGTTGCCATCCCAGGAGTTACTCTAACACACAGTCAGAAGCAGAGGCTGCCACCTTCACTCAGCGGGTGTCTGGGCCACATGCGCTTTCGTTTCTGAAAGGCAAGTCTCTCCTGACTTCAGGAGGAGGAGTGAGAGGGGGCTTTGTGGTTGGCGATTTATTCCAGGAATCACTTTCAAAGAAGATAAAGGAGCACTTATGGAAAGAGCATAAGGGTTTGCTCAAGCCACACCATTCATGGCTCAGGATTTGAGCCGGCACCTTTGAGGCACAATCTCCAGTGTGTCTCCGGAATTTACAAAACCTGAGCTGGTTTCACTGAATGAGCGCCCACTGATAACCAGACAGCTGGACTGAATCTTTGAGCGAAATTCAATAAATGAAATGATGAACAAAAGGGGGAATAGGAAAGGAGAAATCAAGTGGACGAAGAGGAGGAAATGAGAAGGAATAAGGAGCGTATATTCCTTTTGTTATAGCCAATAAATTCATTCCTTATAAGAACTTAGATCGGGGGCCTACGTGGAGATTTGAAAAGGGCCTCCCGGCACTGCTATAAGCAGCAGACGTAGCAGCTCCCCTGGGAGCACCTCTCCTGGGAGCACCTCAGGTCCCTCACCTGCAGATCTTCATGCTTACCTTTCTAGGTTCCCGTCACCCCTTATTACTTATACCTCTTAGTCAAAAAAGCACACTATTTGGTAGTGGTGGGAAATAAAACTATTAATTGAGAGCATATTTTGTTCTAACCCTCTGAAAATTAATACATTCATTAATGTAATTCATGGTGTATTAAGAGTAGCCTGTTTTGTTTTGTTTTGTTTTGTTTTGTTTTGTATTGTTTTGTTTTGTTTTGTTTTGTTTTTGTCAGAAGCCCTGAGTTTTACAGGACTTCTGGCTAAGGTTCCCTTACCGGCACATTAGAGATTTATTTACTTATTTTTCACTTAACACATCATTCTACACCTCGGTAGGGATGGAGGATAAAAAGGAGAACAAACCGCAGTTCCTGATCCCAACCAGCTTGGGAAGCAGACTTTTGAAAGCTTGCGTCCAGGGCACTATTTTTCACACAGATATTGCCCTGAAATGTAAATAAACAGGAAACTACATGACAGCTGAGCTGCTCTGAAGGAGGGGGCACCCAGACCTCCAACTTAGGCTGTGGGTTTCCTCTCACCTCCCATCTCCTTTAGGGTTTCCTAGCAGCACAGTTTGCAAACCACCAGTCTATTCACAGTGGTGCTTTGGAACAGCGGTTATTTCTCATCTTCATTAGGAATCTCAGCCCTGCCCTCACCAAGTATGTGCCTTGGGGACACAGAAACAGGGAGGCTGGGGCTGAGTGGCAACCCCGCCCTTCCTGCCCTGTTCTGTGCTCTAGGAGTTCAATTCTTTGTAAATGTGTCATGAACTCTTCCCTAAATGATTGTTCTGAGGATGAGAAAGAGTGAGTGTAGTATATTTGGCACAGACCACACTCAGTAATTGGCGATACATAGAATGATGGAGCCCTTTCCTCCTACTTCCAGGAAAATATCTGCTATCTCAAAACCTTCTCCTAAAATGGACCTCAGCTCAGCCCGAAATATTTCCCTAATGCAGTAGGTGCCTGGACCAGCAGCATCTGGACCATGAGGGATCCTGTTAGAAATGCAAGTTCCAGGGGCCACCCCAGACCTGCCGAGCAGTTGGAGCCCGGCCACTGGGTTTTAGTAAGCGCAAGGTGATCTCAAGTTTAAGAGCTCTACCCTAACCCAAGCATCCTCTTATATTTCTTACAGATTTTAGGAGCTGCAGAATGTCTTTCCGGGGACATCTCATCCATTTGTCTATGGACACCTGTCATTTCTTTCTCTGTCTTCCTGCAGAAACCACAGAAGGCAGCCATTGTTACTAGGCCACCATCAGAATGAGCAAGGCTCCAAAAAGTCTTTTCCTCACTTTTCATCAGCATGGACCACCCAAGGCAGGGCCTCGTATCCAAGGAAAGTTTAAACTGTTCATTTGCATTTATAAAGCATTCATCTCCATAGTACCCTGCACTGCAACAGCAATGCAATCATACTTGAACAAAAATCTATTTGTCAATGTTTTAAGCCTCCCTAAGAGTTGGGTCAGGTCAGAATTATTTTATAAATAAAAGATCGAAATGATTTCCAGAATCCCTCCCAAGAATAGTTGCAGAGCTGAAATAAGCATACTTTAGTTTCTGGATCCAAAGGGTCAGGGCCTGCCTGCTGGCGCCCCAGCAGATGGTATGGGACCACAAGCTGGCTGGGAACCTTGTCTTTCCTGGGCAATGTTATCTATCAGCAAGGAGCCAGCCAATTACATTACTATAGGAACATTAAACTGCTTCCCTGGTTTTGCCACACCATTGTCCTAAATATAATATGACAAGGGAGGAAGCAGACAAGAAAACGCTTCTCCCTGTACCTGCAGCCAGAGGCTCTCGAACTGGTGGCTGACATGTTCCCACCTCGCTGCAAAGCAGCTGCCCTGTCCCCATGGAGCTGCCTGGCAGGCACTGTCCCTCAGAGATGGAGGGAGTCTTTACTGGGGCCTGGGCAACCTGTCCCCCATTGTCTTCTTAAGAGCTGAGCTCACTGCCCTCCCTGCCTGTGAGGCCCCGAGGCTGATCTTGTGCTCTGGCCGCCACAGGGAACTCACATCAGGACTGCCACGATAGCTGTTTTAGTAGCTATTTTCTCTGCTCATCTCAGGGGGCTAAAGTGCCACCCCCTTTTCTGTACTAAAATGGGGTCCTTACAAGGTTTCCATGAACTACAGTGGCCCTGGGTCACATTCACTTCCTCACCAGCTCTGAGAAGCTGAGGATCCTGAAGCAGCCCTCCAGAATTCCCAAGTGGCTACCTGTCCTTTTTCCCAGGGGCTGAGCTGCCCCCATCCCACCAGGGACTGCTCCAACAGAGAGAACACACGCTTCTCAGGCCCCCAGGACCAGCCAGCCACACAGGCCTTCCTCGCCTGCCTATGCCAGTCTCAGCCCACACATCTCTAGCTCTTCAAGGAATACATCAGAGCTCCACTCACGACATGTTGTCCCGTAACAGTGCCAGGACAAAGGCGGAAGACAAGAGACCAGTGCCATGTGGGTTCGTGTCTATGAAAATGTGGCATAAGCGGAACCTTGGACATCGGGTGTCCTGCTTTTCCTCCTGGTCACTCCCCCACACCTTCTTTGGAAACGAGAACTAAGCACTGTCTTCACCACACACTTCCTCTGCTCTCTTCCTAATTCAAAATCAGGCGCCCCCGTTGAGGGTGTTCACGGTCTGGGCCAAGATTCCACTCCAGGCCTGGGGAGAGGGTCGGAAACACCAGCACCAGCAGACGTCAGGCCTCGTCCAGTTTGCTTTGCTTCCTGAAAGAAAGCCCAGGCCTTTTATTAAGAAAAACTTCCCTTGAAAGCAGAATAGCTCCTCTTCACCAGGCAAGAAGAGGAGGAATTCAGTGAGCAGTGCAGGGCTGCTGGGCCATCCAGCTCACAGCAGGTCTCCCAACCATGCTCCCCACTTCCCTCTCACCCCCTCCCTCAACTCTCTGCTGGTCACCAAGTGCCACTGATTTCCCTCTCCATGTCCCAGTCATCTGTCTCCGCATCCTGCATTCTGGTGCTCCCACGTGGGCCAGGCCTGTCCCTGAGTGTTGGTGGTTCCTTCACACTCCTGTGTTCTGCTCCCCTAACACACACTCACACTCATCCTTCACACATCCACACACACACACACACACACACACACACACTCACATACATATGCACTCACACCGCCATATACACAGATATTAATACTCACACATACATACACAGACATTCACATACACATATACTCACACACACACACACACACACATCCTCTTTCTCACATACATCTAAGTGTAAAAATGAAAGGATCTCTTCACAAAGCAGAGGATAGATATGGCATCTCTGTCTGCAATGTCAGAACAGTGGATAGAGAAGATTTAGGAAGCAGGGAAGGACAGTCTCTCCAGGTCACGGTGGCTTAAACAGAGGGACAAGAGTGAGGTTGGAGTCCCTTCGAGTCCCTAAGTGAGGGGCATTATGGCTGAAAGAGAAAAAAGAAGCATTTTGGATTCCTGGGTCCATTCCATTCATCTGTAAATAGACTTCATGCAGACAGGCCCTGGGCTAGATGTGGGGATGGAATGCAAGCCTAGCAGAGAGATAGCTATGGTGGGGGGGATGCATCAGCAGTCGCAAGTAGCAATATGTACCCACAGCCCTTGATCCATGCTATGAAGAAAAACTAAAAGCAGTGGCAAGTGTCAAACAGGACACCCAAATCAAGCTTGGGGTCAGAACTTGGTGGTCCCTAATTAAACAAGCCGATCTTTATCCTCAGATCAGTGGAACAGTACTGAAGGTTGGAGCCAGAACGGGGTGTGATCAGCTTTGTATTTGAGAGAGATGTGTCCATCCACCATGGTGGGGGGGGAGGGACCGGGAGTGGGGGGGCAGGGACGGAGGCAGCAGAAGAAATGGAGACTCAGTCAGAAGTCTATTTCAACATGCCAGCAAGTAATGGAGCCGGAAGCACAGATGGGGAGAAGGAGACCCCAGAGCCATCTGGGACCCTCTTCCCTGCATTCTCCAAATCTGGACAGAGGAGTCAAATATACATTTTCTCCTAATAAAACTAAAGGCAAGTATGTAGGTGCTTCCAGTTGTTCTAAAATTGAATTGTACGACCCTAACGTTTTACACATGGAACACCATCTAGCAGTGGTACTCCACCCAACTGATCAAATGCCCCTTTTTTATGATAATATTTGGTCACGGCCTCTTACTGTCTTGAAATAAAAGTTATAAATATAGTATCTTCCTACAGCTATAATTTCAAAAATATACAATACTGTAACTATAATAGAAATAAGAGATGAAAGTAATTCACAGTAAGATAACAGGTGCACCAGACCCCGGCACCTCGATCAGTGTGGACGCGCTGACAGCTGTGCGGGCAGCGCTCTCTGCTCCCGTCGATGTCATATAGTGATGAATGACTCCTGGAAAATACTAAACAAAGAACAACAGCTCCTCAATTTCTACTGTAGCTACATTCTTAGAAAAAAAAACCGAGTGTCTATTAAAAGCAGCAAAAATCCCTTGTATGCATATGTAAGGTGGGGTTAAGTTTAAGTTCAGCTAACTAGCGACTGTTTCTCACCTACATGAATGTCTGGCAGGATATTCTAAAGTCGTGTAGGACGCAGAACAAATCTGTCTTTTGACACTGCTCTACGCACTATCAGAAGTCTGGCACCACTGAATTTAACCCACTATATCCTATTTCACCTCACCCCACAATCATTAAGACTCCCAAAAGCGCCCCCTCCAGTAAGAACTACAGGTGTAGCCCAAGCCTATCGTTGACATGTGAGGGCACGGATGCCCAGAAAGTTAATGATTTGCCCAGGGACACACAGCTGCTCAGTGGCAGTGCTAAGACTGGAACACAGATCTGCCTTCCTTCCCAGCACCTCCTGTGAACCTTCCAGTTCCTCCGGGCTAATGTCTCCAGTGGAAACATCAGGGGAGAGGAGGAGCTCCCTGTTGGCAAGGGGGAAAACGTCAAGCACTCAAATCACTGTTGAACATGATCCTGGAAATACCAAGAGTCAAGTGGATTTCACACAGGAGATTTAAGACTCAAGATTTTTTAACATATATAGTGTTGTATTATTTCTCATTGCAAAATAAAATACATTCATTGCAAAAACAATTAGAAAATGCAAATGTATAGGGGAAAAACACACAGAGATAAGCATTTTGATGTATTTTCTCTCAACTTTTTTCTATGCATATACTATTATGTATTATACATAAGTTATCGTGATGGTTAATTTTGTGTCAAATAGACTAGGCCATAGTGTCAAGATGTTTGGTCAAAAGTCAATCAGTCTGGAGGTCTCTATGAAGGTATTTTTTTAGATGTGATAAATATTAAAATCAGTAGACCTTGTGTAAAGCACATCACCCTCCATAATGTGGGCGGGCTTCCGCCAATCAGCTGAAGGTCTTAAAAGGAAAAGACTGAGGTCTTCCAAAGAAGAAAGAATTCTGCCTCCAGATGGATTTTGGAGGTCTACGGCAGCAGCTCTTCCCTGGGTTCCCAGTCCGCCAGCCTGCCCCCAAAACTTCAGACCTGTCTCATCCCCACAGTCAGTCAATCTTTCTCTCTCTCTCAATTATATCTTTGGACAAATACACAGACACACACACACACACACACACACACACACTCATTTTACTGGTTCTGTTTCTCCAGAAAACTAGAGAAAATTAGTCTCCTTACTAACACACACACATATATATAATATATATAGACATTTTTAATAAAAATAGGATCTTATTGTTCCTATTGAAGTAAAACTTGCTTCATTCATTTGAGAGTAATGTAGATATATTTGCTCTTTATGAAAGTTTATCTTTACCTTGCTCATTCCCAACAGCTGCATAGAATTCAATTGTAAGGATATGCCGGAGCTATTGAACTAAGGTTTTGCTTATTTTACAGACAAATCTGTTTTCCTACATTTCTCTAACGTTTCTTACAAATTCCCTTTCAAAGGTGACAAAGGGAAAGCCATCCAGGGCCCGGAGTGAATCAGCCTCTGCCAAGGCTCCTCCCTGACTAATGTCGAGGGGCCTTGGGTTCATGGCTCCCCTGCCTTTCACTGGCTTTGGGAATGGGAGAATCCGAGCAGACCCGGCCCTTCCGTGATGACCCAAGCTCCCCTTCGTGAAGCCCCTCAGGCCCATTGCTTGACAGGGTTTCCCAGGTAAGTGGGTGTGTACCCCAACAACAGTCTACACCTGGGCTGCATCCTCATTGATAATGTAATTATCAGAAGAGTCATATTGCTGCACACACAGCATTTTCAACCATTTATCACAATGTTGATCTTTATTTTAAATATAAATCAGGCAATCATTTATGTCTTTTATGTTCTTTGTATTTATTCAAGAATATTTAACTGTAGACAAAAGGTGACTTATTCATTATTCATCCTGAACAAGGCAAGTATGGCAATTTGAAAAGGCTGACATTTGAGCTTTTTGCCAACACTAGCAAAATTATATCCTTCCCATTGTAAATCAATGAAGTAGAATCATTGTGCACAAAAGAATTAAATTGCCTTGTCACTTTAATAAGGCCACCTTATATACAACCTTCAACCAATGCCATTGTGCAGAGAACGGGTGCATCCTTGTCCTCAGCTGCTTCAGATCTCAGCTGGCTTTCAAATTACATGGGCATCCTTTAAGTCCTTCTCTTTCCTGAGAGACTGTGTCAGAATGTCATGGGCACAACCTGCTATCAGTGACACGCACGCATCGGAGCAAATTAGCATCCCAGCCATAGCCTTGCTTTTGGCATTTTGTGAACTTGTTCATCAGGTCTTCCTCTACTTGGGCCCTTATTCTTTCATCCTGTCTCCTGCTTCCTCCACCCACGTGTCTGTCTGTCTGTCTGTCTGTCTCTCTCTCTCTCTTTCACACACACACACACAAACACACTTACATACATCTTGAAAAATAATTCTATTAACTCATTTTTGCCTTCATTGAGAAAGGTTCAAATTTTCCAGGCAGGAAGCATTTTTTGTAACAACAAATGACAACCCTTCAAATTAAACATCTTAAATAGACAGTCCAAAAAAGGGGGGGAGAAGGGTTGAGGAGCAAGACAAAACATATAAAATAAGGAAAACTTGACAGCAGCACAGCAACTGAAACATCCTTCATCTATGCTCCTCGACATTAGATTCATCGCAACAGAAGAGAAAAGATGTGCGCTGCAAGGGAAAATAGAATGGAAAGGCATTGATAGCAGATACACGGTATCAATGCACTTTTGGAAGATGAAAATCAAATAGACAATGATGACTGACACCGAAAAATAGATAATGGTGAAATCCGAGTGCCTACAGGGTGGAAAGGCCAACAAAAGCCAGCTGAGTCACCTACAGGACAACCAAAAGGCTCAGGAACTAGAGACAACTCTCTCTCAAAGCAGTGATGTGAGAAGATGATGACAAAGATTCGTTGAAATTCTGATAAGACACATTTAGACCCCCCATATTCTCTTCTCTAGCTTCCACAGCCAGGAAACAGACTCCTCTCCACTCTAGCAGAAGGCAGAAAGTTTAGTCTCTAAAGAGGCTGAATCCATAAACTCTAGAATGAAGGACTAGAGAAACAGCTGAGTGTGAAGGTGAGATGTCATCATGCAAACAGACTGAGTAAAGGCGTGTGTACCAAACAGTGAGATGCCAGTGTCCTTCCCAATTACTTAGAATACTAGCAGCCAGGCTTTGGGCACCATCTATAAGAACAGTTATCTTTGGGAAAGCTGGCAAGCCAAAGAGAAAAGACAATATATGTTTAGGCATCTCTCTAATAATACAGCAGGGCCCCCACCCAGTCACCAGCCGACATGTCTCATCCATGAAAATGGAGCACCCAGACACGTATCCATTGCCAAGAATCTCCGGGCACCGGATAAAAGGCCCCAACATCAAACCCAGAGGCGACAGGAAAGAATAAAAAAAGAATTAACTCAGAGAAAATAGAAATAATCAAAGAAGCAGAAGAAATCTTCATTAAAAAGTATTAACATCAAATTAACATCAAAGAGATAAGAGATATTGATTTTATAAAACGAGAAGAGGATGTGATAGAAAGACATTCAGAAAACAAAAGAGAAAATATGACTTTTATTTTCCAGCCGATTGGTGGAATAAAAAGAGAAAATCGTCCAGATAATGGAAAACGAAGACATAGAAATTCAGAGAGAAAAAGTTCAAGGATTAATCAAGGAATTTTACTATCTGTTTTTAATTTAAAATTTAAAAAATAAAAAAAGCAGAGAAAGGGGTGGTGAAGTTGCCCCCTGTCCCAGAAAACTAGGGCCTGAGTTACTCCTGGGATGTGAGTTCCAGGAAGTTGCATCCTGGGCTGTGGCTTCTCCACCACAGGCCAGAGTGAGGCTGTGCTGGGGGCCAGTGATGGCCCTGAGCATCCAAACTTCCCCTCTGGGCCTCAGGTATCTCATCTCAAAGCTGGGGTAAAGGTGCCAGCCCACATACCTAACAGATAAGCAGCAATGCGCTTAGGGAAAAAAAGATTCCCCTGGGAGGATTGGAGGACAAAGAACTATTTTCTCTGAGAGGAAAAATTTCACTTTGGAAGCGGGCCGGGTGTGGGGATAGGGGTTCAAGTAACATCTACTGGGTGAGTGAGCTTGCTCCGGGACATAAAATGACCTGCTAAGGTCACCCAGAAAGTCAGATAGATAGGAGTCAAATACATTATTTACAGCTAATTAAAGAAAAAATAGGGGATGCCAAAATAAGAAGGAAAAAGACTAAAGGCATTATAATAAGTATTAGTATAGAGGTAACCATTAGCATAAAGAAACAAGCCTCCTAATTACTGAAAGAAAATTAAAATATATATACATATATAAAAATATAAATGAAACAAAGAGTTAAGTATACCATAATACACACAGTAAATATAACATTTAATAATATAACACAGTTGAGATCTAACTGTATAACATTGAAAACTCAAGATTTTCAAATTGGTTTGCCAAGTAAAACCCAACCCTATATATATAAGAGACATGTCATACAAAGTATTTCCTGTTGCTAAATCAGCAGTTACCAGAACATGCAACCAATAGAAATGCAGGAATGTGAACAGTCAATGTAAGATTCAAGCATACAAAGAAAAACATTAAAATAGAAAAAAAAATGGCACTTGCAATGCTAAAAGCAACAATTTATAATGAAGACATCCTGTTATAACATCTCTGTTATATAAATACCTATGTAACAAATAACACAGTAACCATCTTCATCATACAGAAACTTCAAGAGATGCAATGAAAAGGAAAAACCCATTAAACTATAGGAAACGACATTAACTCTCTAGGAGATAATATCTACTCTCAGTCCAAGAAAGGTTAAAGGGCCATAACATGAGAAAAGAAAGGGAATAATCAATAAGGTAGATATTATGATAACAAATTAAAATTTACCTGTGAAAATAGAGAACATAGTTCTTCTCATGGAATGTTCACAAAAATTTACCACATATTACTCACAAGTGAAATTTCAATAATAAAATACGAACAAGTAAAAATGTAAAAAAAAGTTAGAAATTAATTCAGAATCAAAATACCAAAAGGCCCTTTGTTTTGAAAATTAAAAAACCAACTTCGTATTAAATAGCAATTGATAAAGACAGAGCTACAAATAAAAATTGCAGAATTACTAAAAATCAGTGCAATTAAAACACTACACATCAGAATCTACAGAATGCAGTGATCTGGGGAAATTTTATACTTTTAAATAATTAGACTAATAAAATGAAAGAATAAAAATAAAGGAATTACGTTCCCAACTCAAAAAATTGGAAAAATAACTATAAAGTAAACCAAAAAAAGGCAGAAGGAAGAAAATAATAAGGCTAAAAACAAATGAAACACAGAATAGAAACTAAATTAATATTTACTTAATATTTATAAAAAATAAGAAATAGAACTATTAAGAGAACATAGTAGAATATTAAATAGACCTATTAAATAAATCAAAATGCTGTTTCTTTCCAAAGAAATTAACAAATAGACACTTTTATAATTTGCCTGATCAAGAAACTAATGAAAAAAAAATGACAGGGGAGAAATAACCACGAAAAAGATGAATGTAAAAAACTCACAATAACATTTTATACAACTCTGTGCAAATTCATTTAAAAAATAAATGAAATAAATGATCTTCTAGGAGATTATAATTTGCTAAAATTGACCCATGTAAAGATAGAAAACTTAAACAGACCTATTTCCACAGACAGAATACAGAAAATTATGGAAAAACTGTCACATAAAAAAGGACCAGACCAGATGGTTTCATAGGGAATCTACTAAGCAAATACAAGTTTATCTTAATGTTATATACAAAGAGTATACAAAGAAGGAAACTTCTAAATTCTTTCTTGAAACAAGTATAACATTGATATCTAAACCAATAAAGATAGCTTCAAAAATAAAGCTACAGACCAACATTTCTTATAAATATCAATGCAAAAATCCTAAATAAAATATTCGCATATAGAATCTAAAAGCACATTAAAAAATAGTACATCATGTCCAAATAGAACTTATTTTAGGATTATGAATCTGGATCAATATTAGAAAATCCATTAGATAATTTACCATACTAATAAAAGCTGTAAGAAAAAGATTATATGATTTTCTCCAAAATACAAAAAAAAAAAAAAAAACCTTGGATAAAATTTTACAATAATTTCTGATAAAAAATACTCAATAAAAATTCATGGGTACTTCTCTAAATACACACACACACACACACACATTTATCTATCTATCAATTCCTACATATATATGCACATGTACATATGTACATACTTAAAGTCGAATTTTATATATACATAGATATATGTATGTATACATAAAATCAGCCTTTAAGTTGTCATCTTTTATAATAGAAAAACAATAAAAGTATTTCTCACTAAAGTCAGTACAAGGCAAATAAAACCACTATCCGCACTACTATTTAACAATGTGTTAAAAATATAATGAATACAATTCTATAAGTAAAAACAATTATAGAACTAGAAATTTGGAAAGAAATAAAATTTTATTTGCAGATGATGTAATAATATACCTAGAAAACAAAAGAGATTCAATGATAAAAATAAAAACATTAAAGAATTGAAAAAATAGAATAATGTAAAATGAATCTACAAAAATCAATAGTGTGTTTATATGTGTGTGTGTATATATATACATGTATATATATGTATACATATATGTGTGTGTGTGTATATATATGTATACATATATATATACATATATATATGTATACATATATATACACACACAAGCTAACAATATAATGGAAGAGAAACTCACTATTACGAAAGCAACAGAAAGGATAAAGTATTTAGGAATAAACTTACCAAGAAGTATGAAAAACCCACATGAAAATAATTTCAAACCAATCATAAAAAACACAAAATGACTTGAACAAATGCAAAAATATCCCTTGTTCTTGGGCAGGATTACTCAATATTATAGGAACATCAATCTTCCTAGAAATAATAGATAAATTTAACAAAATTGAAATAAAATCCCCAGTAAGTTTTTGTTCTGGACTTATACAAATTGATTCTAAAGTTTAAGTGAAAAATTAAGCATACAATTATAGCTAGAAAAACTCTAAAAGAAGAGCAATGAGGGAGAATTAGTCCTACCAGATATTAAAACATACTAAAAAGCCTCAATAATTAAAATCGTGGAATTGGCAAATGAATAGACAGACGATGGAAAAGTCCAAGCATAGACCCAAGTGTATATGGAAATACAGTACGTGATAAAGGTGACATCTCACATCACTGGGAAAAGATAGACTTTTGCATAATAAAGAATGTCATGATCTTTAGATGGCCGATTGAAAAAAGGTAGAAATGGGTCCATATCTCACACCATATACCAGAAATGAATCTGTGATCTCAATGGAAAAACTTCTAGAAAAAAACACATGTGACTTCTTTTATAATCGAAATATGAAAGATGTGAAGAAAGGTTTTAAATCGTGACTTATAATTAATATGCAGTAAAATAAATGATTGATTAATTTGACTATAAGACTTTTTTTTAACTTTTAAAAAACACCATAAACCAAGTCAAATACCAAGAAATAAACTGGTAGAAAGTCTGTGCACTACCTCTCACAGATAAAGTGCTAACCTCCCTAATATATAAAATGATTTCAAAAATAGAGGAAAAGAAAGCTCAAAAATTCAATAGAAAAATGGACAAAACACATAAACAGTTCACAGAAAACAACATAAAAAATGTCATTAATGTAAGAAACGGTGCTCAGCTTCACTCACAAATACAGATTAAAAAAATACTGAGATACTATCTCTCATTTATGTTGGCAAAAACTCAAAAGTGTGACCATGTATCCTGTTGGCAAGACTGTAGAGGAAGCAGGCCCTTGTATACATTGCTGGTGGGAATGCAAAGTGGTACCACTTCTATGGAGGGGAGTTCGTCAACAGCTAAGAAACCTATGCATTTACCCTTGGGCTGAGAAATCCTACTTCTAGGAACTAGCCTTGAAATATCCATCTTCACAAACACATGCCCAAGGTTATTTACTATGACATTATTTGTGATTGCAATATATAACAACCTACTTACCCATCTACAGGTAACAAGTTATACAAACGATAGTACACCTATATACCAGATTAGGCAGTGATAAACAGGAAAATATTATAAACTAATACAGAGTGATTTTCAGGATACATTTTAAGTTAAAAAAGCAAAATACAAAAGAATATATAAAGGTGTGCTGCCTTTTGTGTACAAAAGAAGATAAAATAAGAAAAATATATAATATATATACACACATATTTACACATTTTTACACACACATACATATATATACACACACATATATGCACAGGAAGACAAACCAGAAACTAATAAAAAACTATTACCCTAGAGGCTGGTAGATGGGAAATAAATGAGAGGTATGCGGGTGAGTATAAGAATTCTCTGGCTATACTTTTTCATATAGTTTTGTTTTTTGAGCATGTAAAAGCTTAACATTTAAAAACTAAGTCAAATAGGATGATAAATGACATACTCTAAAACTGGAAGCCCATAGAAACGAATCAATTTAATAGCATAGCTAATTGATAACACAATCATACCAAAAGGAGAATTAATACAAGTAAATTTTTAACTCAGTTCTCCGACCATTCATACTCGGTTATATATTCTAAGGACAAAAATTATTGCAAAAAAAAAAAAATCTCGAATTTTTCTTTACAACATTGTTGTTAGTACTGGAGTTGTTGTATTTATTGTGAAATGAGTTTGTGCGTGTTATTGCATAGAGCAAATAGGGCATATATATTAAGCTTCAGAAAACTCAGAGTCTCACCATAAGAGAAGAGAAATACAAACACAGAACAAGGGATAATCTGTGGTGTTGGACTTGAATTAGAGTATCAGTGTGACTATCTAACTCTGTCCACCCAAAGGGCCAGAAGCAATGATACCTCAGTTGCAATTAGTACACCTAGTATCTAGATCTTTGTTTATAAAACCACGCTCCATGAAAAATAACCAAGTCTCCTTAGAAAATTAGCTCACTTCAGGCCTTATGCAGAGAAAGTGAAACCTGAGTTTGGACCATCTTTTATGTTAGAAAGCGGAGAAGCATTTCAAGATAAATGTGATGTGTCGAAGGGACACAGGAACATGACTGAAGAGGCTTCTACTGACCAAACTTGGAACAATTTGATCAAAAAGAATAATGATGATAATAGGTTGTAATACATTAAATTAAAAAGAATAATCGAGTTTATAGTAAATTATTTTTTAAAGAGTAGAGAGATAAAGTTATTCTTTACCAAAGAAAGACAGTTAATTAATGTGAGAGTAATGATAGAATTAGAATATAACCATTCTTTAACCATAATTGATATAAGCAAAAATCACTGGGTAAAAGGTCATTGGGGAACAGAATATTCATAGAGCTTCAATTTATCATCTCACAGATTTCTTACCAGTTGCAAAAAGGAAAACGTTCTTAAACTAGTGAAATCTGGTAGTCGTCTTAAATAAACAGTTACATTTAACAAATTGTAATACGCTCCAGATGCAATGAAACAGAAAATACACAGAATCATCTACGTAGCAGTCTTGTCACGTCTGACCTGAATCAAATCATGAGGACACAACCAGATAATCCATATTGTGGACATCAATCAAGACAGCTCACCTGGACTCCATGGTGTTAGTGGCTTGAAAGGGGCGGGGAGGGGCCATGGATACTATTCTAGATTAGAGGAAGTTAAAGAGACATTATAAAAACTGTAATGTGTGATCTTTAATTATACCTAGATTGAAAAATTTGTAAAAGACATTTGGGAGACAACTAGGTAAATTGGAATATGGAGTGTCTATGATTTGTTGGGGATGAGAATAGCACTGTCAGATTGGAAAATATCATTGTTCCTAGGAGAAACATGCTGAAGTACTTTCAAATGATTCAAGAACTGTGTGTGCACATGTGAGTGTGAGAGATGCAGAGAGACAGACACAAACAGTCAGAGACAGAGTGATACAGAGATAGAAAGAGTGCACAAAAGTGCACCAATTAGAGTCCTAGATAGGAAAGAAATTAAGTATGAGAATGAAGGATATGAGAGTAATCTTGACCTCCCATGATAGTAAGTCAATACATAATATACAAAACTAATAAATCGAGAACACTGGCTCCAGAATGTCAAGGTTCAAGTCCCATCTCCGCCTCTTATTCATTGTGTTTGGGCCACCTACTTAACCTATCTGTACCTCAATTTTCTCATAAGTCTGATGACAGTACCTACCTAATTAGGTTGTTGAGAGAATTAATAGTTGGAATATGTAAAGCACTTCGAAGAGTGCCTGGCACAAGGTAAGCACCATTGAAACAGCTACTTAAGTAGATCTAAATAGCTACTCACGGAGATTATCTAGAAATATGGAGACAAGTACCAGAAGTCACCACTGAAACAATTAGCAGTGGCTGCCTCTGGGGAGCAGGTTCAGGGGTGAGAAGGAACAGGACAGGGGACTGCCATTTCTCATTGTAAACTACTTAGGACTACTCACCTGTTAAATTATGCTTGTGTATAAATATGATTCTTGAGAAAAAGCAGCACAGGAGTAGAGGTGCAACTTCCAACACCATCTGGATAGAAATTAGCTCTGAGACTCAGGCACCTCCGTGCTTCTGTTTCCTCCCCTAGAGAATTAAAGAGTGAAAAATCTGAGCAACCAGAACATAGCTTAAATGGTTTTTATTTTGAGAAACAAAACCCCAAAGCCAATGAAATATTATATAAAAATCTTGAGGTTAAATGGAAAACAAAAACAAAAATACATTCTATTGTCTGACCCACCACGGGCTCTATTATAATACCCAAAGTGAGCTGGTCTGCCTACCCTCAGTTGGCACAGCTCTGTGGAAGTCAGCCCCTCTAGCAGCCACCCTGCAGGGTCATCTTTCCATTTGCTCCAGGGCCCCTCCAGGTCTGACAAGAGCAGGGTGCCAGCCCACACTGGGATCAAGGAAACTGCAAAATGTCATCATCAAAAGCTAGTAAAGTATGCCCTGCAATCACGAGAACCAAAATAAATACATATTTTTCAAATTTAAAAATACACATATACATGTTATATATAGCATTAGAACTCTGTCCATTCTCAACGTTTAGTCCTGTTTTGAGAGTTCCCTGAAATTATATGATTAAAAACGTAGACACACAGAACAGTGTGTGGTGACAATGTTCTTAACACTGCTTACATTGCTAGTTTCAATTGGAAAATGTTAATACCAAATGACCTTTTTCTGAAGGGTATTTTAAGGAGACAAAGCGATTTTCCTCAATATGGTTACCATAGTGATTGGCCCTTTAAAAAGGCTGGGGGAAAATGATGTACATCTGTAATCATCAGCCGCTGCAACAACAAATGGTTTGATAAAGCAACATTTGGGGATTAATTTGAAGCAGAAGAGATAAGCGGGTTTTTAAAAAGTCAAAAAAAAAAAAAAAGGAACTCTGCAGTGCTGCATGAGCAGGGCTTCAGCAACTGGCATGGACCTCGGCTCAGGAAGAAAGAGTAACTGCTCATGGACCCAGGAAAGGCTCACTGAAGCTCAAAGGCCAAGCAGGCTCATAGAAGTGACACTGCAGCAGCCTCCCCCTGAGAAGTGAGGAAAGAGCCTCCTGCCTTCTCTCTAGCTGACTTTCACTGGAGCTGGCACCTCAACTTTCAGAATAAAGAAGGCACCTCTTAAAGGAAAAAGGAACCAGGGCTTTTTGGAAAAACGGCTGATCTCAAGGCTGGGCAGGGAAGGTACTAAGGTAGCCTGAAATATTGTGTCATGTCAGAAAGGAGGAAACTTCACAACGAATGTTGTCAAAGAGACATGGGAGTCAGTTTGCAGGGGTTTCCTCTGGCCAAACTTGAGACAATTTAAGTATCAAATAAATAATGACAGTAACAGATTATATTCTATTAAGCCATTGTACCATGAGTTCACACAGATACAAATGAATGAATGAATGAATGAATGAATATGTAAATGGGAAGTTTAATGAGGATACTTACACAACTTCAAAGTCTGTACACACAAAATACTAATTAAGAAGGAAAAAAGAGTAATGTACAAAGGATAAGCCTGGAAGATGTGATTAAAATGATCATTACCAGCAATGAAGCTATTTAAAAGTGACTCCTGATAGCTGATGCAATGATTAGACACAGCACCTATTCTGTGGTATGCACTATAATAACGCATAGCCTAAATGTGTTCATAAGAAAACGTCAGACAAACCCAAAGTAAGGAACATTCTGCTACTAAGTAACTGGTCTATTATCTTCAAAAATGACTTTCCGTGCGAGCCCAGGGAAGCCCAAAGAATGCTCCAGACTGAGGAAAACTAAAGGGACCTGACAACTAAACGCACAATGTGCCGAACCAGATCCTTTCGATACAAAGGACATTATTGGGAGAAATGACAATATTTGAATGGGGCCCAAGGATGAGATGGTAGTAAATATCAGTGTTAATTTCCTGATATTAATAGTTGGATTGTGGTTACATAAGAGAAGACCTTTGTTTATTGGAAATGTACATGTACATTAGAATATTTGGGAGAAGGGCAGTATGTTGGCAATTTATTTTGAAATGGTTCAGTGGAGAAAAAGATTATGTACCATAATTTGCAACATCTCTGAAAATTGGAGAGTATTTTATAAAATAATTTTTTAAAAGAAGGCAAATTCTAATATCAAAAATAAAAGATAAGACATCACTACAGATCCCAAGAACATTAAAAGGATCATAAAAGAACACCATGACAACGTTATGCCCACAAATTTGATAATCTAGATGAAATGGGCCAATTCCTTGAAAGACACAATTTGCCAAAACTCACAAAAGAAGTAGACAATCTGAATAACCTATATCTATTAAAGAAATTAAATCAACAATTAATAACGTTCCAAAACAGAAAGCCCAAAACCCAGATGGGTTGACTAGTGAATTCTACCAAACCTTTGAGAAAGAAATTATACCAATTCTACAACCTCTTTCAAGGATGAAAGTGGAGGGAATACTTCCTAAATCCTCCTAGGCCAGCATTACCCTAATACCAAATCCAGGAGAAGACATTACTGGAAAAGCAAAGTACAGAATAATATTTCTCATGTACATAGATGCAAAAATCCTCAAAAAAAATATTAGCAAATTGAATCCAAAAAAGTATAAAAAGAATTTTACACCATGATCAAGTGGGATCTATCCCAGGTATGCAAGGCTGTTAGTTTAACTTTCAAAAATCAATTAATGTAATCCACTGTATTAACAGGCTAAAACAGGAAAATCGCATGTTCTTATCAATAGACGCAAAGAAAGCTTTGGACAAATCCAAAATCCATTTGTGATATAAAAAAAAAAAAACAACTCAGTAAACTAAAATAGAGGAGAACTTTCTCAATTTCATAAAGAACATCTATGAAAGACCTGCAGCTAACGTCATATTTAATAGAAAAAAAACTCAAAACTTTCCCACTAAGATCAGGAACAGGCAAAAATGTCCCCTCTCACCACTTTTTTTTCCATATCCGAGGGAAGTTTTAGCTAATACAACCAAACAAGAAAAGGAAATAAAGGTATACAGTTTGGGAAAGAAGAAATAAGCTGTCTTTATTTGCAGATGATATGATCATCTATATAGAAAATCCAAAAGAATTGACAAAATCATTCCTGGAACTAATAGCCAATTCTAGCAAGGCTGCAAGATACAAAGGTAACATATAAAATTCAATTGGCAATGAACAAATGGAATTGGAAATTAAAAACACAATACCATTTACTTTAGTATTCTTCAAAGTGAAATACTTAGGTCTAAATCTAACAAAATATATACAAACGTATATGGAGAAAACTACAAAACTCAAATGAACAAAATCAGACTAAATAATTGGAGAGATATTCTATGTTCATGGATAAGAAGATCCCATATTGTTAAGATGTCAGTTCTTTCCACCCTGACTTATAGATTCAGTGCAATCCCAATCAAAATCCAACAAGTTATTTTGTGGATATTGACAAACCGATCGCGAAGTTCCTATGGAGAGACAAAAGACTCAGAATAGCCAACAGCATATTGAAGGAGAAGAGCAAAGTTGGAGAACTGACACAACCAGACTTCAAGACTTATTATAAAACAGTAATCAAGACAGTGCAGTATTGCTAAAAGAACTGACAAATAGATCAATGGAACAGAATAGAGAGCCCAGAAATAGACCCACATAAGTATAGTTAACTGATCTTTGCCAAAGGAGCAAAGGCAATACAGTGGAACAAAATAGTCTTTTCAATAAATAGTGCTGGAGCAACTGGACATCCACATGCAAAAAAAAGAATCTAGACACAGACCTTCACAAAAATTAGCTCAAAAAGGATCGCAGACCTAAATGTAAAATGCAAAACTATAAAATTATTTTCCAAGGTCTTTTTATTATAAAGTTCTTTTATACACACTGAACCCTCCACCCCCACTCCTATCATAATATTTGAGTGACTAAACTATAACCCTACTTAATCCAGTTCTCCTTCATGTCCACAACCTCGACTGTGAGGCCGAACAGGTTGATGAAACTTGCAACTGTCCTTAAATTCACAATCGCTTACCTCATGGGTACTCAGAGCTGATCATAGGTCCTACCTGTCTCTATCTACACAGTCCCTACTTTAAGGAGGTAGTCACTGGAGACACTTGTAAACGCACATTCTGAACTAGTTTGTTTGGTGTGGGCACCGGGGTCCCGCATTTCTAACAAGCTCCCACACGATCATAATGCAGCTGGGCCCAGGAGCACACTTGGTGGCCAAGGATCTGGATGGAGACTTCATATTGGCTTCTCTCTCCTCAAACCTCCAACACCACCATCACAGGTCTCTATTGTTGTCATAACAAATTACCACAGACTTAGTGGCATGGTACAACACAAATGTGCTATGTTACCATCCTGCAGGCTAGAAGTCTCACTAAGCCAAAGTCAAGGTGTCAGCAGGGCTGCATTCCTTCCAGAGACTCTGGGGGAAAATCGCTTCTTGCCTTTTTCCATCTTCTAGAGGTGCCCACATTCCTTGCCTTCTGGCCCTTCCTCTATCTTCAAAGCCTGCAACATGGCATCTCTGCCTTCCTCCCATGTTCACATCTCCCTCTGACCCCCCGGGAGAGTCCTCCACTTTTTAAGATTCGTGTGATTAGCGGGGTCCCACCCAGATGATCCCAGATAATCTCGCCACCTCAAGGTTCCTAATTGTCATCACATCTGTGCAGTTATTCATATGTTCATGGGTTCCAGGGATTAGGATGTGGACATCTGTGGGGCAAATATTCTTCCTGTTGTCTGTCCTCTCTCACAGCTAAGGACAGTGCTTCATCCTCGGAAACTAGGCGGTTTCACTCTCACGTCTGCGTGCCTGGGCATGCTCTGTGTTTCGCGTGGATCTCCTCCAGAACTTGGCACATACAGACGCTTTTTGGAAGCCGGCTCGTCGGTACATCCGAAGGGGCTGATAACAAACACTGCAGCCAGGGCAGAGTAGAGGCTCCACCCCACCTCTACCCCCACATCAGCCAAGGCCTTGCTCACTTCCTACTGTGAAGCCATAAACAACATCCCAGACCAGGTGTTTCCACACTAAACATCTCACGACCCACACTCATCCAATGTCTTCACCTTTTCTCTTGGTCTCTCTTTTTATTTAAAGATATCTCCATAGACATGAAGATATCATTGTGTTCATTCTGCTTTTCAGCCACTCTCCAGAAAGAAAAAAGCCTTCACATGGATGGAAGCAAAGCCTTCCCAGCAGAAGGATTTCTGGTGACCTTTATTCTAAACACCCACACTTAATTTCTAAATCCTCTCTATGACAGCAAAACATTGAGATTCATATTTTAAAATCTATTTGCTTGCAACCTAGAAACAAGCAAAAAGGAAGACTTTAGAAATCGTCATGGGAGGGAAGGGAGAGTTTTGAATCAAAGAAAATGCTTTGACTTTATTTTTCTTTTTTGTGAAGAATCAATAGCAGCCTCTGTGTGGATTAGTCCCAAAAGGGCCGTGTCCCCATGGGGTAACATGTCAATACACATGTACACACAGAGAATGGGGGAACTTGCTGAACTGCCTCAGGCAGTTAAATGCACTGGATAAATTAAGACTTATCAGCAAGTTCATTATCTAAAAATAAATCAGCTTTTCTTTGCTTCATCAAAAGATCAGATTATAGTGTAGCTGCCTTACTTTCAGAATAAAATGTTTTTATTCTTAGACAAGTGAGGACAATGAAAATTATTACATAATGTGTCAGGTACTGTAGAGGCCAGTCGTGGAAGGGTATTGTTTCTCCAAGATGAGGGTTATCTGGTAGTTTCTCCCATTGTAAAGGTACAGCAGACTTCAACAGTTAAGAACAAAAACGATTCCTAAATTCAGTATGTAAAACAGAAAACACCAGTTGTCAGCATTTCAGATGGAATTCTCAGCCAGCACTGCCGCTTTCCTTCAAGCACAGAATGGCTCTGGCACCCCAAGTGCAGAACTTTTGTTCTCTCGCACCTTCTGCATGACCTTGGCTAAGTCTCTTCTTTCTTTTGTGCATTTATAAACCTGACATGACTCCACCCTGGCCTGTCCCCTCATAGCCTCACAGGATGATGAGAATAAAGAAGAAGGTGAGTCTATTCTACTCCAGTGTGAGTGCCAGAGCAGATCTTTACATAAGTGTGTAAGTCAGTGGATGGGGTCAGGCAGTAAAATTGCTGCAGTGAGAGTGGGTACAAGGGAGTTTAGCCAAACTGCACAATCTAAGGGACCACTTTCCACAAGAGTGCTCTCACTTCAGGTGCCAGACCACCCACACTTCAGACCGACTGGCTGCAAATTCAGGGGTCTTCACAAGCACCCTCGTATTCCATAATTTGTTAGAATTCACAGAACTCAGGGAAGTGCTATAATTATGATTATGGTTTTATCATAAAGATGAATGCAAATCATAACCAGTCAAAGGAAGAGATACATAGGGTAAAGTGGGAGGGCCCCACAAGTGAAGATTGCATGTCCTCAGGACACATCGCCCTCCTAGCACGTTGATGCAGGTCACAAACCAGGGGTGCTCAGCCCAGCCTCAGTGTCCAGAGTGATTCTAGAGACATAACGGAGTGAATCATTGCCCGGGTGGTTGATCTCAATCTCCAGCCCTCTTCCTTCCCAGAGATGGGGCAGGTATCACATAGTTGGTCTTTCTGGTGTGACCAGACCCCATCTTGAGTCATCTCATTAGCATAATTTATCCAAGGGCTAACTGCGAGTCACAAAGACACCTCTATCACATGGAAACTCCAAGGGCTTAGAGAGGTTACCTCCAAGCCTGGGGGACGAAGCCAAACCTCTCTTTGAGCTGAGGGCAACTTATTTATTACACAGGAGGTGTATTGGTCAGTGTTCTCCAGAGAAAAGGAACCAACAGGAAACTTCTTTCTCTCTTTACTTAATTACCTACTTACTTACTTACTTATTTACTTACTTATTATAAGAAACTGCCTCATACAAGAGGCTGCCAAGTCCCCACATCTGCAGTTAGCACACTGGAGACCCAGGGGAGCTAATGTTGTAAGTTCCAGTCCGTAGACTAGCAGGCTCGAGACCAAAGCAAGCCCATGTTTCAGTTCAAATCCAAAGGCAAGAAAAAACCAAGGTCACAGTTCAAAGGCCATCAGACAGAAGGAGTTTCCTTTTACTCGAGGGAGAATCACCCCTTTTTTTCTATTCAGGCCTTCGGCTGATTGGATGAGGCCCACCCACAGTTAGTAGAACAATCTGCTTTACTAAGTGAACCAATTTAAATCTTAGTCTCATCCAGAAATACCTTTACAGAAATACTCAGAATTATGTTCAACTAAATATCGGGGCAGCCTGTGGCCCAGTCAAGTTGACAAGTGAAACTAACCATCACAGTGGGGAAAGACAAATGTCTAGTATTGTCCCACAGGACAGGATGGACTCAAAAAATACTGTGTGGTTAGGGAAAGAATGAGAAGGAAATACCATCTACAATTAAATATTAACTGTGATCATTTGGAGATCATGGGAACAACTTATTTTTATCTTCTTTTCTGGATTTTTCAAATTTCTTCTTTTCTTCTCAAGGGTATTATGCTAAGTGAAATAAGTCAGACCGAAAAAGATAAATATCATATTATATCTCACTTATATGTAGACCCTAAAACAAACAAAAAGAGCTCATGAATATAGAGAACAGATTCGTGGTTGCCTAAGGCACTAGGTGGAGGGGGGGGGGGTGAAATGTGTGAAGGTGGTAAAAAGGTACAAATTTCCAGTTACAAACTAATAAATCATGGGAATGTAAAAAAATATTCTTCTGTCTCTTCCTTAGATTATAAGTTCAAAAACACAAAAACTTTGTCTTAATTTCATCTTGTCTAATATGGTATTTTCCATTTACTCTATCCTACCTCTTACTGCCAATTTGAATATAAACAATTCTAATTTATGTGGCCTTAATAATAATTTAAACTTAATTAGAAAATTAAATTTGCCTTCAAATCATGGGAAATATTCCGGGTCAAAAACCCTGCTTCCTTTCTATATCAAAAACATCTTTCCCACTGAGTGTATTCTGGTTGCACAACATTTTGTAGTCATTCTTTCCAGCTTGTCTTTTATGTGATATTGTTTTACGAATTTGAGTTTTTCAAGGCCAACCATGTAATCCAATCTTGACACCTCTCAGATCTCGGTGTTCATGTTATAGAAAGGGCAATATTAGGTTTCCTGAAGGTGGCCTGTGAGAGCTCACATCACATTCTAGAATTAAATCAACCTGTTTCCATCCCTTGCATCAGAGAAAGACAAGAATTCTGGGCTATTGTTTTCCAAAAGGCTCATCCTCTTCAACAAGCCACACATTCTTCGTGTAGCCGATGTCTCTGTCGAATTTATTTGAGTACACTGCAAACAAAGCAATCAGGCAATAAAACACTGCAAGGTATTTCCAACCTCCAGGAGGAATCACTGCAGTTCTCAATCTTAGAGGAGATCTCAAACGACCTTGGAGCTACTTTCCAATGATCAATGTTCCAGAATTAGGTGTGAGCTTGGCCCCAAGCTGGAGACCTATGAGGTCAGCTTCACAGCCATGTTGCTGTCAAAAACACATAAGCCAACTTCCGTTTTCTATTCTAAAGATTTGCAAAACTCTGAGTCTCACTCCTCAAACACCCAGAAACTGTCATGAACAGTATATCTTCACAGTAGCCTCCTTCTCCAATCATCAAATATCTCTTAAGCATGATGAATTTCCAACTATTTGTGAATCTCTGGAAAGTGTCTTTCATTCTTCCAGGATTTCTTGGATAATAAGTCTTCAGGCTGGTGTACATTCTACCCCACTTCCTCTCCTGTTGCCATAAGGAAAGTTGTGCATTTCCTTATTAAAAATTCCTTTATCATTATTATATAAGTTTCCCCATTGCAAGCTTCTATACCAGTGTGTCCAACTAATCAAATGTCATTGCAAAAATGTTTTGCCTCCCCAATTTACAAAGCCATTTTACAGACTACTTTTTTGGATAAGCAAATACACTTTTGCCATCACTTTATCGATCTTAATTTGTAAGGTTAAAATATCTAAAGCAATCTCTTCACAAAGGATTTACCATAAAAGTTCATTTATTCTGAAATATTTGGGAATAGTTTTTGGAAACAGGGAAATATAAATCACCTGCATTGGGATTAGAGTGAATATGACTCAAGACATATTAAAGAGAACCAACTCTTTAGAGTGAGTAATTTCAGTTATGAACTCACAGTTTACAGCCCAAGAAACTTGATATGAAAAGATAGTTCAAGTATAATTGGTACAATAGTCATAAATGTGCAAAGACTTTTTACATTTTTTCTCTTTTTTTGCAAAATTGGATCATACTGAAAAGAAAACACAGAAGAAAAGATGCAAGATAATTAAGGAATCATGAACTATTGCAGGGAGCTTAGTGTCTTGTTAAAGATTCATTGTTGACTTTTTAAAAGTAAAGGATCATATGAAAAATCATAACTCGGCTTCAGGGAACACAAAAGGCATATGATAACTATCATATGTGTTTGTGTAACTTATTAGAATTATAGTGCAGGCCTGTATTTTATCATAGTAGTTTAATTTTTGTCTAATCTGTTATCTCTCAAACTGCATAGTAATTAGAACTTTCCTTTTGCTATTAAGATGAACATCACACCCACGTTTGCCATCTCTACTAGGTCGGTGCTGGTTGACTTTTTAGAGCATCATGGACACGTCATTGTCCTTTTTTCCGTCAGAAAGACTTAACATCTTTTAACTTTTAATTTTGAAATAATCATAGTTGACAGGAAGTTTCAAAATTACAGAGAGGCCCCATGTACTCTTCACTCAGGTTCTCCCGATGGTCACATCTTACATGACTCTGGTAAAAAATCAAAACCAGGAAAGTGACTCTGGTAGTGTGTGTATTGTGTGTGTGTGTGGTATTGCAGTGAGAGCTCTATGCCATGTTATCACATGTGTAGATTCACAGGACCACCATGAAATCAAGGCACAGAACCAGCCGTTCAAGCCCCACAAAGACCTCCCTCATGCAGCCCCTTTATAGTCACACCCACACATTTCCACCACCACCACACAACAATCTTAACTATGGCAACCACTAGTTTTACCCCATCTCTACAATTTTGTCATTTCAAGAATTTTATCAACTGAATGGAATCATATCATATGCAGTTTTTTGAGACTGATTTCTCACTCAGTATAATGCCTTTGAGATCCATCCAAATTATTGTGTGTATCATTCATTTCTTCTTTTTATTGCTGAGTAGTATTCTCTGGTGTATATATCACAGTTTAACCATTCACTTATGGGACTGCGTTCCTAATTTGGGGCTATTACAGATAAAGTTGCCATGAACATTCATGTACATTTTTTTTGTATAAACATTAAGTTTTCATGTCTCTGCAATAAATGCCCAGGAGCACAATTGCTAATTGTATGGTAAATGTGTGTTTCAATTTTCAAGAAACTGTCAGACTATTTTCCAGAGCGGCTGTATCAATTTGAGTGAAGAATAGAAGCTGTACTTCCCTTTTTGTCACTTTGTCCTCACCCATTTATAATATACTGGTCTTAGATAGTTCCTCTCCATACATTATAACAGTGTAATAATTTTCACTTCAACTGTCGAACATAATTTAGAAAACTCAAGAGGAAAAGAAAAATTCATCGCATTTTTCTGTTTTTATTTTTACAATGTTCTTCCTCCCTGATGTCCCAAGATTCCTTCTTTTATCACTTCCTTTCTTTTTTTAGAACTTCCTTTATCCATCCTTTTAGGATAGGTAAGCTAGAGACAAAGTCTCTTTGTTTTCTTTCCTCTGAGAATGTCTTGATTGCCCTTTCTATCCTGAAGAATATTCTCATGGGGTATAAAACTCTGGATATAAAAATCAGGCTCTCCACGTGGTCAGTATTTGGAGAATGCTGTGTCCCTTCTGTATGGGCATCTACTGTAATTAGAATGATCTTTCCTCTGTAGATAAGATGACATTTCTCACTGCTTTCAAGATGTTTTTAACTTTAGTTTTCAGAAATTTGGGGTTCACTCGGCTTCTTAAATCTCTAGGTTTATATCTTGTGCCAAATTTAAAAAATTTTCAACCATGTTTTTTTTAAATGCTTTTTCAGTCCCACGCTTTTTCTTCTCCTTCTGGGACATCAATGACACAGACGTTAGAACTTTTGTTACATCTTACAGATTCTTTTTTCATTTTATTTCCTTATTCTTATTCATATCGGATCATTTCTATCTTTAAGTTCATTGATTCTTTTCTCTGTTCTTTCCATTCAGATGTTGAGCCCATCCATTGAGTTTTTTATTTTGGTTATTATATTTTTCGGTTCTAAACTATCCACTAGGTTCTCCTTTATATCTTCCATTTCTTTGCTGAGACTTTCTATTTTTCATATGTTTTGAGCATGCTTATAATTCCTCATTTTGTATGATAGCTGCTTTAAAATCCTTTCTTCCGTCAGAAAGACTTAACATCTTAGATAGTCCCAACATCTGTATCATGTCCATGTTAGTGTCTGTTAATTGCCTTTTCTTATTCAGGGGGAGATTTTCCTGGTTCTTGGTATGATGAGTGATTTTTGATTGAATCTGGAATGTGTGGCTATCATATTATGAGGCTCTAGATCTTATTTAAAGCATGTGTTTTAGCAGCTTCTTCTGACACTGCTGGCAGAAGTTGGGAGCATCACTTTATCATTGCAAGATGGGGGTAGAAATCCAGCTTCCCCTCTCAAACTCCGTGACACCATGGATTGGGAGATCTTGGGAGCTACTGGCCCAGGGTGGGAGTCCAGCTTCCTCTCTCAACCTCCGTCAACACCACCTTGGCTGGGAGGGGCAGAGGTGCCTTGTCACTGCTCCTCATGTGACCTTCACTGACACTAAAAATTAGTAAATTTAAAATACTACTTCTGGATTCTGATAGTTTTCGCTCAAGAGTCTTAAACCATTTGTTAAGCATTATCACTGACTCTTGGCTCATAACATGAAACATGATGTAAGGATCAAAGAATTTATTTGAAAATAGGAAACGGAAGTGAAGAAAGTAAAAGACTTTCTCAGTGAGTTGCACTGAGCGAGCCACAGGACTCAGTGTCTGGTGACTGCGAACAGTCATTATTTTCTTTTCCCCTATTGGTCCAAACCACCACCGGACCCACAACTAACCATCCTCTGAGACGAGACTTATCCCAGAATCAGCTCCACTTTGCTCCAATGAAAAATGAAACTCACTTCAGGCATTTTGGTTATAATTCCTGCAGTGTCAAGGAGAGCTGAGACCATAGGCCTGACCAGAAATGGTGCTAGAAATGCTTGAGGTTATCAGTCACCTGATGGATATGCAACTGTAAATCCTACCCCTAATTCCTTCTCAGATACGGGCAGTCCAGGATTTTTTTTGTCCTTTCCATTCTTCTCTGTATGTACCCTAGGTCAGTGCCTGACTCAAGAAATTGTGACTGATTTTAAATATTAAAAATGTATGTTTACATATTTTGACTTATCGAAAGTGTTACTATTCTTCATAAAAATACTGGTTTTGTTAACTGAACACCTGTCAGAGCAGTAATACAACACTAAGACAGCCAGATAATTCTCTGTCATGGGGCTGTCCTGTGCACTGCGGGAAGTTTAGCACATACGAGATGCCAGTACCACTTTTCCCCGGTTTTGACAACCAAATATTACTCCAGACATTGCAAAATGCCCATTAGGGGGCAAAATTGCTTGGGGTTGAGAATCACTGGGGTTGAGGACCACAAGGTGAACAAAGATGGGGATGCTGCAATGGATCTTCTGTAACCACCTGCTCAACTGCACCCCTGGAGGAGAGCCAAGGGTGTATTCCATCCACAGCAGCGTTAAAAACGAATCCTAGAAAAGCTCTTTGAGGGCTGACTGTGCAGAATGTAGATGAATAATAATGTAATTCCTGATCTCAGGGGCATATGGGATCCTAGCATGGGAAAGCCACATCAGTTATTAACAGAGACAAGGTGGGCTCAGTTATAATAAGCTACAGAGATAAACTGGCGATCAGGGGGTTTTCAACTAAGGATCATAGAAATGGTTAATTGTGAAATCTCTAGGAAAAGATGTGCAAAAAAATTAAGGGTTGACAAACCACAGCTTGAGGGCCAAATCCAGCCCATCATCTGTTTTCATATAAAGTTTTATTGGAACCTGGCCATATCCATGCATCGCCATTTTCTGTGGCTGCCTTGGTGCTACACTAGCAGACTTGAAGAGATGTCAAAACTTAAGACCCACGAAGCCTAAAATATTGCTGTCTGGTCCTTTACAAAAAATGTATTGACGTCTAACCTAGACCAACATAAGGGCTGATGACTAAGGTCAGCTTGTGAGAAGGAAAGGGCTGACCTCTATCCCTCATCTTCCCTCGTCCTCCCTCCTCCAGGAAGCCTGGGCAAGGAAGACCTTGACCAAACAAACTTCCATATGGACACATGCATAGAATGTACCAGCTACAAAATAAATGAGAGCTTCTAGGGGCATATATATATATATAAAATACCTTTATTTTTTTTTCTCATTGGGTGGTCATTCCATCACACATTTTTAACAGTGGTTCACCAGCTGTACCATTTCATTTGGATATATATATTTAAATACCTGCAATGTGTGGATATGAGTCACACAGCTGCTCTGGAAAATGCAAGTTTCCAAGGTAAAAAAAACGAAAAACAAAAAACAGAGATTCTCATAAGTCAGACAGAGAAAGACAAATACCATATGATTTCACTTATATGTAGAATCTAAACAAAATAAATGAACAAACAAAACAGAAACAGACTCACAGATACAGAGAAAATAGACTGACGGTTGCCAGATAGAAGTGGGGTTGAGGTGGAGAAGGTGAAGAGACTAAGGTACAAATTTGCAGTTACAAAATAATCACAGGGATGCGAAGTACAGGTTAAAGAATATAGTCAGTAACATTGTAATAACTATGTATAGTTCCAGGTGGGTACTTGACTTATCAGAGGATCACTTCATGAGTTATATAAACGTCTAACCACTATACTATCCACCTGAAACTAATATAATATCAAAGGTCAACTGTAATTGAAAAAAATAAAAGACAAAATGAACAGCATACTAAACTGTTAGCCTAGAGAAGCCAATGTATAATTCCAAATATCAGACTTGTAATCAGGAAGATCTTTGATTAGGTGTCATCATCCAAACCATAATTTTTCATCTGAAAATTGAGAATGGGTACTCACCAAGTAACCATATCAAAAGTTGCACAAATTTATTAAAACTACAACGGTCATTATTATCTAAAATGGTATTTTTATAAACCAGAATTATTACATTGAAGAAAAAGTTTAAAGACTGAAACTTCCTTTGCTCCTACTGAATTCTCCAGGGATTTTACAACTAGCCTTGGCCATCTCTGTCCTTATACAGAATACTTCAATCTATACCTATGGAAATGCTCGTAAGAAAAATTATAACAAAGGAAGTTGTCTAGAAACATGAATCTTATTTTCGTCCATCAGCTGGAGGCAAAGCCTATATAGCTCTGACTACAGAGCTGACTGAACCCCCAAAACAAGGCCTCTCTAGAAAGGTTTCCTGTAGTCATCTCATTCAAAGCAATATCTCATGAAGGTTCTAATGAAAATATTTGAAAAGTTAAAAAACAAAAAATGATTCTCTCAGACCAAGGGGCTGTTCCTCTCATTACCTGTTCCTCTCAGCTTACTGGTGGGCAATTCCTGAATTTCCTGTGAACCTGGAAGACAGTCCCACCCTGTGAAAGTGCAGCCTGGATGGGGGGCCTCGGTGACACCACCTATCTCAATGCTGTAATCTGCCTTGATTTCAGTTATCAATAACAAAAAATGCCATTGAAAAATCAAAGCTTCTAGTTAATGTTCTCACTCCGAAGGCTTTCTCTCTTCTAAGATAAAAATATAGCATTGAATAAGATAACATGAAACAAGAAGCATTTAAAATACCTTTATTTTTTTTCTCATTGGGTGGTCATTCCATCACACATTTTTAACAGTGGTTCACCAGCTGCACCATTTCATTTGGATATCTCTGCCAATCTTCACATTTTCTTCATCATGCATTTTAATCCTCATCTTCTTCATCATCCGTTATTGTCACTGTCGCTGAATTTAAAACAAAAATACACATTTGGTTTTTTTTTTTAATGGAATGTTCAGCAATGCCAAGGAAATTTCATCAAGATCTGTGAACACATCTACGTGGCATACGATGGGCCATGATTTACTCGAGAACAAGTTTAGTAGGTGTGCCTGTGCTGCTCTATCTCTGCATTCATTCCTGAGAGAGAAACAGCTTCCTGTGGGGAGAAGGGTGTCCACCTCTCATGTCCTTACTCTGCAGAAAGCACCGAGAAGGTAGATGTCATGCCCTGCGAGAAAGGATCGTCGCACAGACACAGCCTCGGTTAAAGGCGAGCATCCGGATCCTAAGAGACGTTTAGGCATACTGCTTCCCCCTGCCTCCTTCTTTTCCCGATTGCACCAGCAAAACCAAGTCTTTGTGACTAATGGATAATAAGAGACCTAGATAGTGTTCCCATACAAACATCACCTAAGATTTAGCTGATCATCTGGGATGTTTCTTTCTCTACCTGGCAAGTTGCTGACTTTTAAAAAGCAGCAAGCAGCTGCTAAGGCTTCCTAAGAGAATTAATAACATACAAAAAACTTTGCTTTCTGAAAACCAGAGGCATTGGAAGACTTGGCTGTTGTTCATGTCTCTTTAATCATGACCACCAGACTATCAGGGAGCCACAACAGGGAGCACCTTGATTAAATCAGCAAGTGTCACAGATATGCCCTAGCACCACCACTGACTGCCCCTTACACTTATACCCACTGCTCACCCTGCAGCTGGCCCAGCTAGAGAGGCTGGCTGGTGGGATGACAAGAGGCAAAGAGAGGGAGAGGAAAAGGTAGGAGACAATATTTGTGGAAGGAAATGTGCCTTTAGAGCAGGAAACCCATGCTGCGGGCAGAATCCACCTTACAAACCAGACCCCCCGAGTCAGGAAAGATACGTTAGAATATTGTCCAAAAACAAAAACAAAAACAAGCATAACCTTTGTTGAAGGGCCAGTATAGCTAGGTACTGAGTGTCCTTCACAGACGAGATCTCCCAAGGGAATGAAGCTGTGCCCTGTGCGCTAAGGCCGAGCCAACCCCTCCGTCTTACCCTCTCCCGTTTCTGTGCCACCACTCTTCTGCGATGTCCCAGCAGTTGTTGCCTTCGACGCTGTCTTCTCATGGGAGGAGGAAGCCTCAACTTTTTCGATGGACTTGGATGACAAAGACGTTTCTGTAGCAACTCCCTTTTCTCTCCTACTCTCTTGAACAACTCTGAGGGGAAGAGAGTTTTCATCACAGTCAGAGAAATTAAACATGGGAAACCGCGGGCCATCAAATCCTCCACCAGGATGTCCCCCCCTAAAAACATACGGTTCATAATCGTGGATGTATAAAATCGGTCAAGGTAAATGCTTTGCCTTAATAGTTCCTGTTTGAATTTCTTACACATGCCACTAACGGATGATCTATATATGGCATCTGGACTTCCCAGAACAAAAACAGGAGTGGGGAAGGTGTATACTGTGTGCAGGTTACAGCCAGTCAGTCACTCAAGATGCCACCTAGCACTGCTCAGAGTAGGAAGATGGTTTTTCTCGTTGCTAGACCAAGTGATTCAACTAATCTCAGTGGCTTTTATTCATGTCACAGGGAGAGGTTTTGGGTGGAAGACCCCTGAGTTAAGAATACTGCATTCCAGTCTTGCCCGTGAGCAGCAACCAGCTGCAGGGGCCTCGCTGGGTATGCGTGTCTTCACCATTAAAACAAGAAGAGGCTCATGTCTGAGAACACATCCACGACATGACTCTGTCACAAGATGGAGGGACATGGTCAGCCTGGACCAGGAACGTCAGCCAGGGCTCTGCAGGCACAGCTGGGGTAGGAGCCCTAAATTGCTGGCTGTGGGAGGGCCGTGGAGCGAAATGCGATGAGCAGAACACTGACACTATTAGGTGCTCATTAAATGCTGGCTGGTGTTGTTATTGAGCTCTGGGAGACCAGCTGGATCCTCCAGGGCAAGCCGGCTCACGTCTGTGGCAGGCATGCTGACAACTGAGCCATTCCCCTCCCTTCGAAGTTCCGAATATGAGTATGAAAGAACGAAATGGCTGACCTGTAAATAATGGTGATAACAAAGGCCCCAGCGATGATCACGATCAAGGCAGAAAACACCTGCACATAAGCTGAAAAACAATTTTTGTTTATCGTCATTTGGACGCAAGTTCATTACAAAAAGGCAATCCTGCCCCCGAGCGGGGCTGCAGCCCTCCACCCTGTCCCTGCGCCCTTCTGGGGCTTAGCTCATCCCTGAGCACCAGCCTCTCCACAACCACTTCCCTCCTGGAAACACTTCCCTGGGATCTAAGTCACCCACAGACGATGGAGAGAAGGCACTCAAGGCGGTAGCCAGTGGCTGCCCAGGCTACACCTGAGGACTGTCTACGGAGTATAGCAGTGCAGGGAGGGCTCCCTCCTCAGTTCTCCAGGAAACAGCAGCACTGGGCCTCCTTCGATCTGGGCACCTCACCCTGCCCCATTCCCTGAAAATGGTCCCTCAGTACTCAGGTCAGTTATTCCTAAAATGAATATAAGAAAAATGCCTTCTTGATGATAGACGAATTCATTGGTCTGATCTCAATTTGTATTGATTGAGTTTTTCTGTATTAACAAGGGGATTCCACTGTTACCAATTGCTCACATCATCTCTAAACCTAGCCCCAACAGAAGAGCCAGAGCCTACAAGATGTCTCTTAGGGGGCAGCCTCTATTTCCGGCTTCTCCTATGGAGGTATACCAGTTGGTTTAAAATCTCAGCCCCTCTCCACTCCTGGGGAAGAGGAGCTACGCATGGCTCACCTCCTTGAGTCTTCTCCTAGAGGATGTAGCATAGGGCTTGAGAAAGTACACTTTAAATGATGTTAAAGTGAAATGAACATTTTATTCTATTTGAAGGAGTGAATTAGGAGCTTTTAAAAGACAAGACGGTAAACCTCAAATTCTTGAATTCCAGGGACTGTGCATTCCTTTGGTGATCTTGTATCTTAGTTAATGAAATTAATTCAGAATCTACATGCAAGTAAAGTCCTGTTAGAGAGAGATCCATATTTAGATAATATTTTAGTATCCAGTTGTCAGCATCTCTTCTATACCTTTCTTTATATGTGCGAGTATTTTTGGTCCCGAATGTAAGCTCCTGGAGATAGTGACTGAACTTCTGTGATTTTTCTCTGTACGGTATCTGGCCAACATACTCTTTGTTATAAACAATATGTTTGGTTTATCATAAACCATATTTAATGATTGATCACTCAGAAATAGCAGCAATTGAAGAAAGCATTGTTTTCTTTAAGGACTATCTTGGGAAAATTTCCCCCCAAATATAGTTAAACAAAAGTTTGAAATCATCTCAGCAAGTCCCGTGAAGTAACTGAAGTCAAACACTCATAAGAAATGACATGTTACGTAATGTACCCTAAGTCAAGACTGAAGAATGAAGGCAAGTCATTCTCTTTGAATTCCCAATTCTTTCTCAAAGATCTAATGCTAATTCCCCAAGTTCATATTCTTAATAATACAGATTATGCCATAACACAATGTGCGCTTCAAACCAGCCAATTTAAGAAGTTGGTGAAAGGTTTTCATAACATGGAATTATGTGCACAAAGAACTCATAATACCCTGTCACTGAATACTACAACTTACACAGCACAAAGGTTCATTCGCTGTCTTGAATGAGAAAGATGTCAAAGAAATGAAAAATAATTTGAGGGCACAGTAAGAACCCAAATGCAGGGCTTGCTGCCCAGACTCTTCCCACAGATGGTCCAACCTCTCAAGCTTGAAAGAAGTCAGAAGTTAAGAAAAAGCCTAGCCCACACAATTCATTTATTAAAATTGAAAGGATGCAAAGAGGATTAATAGTTGCCTCCATGCAAAAATGACATACCCGCTTGCGAAACAGTGGGCCCTCTTCAAGTAAAAGAAAAAATCTTGAGAGTTTTAGGGTTTTGGGGACAGGTGGAGGGAAGGAGTCCTTAAAGACACCAAAAGTTAAGGTGCTATAAAGAATAAACCTCATTTTTCAAATGAATGACAGGCATAAGGCGTTTATACTAATTTAATGTTTGTTAAATATAAGTACAATGTTTGTTACTTATATTAACATTGACAAAATGACCAACTCCATTCTGAAGAGAAAATGCTCAGGGGATGGCACAGATGAGAAGGGGAAAAAATGCAGTTTGGATTTGCATTCCCTTGCTAGCTGCAATCGTCCTTGAATGATCTATTAAACTGCTTCATGCTGTTGAGTCTCTATTTCACTGGGATATGAGAAAATTGGAATACTTGATTGCCAAATGCTGGACCAGTTCTGTGACTTGACTTGGGAACTGAATGTCTTCTACATCTTTATATGTAGAAGATTGAAAGAACAATCTTTTTTGAGTTTGAATGTTTCCTGCTTTTAGGAGCCCCCAAATGGTAAAAGTCTCAGAAAAACTAAGTTGCATAAGCCCCTAGGACAGGAGAGTCCTCTAAGAAGCAAAACTCTGTAATGGAAATGAAGCGAGCTAAATTGTAACCATCTGCTGCTCTCCAAATAGTGAGACATGTGTATCGAACCACCAATACCACAAAATAGCAACAAAAAGATGACAAGTGCAAAAAACAGCATGTTATGGCCAAATCACCACCCACTGCCATGAACCCAGCTCAGCCGTACTCCAAAGAATGAGCTACTGAAATGCAGCAACATGATAGGCCATTTAATATTGGAAGACCTGGGACTCAAAAAGATCTCTCCAGTAAGATTCTGGCTAAGGTTGTAGGTTTTATGATAAGACAGATGGAGTTTAATGATCTCCTTTAAGGAAAAAGCACTATGCCTTGTTGCAGCTCTCACTACCTGATTGTGTACAACTGAACTGGAAGTTCATTAAAACCCAGAATTAACTTTCATGATGACAGCAGCAAAAATACTAAAAAGAGTCCTTCAGAATAAAAGAAAAGGACACTAGACAATAACAAATCCACATGAGTAATAATTTCACAAAATCCAACATACTTTCATGATAAAAAAAAAACATTCAAAAACCAGAAAGAAAAGGGAACTTTCTCAGCCTGATAAATGACATCTAGTAAAAGCCATAGCTATCATCATACTTAATGGTAAAACATTGAAAACTTCCCCGTAAGACAGTGGTCCCCAACATTTTTGGCATCAGGGACTAGTGCTCCTATGAGAATCTATTGTCTGATGATCTGAGGTAGAGCTGAAGCTAGCACTGGAGAGCAACTGCAAATACAGATTAAGCTTAGCTCACTTGCCCACTACTCACCTCCTGCTGTGCAGCCTGATTCCTGACAGGCCACAGACCCATACTGGTCCACGGCCCAGGGGTTGGGACCCCATACCCTAAGATCAGGAATAAGATGAGGATGTCTACTCTCACTGCTTCTATTCACCACTGTACTGGATACTCTAGCCAGGGTAACTAGGTAAGAAAATGACATAACATCATCTAGATTAGAAAGGAAGAAGTAAAACTATCTCTATATGCAGATGATATGATTTTGTATGTAGAAAATCCTAAGTAATAAAGTAAAAAGGATGAGTAAAATTAATAAATGAGTCCAAGAAGGTTGCAGGATGCAATACCAACATACGAAAGTCAATTGTATTTTTATATACTATCAACCTTTCATCTCTCTTGAGAACTTATGTAAGTGAAAGAAGCCAGACACAAAAGGCCACGTATTGTATAATTGCATTGATATGACATGTCTAGACTAGGTAAACCCATAGAGAAAGATCAGTGGTTGCCAGGGGCCAGAGGGAGAAGAGAATGGTACAGGATTTCTTTTTGGAATAATAAAAATGTTTTGAAACTTATAGGAATGATGGTTGTACAACTTTGTAAATATACTAAAAGCCTGTGAATTATACAGTTTAAAAGGGTAAATTTTATGATATGAGATTTTTATCTCAATAAAAATAATAACCAACAAAGAGATAACTTCCAGGTGTGTTTATCTGCAGGTCCAGGCGAAGGTGTGGGATAGTAGGGATGTTGGGGTCTCCCAGAGTTGGAGGGTGGGACAAGTAAGGAGATCTGGTCCCAAGTCTTTTAATTTAAGATCTAAAGAAGAAATTATCATCATAAAATCTCCCCCACTATGAATGGCATTCATTATAACTTCTTATCTGCCACCTTTTGAGAAGCCAAACTTCCTCTTCTTTTGCCCTAAGTGCCAAATTTTCACCATAAAACTAGACAGACATTCTCCCTTTGGGTGAATTAGGATCCTGACAATAGTTCAGCTTCTTGAATCATTTTGCCCAGAATATCACTTACTTCTTGAAGGAGCTGGCTTAGGGTTTTGAGTCTGTGGGATCAGGTGGCCCCAGTGAGCCAACAATTGGTAACATTCATCGATCAGTAATATTTCTGACTTCCTAGGCCTTACTGTGTCCAGGAATGAGAGGGCAGGCTCAGTGCTACTGAGGGGCTCTGCCAAACTAGAAGGGAGGGAGGGGGGGAAGGTAGGAAGGAAGGAAGGAGGGAGGGAGGAGAAAGAAATGCTCCCAGGTCCCAGAACATAAGTGCCCCTTTTGTCCACTGTGGGTGGTGAGGACAGAAGGAGAGTAACCTGGGACAGGGAGGGCCCAAGACATATTTTTCCATAGTATCAGAGCTGTTGAGTGGCCCCAGCCAGCGGTCAGCCTTTAGCATCTGCGGGCACTTTCCTCCTCGTTGGTAAGGTCTCGTGTAGGCCACCCTGGCCCACAGACTTGTTTATCCCTTCCCAAACAGTCCCGGAGTCCATTCACCCTGATTTCTAAAAGGGCCACAAACAGCAAGAAAACACATCGACCATCAAGTTAAATTTTTTGAGGTTTGAAAATATTGAGAAAATTCCAAAGGCACAGAAGGCCAAAGCTCCAAAATGGGAGAAAATATCCAGAAAGTGTACTCAGAACATCCCTTCAGGGCTAAGCACCCTAGCTTACACCCTTCTCTTACCTCTGGACACGTTCTCTCCAAGTGCCTCCCTTGGCTGCCTGACAGAGAAGCAGGCCCCGTTTTGAGGGTGACAACTCTCTCTCAGCTCCCACACCCTCCCCATCCCAGATTTCCTGCTGGTACTGCCTCCCTAGGTACATCCCAGACTGGAGTGATCTTAGAGTCAGATCTGTGTTTTCATTCTGATCGTGATGAGCCTATGGAGTCCGCCCCCGCCACCCAGACACATCCCTGCCGACCCACTCCCACTAGGGGCCTTGTCCTCAGTCACCCTCATGGTCCCAGCTGCACTCTCCAGCTCCCCGCCCTGGTCAGGTTCTACCTTGGGCATAGCTGGCAGCAAGCCCTGAGCTGAACCAGCTGTTCTTGTAGTAGTACTACGCCCCCAAATCCAGCCTTCCGCACCCCCAAGAATGACCCGAGTCTTACAAGAAGGAAGAGTCTCAGTCAGTCCTCAATAGCATTCAACAGTCCTTAACAGACATTCAATAGCATGTCTACCCTATCTGGGAGTGGGATTTCTCTGGTGGCCCAAGCCTCAGTCACATGTCCCCTCAAAGCCCTCTGCTCCTCTACTGCAGAGAGACCAGGAACAATGTGAGAGGCATGTCCAGAACAGAGACCAGAGGGACAGAGGGACGAGACAGGCCACTCCTGGGCCTCCGTGGCTCTGTTTGCACAGAGCAGGTGTGGCCTCCATACTTACAGGGAACTGCTTTCTCGTAGCAGACTCCTTTGTAAAAGCAGCACCCGAGCTCCTTGCAGCGATCTCTGGTGACGTTGTAGTCACATATGTCGTACAGAGGAATGTCGCACACTGCCAAGCACAGACACACACAAAGCGGTTATCGCCGAGAACACAGCCACGCGCTGGTAATTCTATAGAACCCGAGACTTGGAGGAGAAACTTCTGGGTTTGTGTTGTGGGTTTTGTTATGTTTTTAATTATGCATCGTACAAATCTCACTTTGAAACTAAGATCTGGAATGAATTAGTTTTCTGAACACAATGATGTCAAGTTAATTACACAGAATAACACAGGGTCCTCTAATGATGAAGGAGATAATACATCTCAGCGGAGCACTCACCAGGCTGGGTGCTCTACAAAGAAACTGGGAAACAAAGATCTAGCACAATGGGTATTTGGGAGTTCAGGTTATAACGTGTAATTAATTCACATTTAAGCAGACAGTGAATTAAAATTATCAACATAGGCTGAGGACTATTTCAGAATTTAAAAATTAAATCAAAAAGACAAAGTTTAATGCCAGTTTCGATCAAAAAAAAAAAAAGGGGGGGATAACGAATGTGTGATACACTGTAAGAGGCAGCAAGTGACCATCTCAGCACAGCTCAGCTACGAAGCACTTAACATACTTTTAGCAATAAGGACATGTGATTCCCCTAATTGACAGCAAGCAACACCTGCCCCCAGGAGTTGCTCAGGCTCCGCTACCTCATCCAGAAAGATCTAGTTGACCTAAGAGCACACAGCTGGTGGGTGACGATGGATGTTTATTTCAGCAAACAGCATGGGCAGGAAATAATTCATTAAGCGGCGCCTTAATGGAACATTTTGGACCAGCAGCCGGTTTCCCACCACCGCATATGAGACCCGCGGGCCTCCCCTGCCTTCTTACGCCTCTTCTCTCGCAGTATCTCCTGCGTTTCTTTATAAAGTGTCCACACAAAAGAGTCTCTCACATCTCTATCCCTGGCCAGCCCGGGAACCGCCCTAGTCAGCCCCTGTTCCAAGCCAAACAAACAAACAAAAAGAAAAAAGAGATTTCTCTTCTTTTCCTTTTATTTTCTTATCTTTTGTTTATTACTAAAGTCATGCATAAATAAAAGGTCAGTTGAGGAAAAAAATTCGAGTCACATATACAAATGTGCACCCAATCCCCAATGGACCCACACATCTAGAATTTTTCTCTGGGTGGTTTTAAGTGACTGCAATCACACTATATACACACACTAAACATTTACACAGCGTCTCCTTCAACGCCCGCATACAGCGTCCGACTTCACATCCTGAGCACCCAGGATAGGGGTGGGGGAAAGTGAACTTTACTGTTGAGAAACATTTCTTCTTAAAAACAACAAAAAGTATTCCTGCAATAAAAACTATGAAGTAGCTGAAGTGTATGTTTTGCGCCTCAGGTTCTGGAGTTTTTCCAATGAAATCTTAAGAAAATGAAGACCTTACAGTATTTTCCTACATTATTTTAAAAAATAAATTTCTTTGTCTTCCCTTCTAAACCTGGAGAGTAATTGTCAATGCCTTGGGTTGAACCAGGCCCCTCCAGTGGTCTTTTCTCATTACCTGCAAATTTCTTCAGGAGATGCGAGGGGGACTTTTTGAATTCTGGCTCATATCTCATTGTAGCAATTGAAAGACAGCCGAGGGGTCAAGGGAACCTAGGAGAGAGAGCAGTTAGCACGGGCGGGACCTCAAGAGTGGTCTGCAGCCACAGTTAGTGCCAGGAATGGAGGCAGCCAGGCTGACGGCCAGACCAGGTCTCACCTATCAATCACAACCCCGGCTGAGTGCCCCAGCCACGCGTCTCCCAGTCACGCTCCAAGTGGACAACTTTGAATCAAACAAGAAGCTGGCCACCTCCTCCCTCCAGCTGCTCCTGGCCAGTGGAGTGTGGAGCCAGTGGCAGGCCTACTTGCTTGCTGTGATGTCACACAGCCCTGTGATGTCACACAGAGGGCAGGGCTGCGACGCTGGTTGCTGTAGGGCAGTCAGGATGCTCACAGGGCTGAGGAGGGTGGGCGAGCTTTAAGGGCAGGCATGGCATCAAAAACCCTGCCCTCCTCCAGATTCCACACCCTGGCCCTATTCCTGTGGGGCACCCGCCCCGTTGCCCAGCCTGGCCCGGCTTCAGAAGCAGGTGTTCGAGTCCTGCCACTCCCATCCTCACTGCACGGTTCTTCCTGGAGAGCCCACTCGTGCTGGCACTGCAGGGACATAACAGTGAGCAAAACAAAAGTCCCCACCCTCAGAGAATTGTATTCCTGTGGAAGGAGACAGAACAGACATGTCAGATCATACACGTGCTGCGGAGAAAAGAAAAAAATAGAGAGTACTGATCAGGGAGTGCCGGGAGCAGGGAGTGGCTTTGTTTTACAGCGGGCAAGCGGACGGCCTCTGTAGTAGATGGCATCTGAGCAGGTTGGGAAGGAAGTGAGGGAGGGCGCTATGTGGCCATCCTGGAAACGTGCAAGGCTGAAGGACCAGCACGTGTGATGACGCCCGAGTGAGGCAGGTGTGGTGAATCTGAGCACCCAGAAGGAGAGCAGCGTGGCCGGAGTGAAGTAAGAGACATCACGGAGACTAAATCATGAGCATGTGTGCAGGTCACTGTTCAGGCTTCGGCGCTAAGTGAACAGGGCACTAGGGCAGGATTTGGTGCGGAGGAAAAACTAAATTACATTTTCCCAGCATCATTCTGGCTGTCCTGAAAATAGATGATAAAGAGGCGAGAGGTAGTTTGGGGAATAATGTAATGATCCGGGAGAAAAATAAGCGTGTGCCCGGGGTAGCAACTGGTCGAAGTTCTTTGTATGTCATTTTAGAGTCAACGAGATTGGCTGACAGATTTGTGAGAGGGAACAAGTCAGTGATGAGCCCAAGGGTTTTGCCCGAGAGGCTAGAAGGATGGAGCTGCCACCTTTAAGATGGGCACTCAAATCCAAGTGGACAGGCCAAGCAGATATATTGTTTGAACATCTGGTCAGGGCTGAGGTTCCGGTGGCATGTGCACAGTGGGCAGCCGACATGGAGAGCTATCAGCATGTGGGAGAGCACCCTGCGGAGCCCGCACTGGAGGGGCCCTGGACTAGCGGGGAGGCCGGGTGGTGGGAAGCACAGCCTGTCTCGGTGTCCCAGAATAGATGACTGAAGGAAGCATTAATCTGCGGGAAGAGGACATGTGGGCCTGGACCAGGTGAGGATGAGGAAGCAGAGAGCTACCTGTGATGCAGTGAGGCGGGAATATCATTGGCAGGAGGGGCAATGGCAGGGACCACCCCCCGGGGGAGTAGCATGGCTGCCAGTCGATGTGCCCCTTGATGCACCTGCCAGCATGCCGGGGTGAGGAGCAGGGACGCTGGACTTAATCAAGGTTGAGGTTTCTGCAGGAGGCAGTGGTTGTATCGGTAGGATTTAAGCCGGGAAGCAGATGTGAGGACAGAACGAGAGGAAAGATGAACTTGTGGGAGCGGTTGCAGAGAGAATGAAAGAGGAACTACCCGCCCCGACGGGGTAGAAGGACTCACGCCGATGGCGAGGGCTGAGCCCACTGCAGGTAGTATGGTCGGATGGGAGGTTCAAAGCGGAAGTCGTGGTAGGAATTCAGTTTTCGTGTGGCCGAAAGAGCAGATGGCTGAGGTCAGGAAACTCAAGGTCACCCCAAGGGAGGGGTCAAGGACCCGAGCCACAGGGAGGCCTGATGGAAGGGAGGGCTGCGGGGAGGGCAGACTGGCCCCAACCAGGCTGCTGTGGAGCAGAGGGTGAGGGCAACACGAGCTGGAGGACCCTGACGGAATTCCCATGTGGAGGTGAGGGCGGGAGGCCAGGAGGCAGCATCAGCAAAGGGAACATTCAGAGCCCGTGAGATTTAATTACCAACCACGAGCGTGACCTGGAAATTTTGGCTTCTGGTGGTGGAACACACAGGTCCTTTGGTGCCCCTCTACTGCTCATGTGAGGGAGGTTGGCTTTGGGCCCCTCTTCATTAGCCATGTGACTGAACCTCTCAGAGCCTCAATTTCCTTGTAACACAAGGGTGATGAGAACCAGCACAGTGACAAACACATGGCTGATGCCCAATAAACGGTAGTGCCCACGTCCAGAGGACTTTGAGAGTCATGAAGGGTTTCCAGTAGCCCCCTGTGGCAGCCTATTGTCTACTGCCCAGAAAGCCCTGGGCTAGCCTGTCACCCACTGTCCCTCAGTGCCCTGTGCTGTGCTGTCATCCACCGCATATAATTCATGTACCATATACTTCACCCATTTAGTGTCATTTCTCTGGTGTCCAGTGTAGTCACGGTTTGCAACCATCACAATCCATTTTAGAGCATTTTCATCAGCCCAGAAAGCAAGCCAGCACCCATTAGCAGTGACTCCCCGTGACCTCCCATCACCCCTCCCTAAGCAACCACTAATCCACCTCCTCTCACCATGAATTTGCCTCCAGACATTTCATATCAATGGAATCGCACAATATGTGGTCTTTTCTGTCTGGCAACTTTCACTTACATGTTTTCAAGCTTCGTCCACATAGCAGCACGTGTCAGAACTTCATTCTTTTTATGGCTGTTTCATCGCGTGAATGAACCACGTTTTGTTTATCCACTTATCTGGTCATGGGCTTTTGGGTTGTTTCCGCTTGTTGCCTAAGTGTAATGCTGCTGTGGACTTTCACTTACACATTGTTTTGTAGACGTGTTTTTACTTCTCTTGGGTATGTACCTAGGAGTGGAATTGCTGGGTCACAAGGTAACTCAAAGGCTAATTTTTTGAGGAACAGCCACATTATTACCCAGAGTGGCTGCGCCTTTTTATGTTCCCAAACTAAGGCATTCAGGGTCCCTCTCCTGGGAATTTTAACCCATAGTAGGCACAAACCTGGCAGGAGATTCAGGTTCATTTCTCGACAAGGTTCCAGGGAACTCATGGAGACAGTGAGTCGAGTGTGAGCATTTGAAGGCTGGGGTTCGCACGAGGAGGCTGAGAGAGCCCCTGGGGAGGGAGGAGGGTGCTCACAACGGCTTCCAGGGAGAGGTGAAAGAAGCCTGAGATTCTAAAGGATTCATTCGAGAGGAGAGAGAAGCTACGGCAGCTAAGGGGACAGCGTGAGCAACTGCACTGGGGCAGGGAGGTCAGGCAGCCCCTCGGGAGAGAACGCCGTTACAGCGGTGTTGGTAGGACCGGAAGAAGAGAAAGGAAGTGATGACTGACTCCCCCTCCGCCAACAGAACCACCTGGGGACCACAGGATGGTGAGAGGCCACTTCGCCCACCCCCCACCTGGGTAGCCAGAACCCATGAAGTGACGCTGTTTTGGGAGACCCTCTGAGGCATGTCAGGGTGATGGCCGGTACTGCTGAGCCCCCCACCGCAGCCCCCGTGGAGCCACTGTCCACCTGCTGACCAGCCAGGCCAGGCCTGTGAAGACATCTGCTGTTGTGGACTGTGGTCTTCCCATGGGAAAATGTAGATATTGTCAGGTTTTCTGAAATAGGAAAGTACCGTTGGGATCCATTACCACCTCTGAGGACTCTTCCAACTACTTAACGCTTCATCGGCTAACTCCACAAGGGGATTTAGTGAACCACCTGCAACAATATTCAACCTAGCTCCCGCCAGGGTAAGAAACCGGGTGAAAGTCGAGATCAGGCCAATGCCCAGAGATGCCACTTTCCCTATTGCTATAAGCTGAATTGCCACCCCCACCCCCCCCCAAAAAAGATATGTTGAAGCCCTGACTCCGAACACCTGTGAACATGACCTCATTTGGAAATAGGGTCTTTGCAGATGTCATCAGGTTAAGATGAGCTTACACTCAGTTAGGGTGGGCCCTAATTCGATATGCCTGGTGTCCTATTGAGAAAACGAGACATGCAGAGGAGAAGGCCATGTGCAGAGGAGAAGGCCACGTGCCCATGCAGGCGGAGACTGCAGCCTCAAAGCCGCAGGCCAGGAATACCAGGGACTGACTGCAACCAAGAAGCCGGCGAAGCAGGAAGGACCCTCGGCGGAGCCCTTGGAGGCGGTGCGGCTCTGCCGATGCCTTGGTTTCAGACTTCTGGCTTCGGAACTGAGAGAGAATAAAGTTCTGCCGTGACAGCCCAGCGGTTTTGTTTCAGCAGCCACGGGAAACCAAGCCGTGTTAACAATTTGCTGGGACAATAAACAGAAGAAATAGTCTTCGAAGTTGTAAGAAACACCTAATATGGCTATTCAGGAAACTCAAAGCGTGTAGATTAAAAAGGGGGGCCTGCATCAGACCTGGGCCTTTCATTCCCCGGCCCCCTCAGGCGTTGCAGGCCACACCTCACACTAGTGCCCACAGGCCAGTGTGGTCTTAGGCCCGATCCCCACGCCCTCCCCTCCCTGTGCTGCTGCCAACCACACACACAAGACAGCCAGTTACGCTTGCACCCAATTCATCAGCCGTAATGCCGAGTGACGGCTCATCACCATTTATGTCGACAGACCTCACACACCACTGTCACAGAGCAGGACTTCCCTGAATAATTAATTTCCTTGTATTATGCAGCTGCCAGTTTTTAATTTTGCAATGTTCTCACATATTCAGAAGAGCTGCCACTTGCATATCTCCTTTTAGTTATGAAATGCCGACCCCTTTTGTTTACAAATAAAATCAATTAAATATTGCATCTAAGGAAAAAAAAAATAGCATCCATTTCAGCCTAGGCAGAGCCCAGATGATTAGCATCCAGCAGTGTGTTATGGAAGAGGCGTCCTTGCATAATCTGTACAGAAGGTAACTTTTCAGAAGGGCAACACCTCATTTTGCTCTGTACCGCCATTGGAGTAGTTTAAGACACTGTGTATCATCTCGCTCCTTGGCCAGCTGTGTAGCTGACAAGCTGACCAGAGAGCCTGGCTTAGGAGTTCTGGTTCCACAGAGCTTGCTAACACTCCTCCATGGTGTAGACAGAGCCACCCAGGCATCCCGGAAGGCCTGCCCTCTGCCGGCCAGAGCCCCCCGCCCTGACAGGAAGGACACCGCCACAGCTGAGCACATTCCAGCATCACGTGAGCAGAGCACAGAGATGACAATTGTAAAGATCAGAAAGCTCAAAATGGAAGACCAGCTGAACCCGATGGCAATACGACACATGCACATCATTTGCAGGTATGTACAGATGCTTCTGATGACCTGCCACTAGTTCACTCAGTCCTTTACCAGGCAGCCGTGAAGAAACACTGAGGTACGGCAAGCAGGGGCTGGGGCTATGACAGGGAGAAAAGCAGATGCCACCCGGACCTCAGGTGGGAAGAAGGGAATCCGTAATACCGCAGGCAGGCATGTGTAAACACCACTGGGAGGACGCCAGTGAGCTGGGAGAAAAAGGAATCGAGTGGACCAGGCATAGAGGACTTCCAGACCACCCCCAAGGGCAGGGTGGAACAAGGCAGGCTCAGAGAACGCCAGGCCATCACGGTTGGGCGGCAGAGTGAACAAGAAACAGTGAGGACTGGCTGTGTACACAGATGTGTTGTTTTTAAGCACAAGCAAGGTCAGCTGATGGGCAGAGGAACAGCAGCCCCTCTTCCCTAGCAGGTGATGGGGATAGAGGCAGAAAGCATACACAACTCTTCAGAGCAGTCTCTTTGAGGGACAAGAAATACGCTGGTGGCCAAGGGGAAAACGAAAAATTAAAGCGGCTCTGTAAAAGCATGTTTAAAGGCCAAAGGAGGCCATTTGCTGTTTACAAAAAGGAAACCAAGGCTTCCCTGGCACCTGAGGGACTAGAACCTGGGGGCCACTGGTCTGTCCCCCCAGCAGCCTTGCAGTCACCATGACGGTGCTGTGATATCCATCCAGAACAGACCCGGCGCATGTTTGCCTGGGATGTTGACTTTGGCAGAGCAATGACCATTCATTATTCCACTTTTATGTATGCTTGACATTTTCCACAGTAAAAAGATGAAAGAAAAAAAAAAAAGAGGCCAAAAGAAGGACCGCGTCGAGCGGCTTCATTCAGGGAAGGGGAGCGCGAGCTTCCTGAGGTGGTGTCGTGACACGGCGCTGGCGGAGGGAGGGCTCGCTTTTCTACTGCAACGAGAACGGAGTGAACGCGCAGAGGCAGCATCATGCCGGTGGCATTTTTGTAAGCACTCCAAAATCTAGTGAGGGGTTACGTTTGAGAAAGTGAGAAATTTTAAGTAGCCATTTAGGAGAGGTGGGGATGGAATAACCGAAAAACACTCTATTTCATAATCTCCCCACTCCCCCCGTTCCTGAAAACTGGAACACAACTGAGAACTGACAACCCTCTGCAATTGCAATGGGCAACAGCTGTCCTCGGTGGCACAGCATCTGAGTGATGAGGACACACACACAGGCCAGCTGTTGGGTCCTCTTCCACATGCTTCCTTGGGTACTAAACCACCCACTTACACGGAGCAATGTGAAAGTCCTGGACAGATCAGCCAGCCTGTCTGCCCAAAGCCCATGTCCTTCCCCAGTGCCCAGTTCCCACTCTGGGCTCTCGCAGAGCACTGGGTGGTGTCCGGATCACACCCTCAGTAATTGTCCCCTTGCCTGGGGCCCTGCACTGGCATTTTTCATCAGCAGCCAGGAGCTAGGGAGCCCACCCAAACCTCCATATGCTGAAAACTTTTGTTTCAGAGGAATTTGGAGAGGGGAGGGGCAAGACTCGAGATGAGGTCATGATGGTACTTTTCTTTGCTTTATAAAATTATTGCAGCATAAGAATCTGATGAGACTGGAGACAAAATAACACTTATCATAGAGAATGGGCATATGCTACCACAACCTTCTCTACCAATGGCATGTTCATTATAGTCCACGGCATTGACGTGAATGTTTCAGATATGAAGGTTTCAGACAGCATTTATACTTTGATTCCTCTTTGAAACACTGTAAGTGTAAAATTGTCAGTGATGTCATTTCTAAAAGTCCAAGAATTTGGAAAATTCTATCAAAATCTAAATAACGCACAGACCATTCCTAGGAGTTAATCATGTAGCTACACATTCACACAGTTGCAGTTGTACACACTAGGATATTCAGCAGAGCGTTTTTGCAAGAGCAATAGCCCCTGCCCGATACCTATTAGGGAGAGAACAAAATAAACCAAGATCCAATCAACAAAGTATTTATGTAGCTGTCAAAACAATGGGTCAATCTACACCGGCTTATGTGGAAAGATCTATGTTAAAAACAAGAACACAACACAATATGTATGCCTTACTGTTGAACTGTACACTTGAAACATTGGATTTCATTAACCGATGTCACAATAAAAATAAATTAAAAAAAAATGAGTGAAAATTAAACAATGAAAAGAAGGCAATCCTAGCAAAAGGTTATAAAAATTGTTATTTCTAAAATTTTCAAGTTGTTTTTCATATGTAGGTCTTTAATATACCTGGAATTTTTGTTTTTGATGTAGTATAGAGATTATTCTTCCCGCCTAGATTTTTTTTTTTTAAAAGGCAAGTTTGAGAAGTGTAATCTCATTTGTGGGGCAATCACACATGAACCCCACATTCTTGCATTTGCCCAGAACAAAGAATACGTAAAGCATGTCACATTGCTTTTGTGGGAGGAGAGGGTCTTGGAAAGGAGATACCTGCTTTTTACTTTATATCCTTGTGTAGCCTGTATTTTCTCTGAGAAAGTATTTTATAATTAAAGACTAACAAGAAAAATGTAAATGCCCAGACTTCTCCCTATAATTCAAGTTAGAAGTGTCTAATGTACCACACATTCTATTCACAATGCAATTCCAATTCGACACATGGCTTTTTTGAATACCTACTTGTTTAAGCCTGAAAAAATGGAAAGCCACTCAAGGTAACAGCTGCATTTGGGTTCTTGATGGCCTGGTGCCCTGTGCAAGTCACTCCACCGAGAGGCTGTGGGCCCAGCCAGGTGCATGGACACACTGGGCAGAGGCTACTTCATCCTGTCCTCAGGGATCCCCTTCCAGAGACACCCCATCCCGATGTTCGGTGTGGACACCCAGGCTTCCAGCTTCACACTCCCTTGTTCTAGTCAGCACCCTAGACTGGAATGCACCAGCGTCCACAGCTGCAGGGGTGGCCTCGGTATCTGCCCTTAACACCTTGGGGGCCTGCCTTCTGGAGTTAAGGTTAAGAGGGAATATTAGAGGACTGTGGAAAATGTGAACCACCACACGAATGAAACTTATACTGACATCAAGATAGACTGTTTTTTTCTGCAAGATGTATATACCATCATTTGTCTCCCTAAAAGACGACAGTAGTGGTTACTAAGCTTAACAGAACCATAGTGACGAAGACGACTGTGCTATCAACTCAGTTCCTTAGGTTTAACGGTAGATATTCTGAGAGGGAAGAAGACACGCCAAGGTAACTTTCTACAGGCTCCCAGCTTGGCAGTTTAACGTGTGGCTTTTCTTCCCCGACTACGGTTTTCTACCCCTCTTAACTGGATGGCAGGGCCCCGCCCTGAGGGAGTCTAAAGGAAGGGCGGGCTCCTACAGACCAGCACCTTTCTGTTACCGTAATGTTCCTGTTAGGACCTCCTCCCTGCCCCAGGAATCTTGAGAAATGCTTTCACTTATTCGACCCCACGACATGGTTTACCAAGCATTTTCCAGGATGAAAGTCTTTATTCCACAATGGCATTCGAAGTGGAAGCCGTACCTAACGGTGTCAGCTTTTCTTTTGCTTTCCTTCCCCCAAATTTTCCGTTTTCTCTTCTTCAAATATTCCCAAACCCTAGATTTTAAAGATAAGTGTGCTATTTTCCAGTGTCAAGAATTCAACCTAGACTTAAAATAAAAGTCAAAATGAAGTGTAACGGTAACACATGAAAAAAAGACATCATGGAAGAATGACATATTTGTAGCATAAGAAAAATAATCAGTTTAATAATTACAACAACGTAGCATGAGTAGTCAGTGCCAGGACAGTTTGTGGCATTTATGTCAAGTGTCCCCAACTGCTATAAATGAGGACTGTGTGTGTCCTGGAGAAATGAAGAAGTGAGAGGCATCAGGAAGTCCAGACAAAGCCAGGCAGTTTCCAACGTCCTGGGTGGCCTGGCGCACGGAGTCAGGTACACGCCACAAAGCACAATGGACAGAGCTGCCGATGCCACATCCCAACGTTGTGTGGAACTGAAAGTGCTTCACATCTCAGGATAGGAATGGCTTCGTCTCCTCGTCCATGAAAGGTGAGAGCAGAGAAGTAACCCTTAGGGTAAACAGTGTCCCTTTCTACTGTTCCCATCAATTCCAATCCCTCAGAAGGTCACATGGATAAATGTATGCAGTATATTTACAAAACAGGTCAGGTTTGTAGAAAAATTGCTCTCAGATACATTTTCTCTGCTCCTTAAAAAGCTTATTAGTAAAATATTGGATCCACAGGAAGAAAAGGTAATGCATTACACAAGCATCTCGACCGTCACACCATCAGGGGAAGGGATGTAAAAACACAAGTGTTCTCACTTGATGCTTCAATCAACAGTTAAGGCAGGTTCTGTAAGAGATCCACCCCAGGATGCTGACGGCAACATCACCCGCCACAAAGTGGTAGGGAGATCAGGTGATAAATGTTGTACCTGAGTTAAAATTTGCTTAAGATAGCAAACTTCAGTACACTCAAATTTAACTGTTTTTCACTGCAATGTCTTATGCATCACCAAAAAAAAAAAAAAATAGGGCTAACCAAAAAAAAATATATATATATATATTTACTAGTCATAGCACTACTGAACAAAATGCTAAATACAGGAAGTTGGCAATTCTAGTTGAAAGGTCAAGTGCAAGTCAATGCTGGGCCCCAGACACATCTGTTGAGCTTGCAAGTGAGGGGGACACTCAAGTGACCACACTGCAGGGGTAGATGAATGGGCACAGGGACTGATTAGCAAGAACATGGAACAAGAACCATGGACAACCAGAAAACCTACTAGTTCCAGAGCTGCTCAGTTCATAGGCATCAGAAGATTCTGATGCAGTTAACGGGCCACTTGCCCAATAAATAAATGAATGGCAAATCACAAATCACAAGAAGTCACATGTGATGCCAAATGGGTATTTCTGAGAAGTGTCTAATGCACAGTGTTATTTTGGTTTTTAAAGATGCAACCCTTATTCTATGAAGAAGTCATCTCCCAAACTGATCTTTTAGAAGAGGGGCAAAAAAAAGCACAGTTCCTTTAACACCGTGATCCTATCTCTGAGGCAGAAGGACAAGTTGGGTGGGGTCCAAGGCTGAGCTGCCTAGATCCCAGGTCCAGAGAGGTCAACAGAGCTGGGGTTAGAACCAGCTTCCTCTTCTGCCTGCTCTGCCATTTGGACACAGGGAGGGAATGAACCCACATTTAAATTTCCAATGCTTAGGTGGAATTTAAAATGTATATTGCTTTATTCCTATTGAAAGAGGGGAACACTTCTTTTCCCCATGAGCACTGAAGTAATGCTTGCTGCACCCTGATGGTAAAACAGAATTCAGGGCTAAAATGGCCTGACAAATCCTACCCACTGAAGACAGCTCACAGCATCACCTTGATTCATCTTCACCAGCTGCAGTGATATGTAATAAATAATACATTTTATTTACAGGTTTTAGTGAAACTTTGTTTTGGGGGGAGGACAAAACAGTGCACTTTGTCATGTTATGAAACTAGCCTAAGTGTAAGTCTGTGTGATCTTTCCAAGTGCAGTGAATACACTGATGATCGCAATATTCACACGAAGCAGCTAGAACATACACCTGTGCCTGGACAAGGTGGCATGTGTGCTTCCTTGGCTTCAAGGCTGAGGCTCAGACTCTCCCTCATTCAGCCAAGCACTGCACTTGGAACTACTGTATGTCAGTGACTGCAATACTGCTTTAACAGAAGACTTTAAAATGGCGTTAAAGTATCTTTGAAGGTATAAATAAGGTTAAATTCATTAGGTATACTGAGGTGGCCAGTATTTTTAGAGCACTGTGGAGACTACAGTGGTGGAGAACAGTCAGGCATCTACCAAAAGCCAGCGGGGTGCCCTGCACAGCTCTGCCTTCCAGGCATACATGAACATGACTTCTAGTTAACGGGACCGGAAAGGTTAGTGGAAAGGAAATTCTAGCATGGGTATCAACCCAGAAATAACAATCGTGGATATGCATTCAAAATGGAGTATTTACAAGAAACATGTATATATACTATTTACACATATTCAATAAAAGCCTGAAAGACCAGGATTTGTAGTCACTCGCTGCACTTATTGCAAAATGAGGTAATTGAGATGTTACCAGAGTGAGATTAACGCGGTCCCGCCCTCGGTGTCTGCACCTCACGCTTGGATTCTTTAGGAGCAGTGTGACCGTTTCTATTCTCAAGATAATCTCCAGCTTTTCTATGCACAGAAAGCAAGATGCCTTTCATCCTGCCCTGCCCTGTGATCCCGCATGTCACACCAGCCTGGATTGCGGGGCTCCAGGCTTGGTCTTGTAACTGGTCTTCAGAAGGAACCAAGGCCATTCCTCAGAGGTTGGTCTCGTCCCAAGCGGGGTCATTCATGTTCTTCAGAACTCTCCTCACCAGCTTCTCCAGGTCTTTGCGCGCTCTCTGTTCTTCCTCCAGAGACTTCTTCATCTTTTTGTTATCCTGCAAAGGAAGCAGACCACAGGACAGTCACTGTCTTTGGCACTGCAGAGGACTTTCTTTTCCCCAAGAGACGGGAATGCCTCAGTGAATGGAGTTCTGGGCTGGAGCCCGCCACGCACTGCAGCCGCGGGTACGTTCTACAGGACCGCCTCGATGTCGAAATAGACAGCTGGGGCTCCTGACTGCACAGCTGCGCCGGGAAAACAGTCCTAACATTTCTTACAATTTACAGTTCTAACTATCGAACAAGAGAAGCCCTGTTTTTATAATATATAAGAAAATGGCTGAAAATAACAAAAGGAACAACTTGCATCCCACCTACTCTTTTCACATTTGTAGTGATCTTATAGTTACATAAGAATGGAAGTAACAGCAGCTGAATGAATACATGAGTGAATGAACAAACACCCGCTTCTGTACAGCTTGCACCCAATCATTCCTCTGCATGGGGAAGACGCACACACAAAGATGTATCCCATTGCCAAGGATGAAGCACGAACCCGGAAGACCCTCAGAGGAGAAAGAAGTACCTGGAAGCTGCCTTGGACAATGCTGGGGATGGCTGAGAAGAGCAGCTCTGGGCAGGTATCCAACCCCAGATCACACTGTGCTCCCGTTTCTCCTCAGCCTCCCCTTCTAACCTCCCACCTTGTGGGACAGCACTTACCCCCTCTTCAGAGACCAAAGCCATTTGTGCAAATAATATACAAATACACAAAATACACTTCGTTTAACTGACTTGATTTGGCTTCTCAAAAACAAGGATCATGTGGTACACCAGAAAGTGGCAGAGAATAGTTGCGGTAGGTATTTAATAAAATTGTTAAGTGGATGAAACTTTAGATATTTCAAATGATTATTCTAACAGAATTTGAGATATTTTCTGATATCAAAAACATTACAATAAAAAGAGATTAACAGATCTCTTTAAAGATTCATGTCCTGGTCTATCACATTGACAGAAGACCTATTGTTTGATCTGCTGGAATTCTCAAAGACAGATTATCTCCTTTCTGTATTATTTTGTTTATGGACAACCGGCTTCATTTTTAACATAGTGTGTTCTTTTCCATTAAAAAACAAAACAAAACAAAAAAACTAGAAGAACTGGTATGACTCACCTGCCTTAATTCTTGTACTTCATCCTTCAATGCATAGACAGTATCAACGAGACTCCTGAAACAGAAATGGAATGAACATCTGAACAAAGACATGGAATGAAGTGGACATAGAGAAGCACTTTACTAGGAGACAACAACTCCTGATGAAATACACAGTGCTGCTCTGCCCTGCTCACTGAACACCTAAATTCATACGCTTTAGAATAAGCAACTTCTGTGTATGGGAAGTCAGAGCCCAGTCAAGGTTAATTCTAATCTATGAGTTTACTCATAGTAGTAGTTTCTGAAGGCATACCCCAGCCCTCCTGGAATTTTTCTGACTCCAGTGCTCCACCCCGCCCCTCACATAAAAGTACCCTTCCCTTCTCCCCTCCATATGCCCACATGCCTGCTTTAAAATATTTGAATGCATCTTACTTTTCTTCTATCACTGTCTGACCATTACTTTTAGTTTCTTCCACTATAATTTTTTCTTCTTCTGGAAGCAACACTTGTGGAGCAGATTCTTTGCGTGAACCTATCGTTATGAAAAAAAAAAACAAAACAAACAAACCAAAAAACAAAAATCCACAGGTGAATACCATGACAGAACTAAAAGAACTACATTATACAACACTACTTAAATATCAATATTAAATCCCAGGAACTGTGCATTTAAAAAAAATTACTTTCTAGATAAAATAGAGAAGAACAATTATTACTTTTCTCTATCTCCATATATGTAAAGCATTACAGAAGGAAACATTAGCCTTTTTCTAATTTATTAAGCTTCAGTTTCTAAACTCAGAGGACTGATCTTTTAAAGCCTGAATTTTTCCACACATGGTTAAGTTAAAGGTTATGACCATAGTACCCTTGGTATTTTGGAATATCCACTTTTTTTAAAAAAATAAATAGCTGAATTAACCAAACTTTGAGACATTATTTCAGGAATCTTAGAATGATGTGTCAGACTATGTGGTACATATATGCTGAGTGTTTATAAATTTTTAAAACTGGCAAAATATTTAACTCTATAGTGAGTTAAAAAAAAAAAAAGATGGCTCATGGTTTAGAAAAAATGGAATTTATTACTTGGTTCTTTTATGAAAATTTTATTCTACATTCCCTGGAATATAAATATTTTTCCAAATAAAAGTAAACTGTGCACAAGGTCAGAGAGAAGTTTATGCCATTTAACTGACTCCCAGCACAACAGCTTGCCTAAGATAGTGTCTCAATAAATATATGCCACAAAATAGGTACTCCAGAAATTAACTGAGAAACCCACATATTTATTTTAAAAGGTGAGAAAGAAGAATCAAATCTTATTAAAGGATATAAAATTATTTTTTCTTAAAGAAAATACTTTCCTACAGGTTATACAGCACTAACATACATTTTTGAAAAATTACGTCAGATGCAAATCTGAGGAAGGATAGTCTACCACAGAACACAAACACTTGCTAGTGGTAGTGTGATAAACATTTCTCCATTGAAATAAAAAACACACTTGATGTGTGGCATATGCTAATTGCAGAGATGGTGGCTCAACTTGCTTGATCTTTTTCCTGGTTTATCTTTAATTTGCCTTCCTTAAAGTTCATCAAATTGTAAGATGGCACTTGCACATCCTCATATCAGGGGTATATTCAGGATAATACAAATGTTTTAATGGTTTGATTTTAAAGAATAGTTTCACGAGCATATTACTGTAAACTTTTACTCCTCTGAATGGAACAAGATTAACAAGTACTATCAAAGTTTGATGAGAAGAGGGCTCATAAAATGTTACTGACATTCACAGAGTATCTCTATGACTTCCATGGCAGCACGCTACAGGGATAAAGACAGGAGTTAACTGGCCACAGGGCCCTGGCCAAGTCTCTCCCTGCTGCCGTTTGGACATCTGCAAATCCTGCTCTGTCCTAGTCTCACAGAATGGGAAGGGTATCAAATACAAGCACACTGTGAAACCATAACATTCGAGACTGAACAAAATGAATATGCTGACTTCTTCCTTTGTTATCTCAGGTAGATGATTAAGCTCTGGGTAAATAATACAATTCTATGTTACACAGCACAAGCTTTATATACATATATATATGTGTGTGTGTATATATAGATATATACACAAATGTATATGTGTGTGTATATATATATATATATAT
>NW_024342475.1:2538337-2879044 GCF_902729225.1 Pteropus medius
TTTTTATGCCTACGGCACCTGATCTTCCTAGGTGGTCTCCCATTCAAGTACTAACCAGGCCCAACCATGCTTAGCTTCCGAGATCAGACGGGATGGGGCTTGTTCAGGGTAGCATGGCCGTAGACTATATACTCACATTTTTATGCTAATAAAGGGGACTTCATGTGTACTGAGAATAATTAGTATTATAAAAAATTCGAATTTAGTCATAAGCCATAATGAGCTGGTGTATAGAAGCGTATCTGCACTTAGAGTTATCAATCTAATGTTTTTGTATTCACACCATGCTGCAAACCCTGAACTAGCAGATCTTGTCTCTGTCAGGCAGAGGAAGGCATTGCTTCGCTCATACCCCTCGTTGAGGCCACACTGCACCCTTTCACACAGTGACCTACTAAGCCAAGGAATTACTTTTCAGACAGAGAGTAGTGTCCTTCAAGACATGGTCCCAGAAAGAGGATATCTTTAAAGACATCACTGTGCTGACAACAATCCGCCTCCCTGGAGTACTGCCTGCTCCAGGTGCCACGGTGCCATGAGGGGCTGAGGGCACATCTTCTTCCAGATCTTTCTGAATTAATGGGGAATGCTGCTGGGACATCTGGGCTACGTGGGAATATACTGCCTAAGAAGGAAACTGGTATGTGGAACAATGACTGAGAGAGCACAGGGATACTAGCCAGGTTAAAAGTTCTGAAGGCTGAGGAAAATCTTGTACTTCTAATACAAATGCAAATGTCATCCACATTTTTATAAGGAAGTTAATTCATGAGCTATTTTCCTAGAAAAAAAAGAATTCATAAAGATTCAGATATGTATACCACATGGATAGAAAACAAATGGCTTTACTTAATTTGTGCTGTGAAGAGAAGCAAACTGATGACATCAGACAATTTAGTCAGCTTATTAGTTTTCCCATCGTTATCTGCTTTGAGCCCAAACAGTTGCTGACTGTGCTATAGTCAAATCAAAAAAGTTACCAGCTGTGAATCTGTCACATTCAGTTTGTAATACATTTCTTCAAATGGGTTAATGAAACAGGTTGAAATTTTTTTTATGTAACAGCACTTGAGGGAATATTAAATTCTATGTATTTTAATTATTTTTGCATCTTCTAGCTTCCTAGGCAACCTAATTACATGTTTCCAGCATTAAAATGTTCAAATGACATAAAACAGAATCACAAGGGATGTCTACTTTGTGAAAAAATGGGTCACGTAGCAGTCAGCTGTCCTGCAGAGGTGCTGGGACTAATGAACTCACACTCACACCCCATCTGTGGGAGTCTTCAATAAACTCAGGCCCGTCACTTAACCACTGAGCCATTACTCGTAAAATAGAACAAAACTAAGTTCATTATTAGTAAAATAGAATGATAAAACTACCTCTGCAGAGCTGTCTATTAACTTAAAAATTACACTGAATTCATAAAAATAAAAGCATTAAATTCTATTATGTAATGTAACTAAATCACAGAAACTGAAACCTGCAAGAACTGATACAACCATTACACATGCATGAAGTGATTCTCATTTTTGCAAATATACTTAAAGCACACAAGAATTTAACGTCATAAAAATGTTAAGAATATTATAGATGGAATGTACTAACTCCTTGATTCTTGAAACATGCCAATGTTAAAAATGCCATTTATGGGTTCAGTGGGTGCCAGGACGCTTGTAAATGAAGATTACTTACTTCCTGCATAGAAATCCATGGGGTGCTAATAACCTCCCTAGTTTCAATGCATCATTTCTAAAATGACTGAAAAACTGTTAGTCTTTCAACAAAATGATAAAGGAGTATTCTCCAGCCGGGTTTATAAATAAGTTGACTATTTCTATAAGAACAAAGTTTTAGAAAGTTAACAGATTTAACAAGTTATCTTAAAGACTACTAAAGTATTTTTAGAGGTATCACAGCATGTTTTCCCTGAACTACTTAGGTTGGAAAAACAATTTAACAGAACTACCAAAAATGTTCTATTGATTTAAAATCCTCTAAAAGTGGCTGAGACATGATAAACAGGTTCATGATGGTTCCACTACACTCAAGATCTGTGTTTCCCAAACTTTGTGTAAAACAAGTTTCTGTTTCCAGAGATAACAAGGGATTCTGCGACATAATTCTGGAAAATGCGGAATGCTGTGGGGAGAGCCACAGTGCACATGTAGCATTTTTAAGGTTTTCAGAAGGCTGCGGTAAAAATACCCGTTGAACTTTAATTCGGCATTTCCTAAATTTGTCTGAGTGCTGAACTTTTTCCCCCCCACATCAATATTAACATTTTGCAGTTTTCTAGACAACAGTTTGAAGAGTGCTAGACTAGCCTAAAATTCTGTCTATAAATACATCCACACAAATGCTGGTTGGTTTTGTTGTTCTTGTTCAGTATGGGGGTGAATATAATGAAACAATAATTTATACCTAGCACCAATCCAGCATTTGTCAAACTCGAGGACTCCAAGAACATGTCTGCAGATAACTGGGACCCAGCCGCCAATGACCGCTGACAGACAACAGCAGTTCCACACTGCCACCAGCAGGGGTTGCTCTGTACTGAGCAGCTGGAGAGACAGCAGGCACTGGCGCCCCTGCCGTGAACTCAGAAGTGCGATCCAGAAGCTGAAGACACGCTTAGAACCCTGCTCCCTAAAACATTCACAGATCCCCAGAGAACTGTGGCCCTTAGTTTGAGAAACACAGATTGATCACACATTTCCATTTTATAGACAGATGACTTGCCCAAGCAGCAACACAGTAGGGCTCAGGCCCCAGGGCGCCGTCGTCTCGGTTGTTAGAACACCATTTTGGTGCCTGATCTGACAACAGATGACTGTCAAATCCAGGGCAAGCGCATGGTGTATGTATACAGATGAGTGAATTGGCCTCCACCAAAAGCCTAGAAACAGTTCAAGTTTGTCAGAACCGGCCAGAACTATCTGCCTAGTACATTTGTAGCAAAACTCACTTCTTAAATTAATAATCTTTCGAAAATCTGCATCTAATTATACTCAGTTGAAATTGAAATAACATTTAGAATGAAGCAAAATATTACACTTTAAAAAAATCCACTTAATAAAAGCTCTTCAAAAGGCCATTTTGTTATTTACGGCTATGATAAGATTCTAATTTATTTCTCTTAGGAAAAGAAAACGTGAAGATTCTCTTTAGAGGACAATTTGCTTTTATTTATCGTTTGCACTTTGTCCTGGCCCCGCACTGGCACAGGTATTTCTTTTGCTTTTCCTAGTCAACTTGGCATGCACTTTATAAAACAAAAATAAAAACTGACCTTAGTCTAAATAAACTATTAAAGTTGGGCTTTTTTCCCATTTATGCACACCCACACCCACCTCCCCCAAAAAAACCCACATGAGAATGCTTCATTCTGAAGACAAACCTACTAGTGATTGAAAACTTGTTTAAAAAATTAGAGGGAACAAATAGATGAAATAAAAATTACAAGGAGTGACCTTGTATTACTTAGAACATATTTAACCTAAGAAAGTACAAGATTTTCTGTCAAGGCAGATAGAAAGCGTTCTGTCGTTCTATTGGAAGACAATGTTCAGGAGAACAGCCAAATCATCTTAAACTGCAAACTATGCTACTTCCCCTCCCCCCATGTAACAAATATTAAAAGCCACGGGCTAGCAAATGCAAAATTTATTTCAACTGTACATAACAGATGTCTTTTTTATATAAAACAAACACTTCATTGCCATATGCAACCACAAACAATAATATGCATACTGTACAATACAATGCAACATTCAGGTATACATCCAACTGAGTCTTCAAATGGCAGTCACCCACTAAAAATGGCTTTCCCATTCACAGATAAAAAGCACAATATATAAATTTTTTCCAGGTCTTATACCACTATATACACATTACTGTGTTTTGGCAATTTTATGCAAAACACAATTAATATAGCTTATATATTTGTGGTAAGTGTTAATTCAATGGGAACACCATTTAGGCCATTTGCAAAAGGGCCTGGTAATGGCTTAAACCTACCTTCTAGTTCAGATTCTTCATCCTGTCATTATAATGCTAACTGTACACATAGATATTACATAATTGCATAAACATAAAATACTATTTCAGCATGACTAAAGTTCCACAGAAGTAGAAACACGGCCCTTTGGACGCCATACCACCACTGCCACACAAGAACTGTTTTCAGGCCTGTGGCACTAATACTTCCAACCAGGTCACAAGAGCTAATGGTGCCAGACAGTCGAAACAAATCCAAACAAACAAGAAGCCAGGTTGTTATTCTGCAGTGATCTTAGCATCAACAAAAATTGTCAAAATGGCTTTAACTGGTACAAAAAGGAATGATGGGAAAGTGTCAAAACTTTGGTGTATAGAAAATGAAAATGTCTCATTAAGACAACTCAAATGATACTCGGTGTTAGAGGGAAATCCAAGTGCAGCAACTGTACTCAATGCTGTGGTCTATATGGCACGTGACATAGGCAACTCAAGTTTGCTAAGGCGTGGCAAAGGCATCTAAGCCAATGCACCAGTTATTAGTTTCAAAGCAAACAAAAACATGTTCTATTAATATCAGAAAAGGTGACTGTTCTATGTAATATGGAATAAAATTGCTTCTAAATTCCTTGCATGATACTAAGTATATGAACTTCGTAGTTATAGTTCTCCAAAAATTCCTTTTGCTATTTGACTGACCATATATAAACCCCATCTCTACCTTAGGTTAATACTGGGCTAATTTTAAAAGACTGCTCCTCAACTTTCCTATTTATACTAATTGATATAAAAATATGAAATCTCCAGATGGCATACACTTGGCAACAGATATTTGATATTATCAGTTTTCCTAATGACCTTATCGCATGCAGTACTGAAGCTGTCTGACTTTCTAAGCAATATGCTACCGCCGAGAGTTCACTAGCACCTCTGGGCTTGTAAGCAACAGGACCCAGCTCCCAGGAAACAATGGCGTAGTGCATCAGAGCTGTCTCTGTGCAAACGAGATCAGAACACTGAATATATGGGTTTGGTGAAGGAGGTGTGGTGAAGGAGGTGTGGTGAAAGAAGAGAAAAGTCCACAGCCACCTGGAATTAAAGCCACCCTGAAGAAAGGAAAAAATGTTATTCCCAATTTATTATGGCATCTTGTTTTCTGAAGCTGGTTTCAATGAAAACTTAAAACACAACCTTAAGGTTCCATTTTAACACCAAATATAGCATGCGTGGGAAAGAACACAGTTCTTCCCCTCTAGCAATGATCGGATGTGGATTTGGATGCTACAACTGAATGCAACATGTCACATTCAGTTCTTTTTGAAGCAGAAATTAGTCTGAGTGAGGTCAGTGAAATCTCCTTACAACAAATCCCAGAAAGTGGGGGAGTCCTCACCTCCGAATCTGAGATTTCCTTATTAAGTGAGTTATACAGCAACGTAGAAAGTCTTCAATAGACCCAGATATCCCCATTATAATCAAGAATGAGGGTTACAAAGGATGGGGTTGCTGTAAATGGAGTTTCACTGCAGCTAGTTGCTGAAAACAAACAATGTGTCCATCACAGGCGGTGTAAGTATGGATGTCAGGGTGCAGCCAGGCCATGACTGAAGCCAAAGCACTTGCCTTTTTTAAGTATGCCAAATACCTCTCTCTGAAAGCAGTCTAATTTACACTTTCAGAGGCAGAATGCTTCAGAGTTTGGACTTTAAACCTTCAGTAGAGTGGTACAGGCTTGCTAAGTGCCATTTACGAGAAATTACTGATTAAGGAAAGTTTGTTGTGACAATGAGAGTGTCTGAGCTCTGACAGTAACCTGGTCTTTGGAGAGTACTCCCACCCCACGGGCAAAAGGGGGGGCATGGAGAAGACCATATGTGGCACAGTGATGAACACAGAGCTGTGATGAACACAGAGATGAGCTCTTCTATACTCTTACCAATGCCCAAAGCCCACGCCAACACATGGTTCTTCATGGTCACCAAGTGCCCTGAACACGGTTGTCTGAATTGGACTCACAGTACTTTTGTTGCATGTTTTTTTCTCTCTCCACAATTACTTGATCAGTGCGTTCATTATACATAAAAATTTTAGATCCCTTTATATAAGGCCAGAGTCTCCTCTGTGTTGCTGGCACTTAGATCACAAATCTGTGTGGTTTTAGTATAAAATATAAAAGTGTTCATACAGCTGTATCCAAAAAGAAATGAGACAGTTGCTACACTGAGAATAAAAAAACAAACCATTTGGAGCTATAAAACCACCACTACCCACTGAGAAAAGAACCCTCAGGTATAGGCTGTTTGAATATACCATTTCCTTCAACAGTCAGTAACTTCAATGGATACTCGAATTGGTAATTCAGCCTCCACAAAGTACAATGGGAAATATCAGAAACGGTCTCAAAAGTTGTTAAAATATCACATAAAAGAGACAAGAAACAGCAAGAAAACATCTAAGAAAAGCAGGCTGCGATACAACAAGCATTTGTTAAGAAAAGCTCAGAAGTGCATTAGTTCTGGTGAGAGATATATGAGCAACAGCTCTTACGAGATGTAGAACCCATTCTGTAACTATGGGCTGTCCATATACTGTCATAGTCAGAGTCTTCCGAGAGGTCTGAAGGCTCCAAACGAGAAAGGCTACTGCGACGACCCAAGGAGTCTAGACTTGATTGGTCATCATCAGCCAAGACGTGATTATGCATCAGGTCAGTGCCTTGCCATGCTAAGACGGGGGTGGGATGGAGTGACAGGTGTGACAGGCAAAGGTGGAATGAGGAGGAGGACGGACAGGAAGAGCCACAACCAAAAACATGAAAACAAAAGCAAAAGGTGATGGGAAAAGAAGGAAAAGAGAAAATATTGTTAAAAAAATGACAATAATGTTCATTTCTCCTTATTTATGGTTGGGTTTTAATAACAAACTTAGCACAACTCTTAGAATAAACCCAGACCAATTATTATTTAAATAAACCTAACTCATGATATTGTTCCCAAATCGTTCCGTTTAAAGGTATTGTTATTAAGCCCTCACTTAAATCTTTTACAAATTGAGCCCATGTCCAAAGATAATTCTAGAGACAAGTAACCAATTATATTCCACATTCTATTAATAAATAATCTCATTTAGGACATTATTTGTAACACGAACCGTTTATGTGGTTAATTAAAAATTGCTTCCTATTCATTAAGGGGATAGTGAATGCAAAATAGTTTCAAAGGACTTTTGACTTACTTCTTCAGTTATCTCTTTGCCAGACTATAAATCACCAGAAGTCATCTTAATGATGAAAGTCTAAAACTTACCTTATCAAACTATAACCACTGTAAAAATTTCAGAATGGAGAAAGGAATTAAATAGGGTCCACTTCCCTCTCATTCCCCATTTCCCATCACCCACATCTCCCCTCTTTAGAGGGCTCACCAGAGCTCAGCCAGTAGATATGGATAAAGTAGGAAGCCATGTCTGCTCAAATGTTATCAACCCTGATGCAGACCCTTTTACTGGCAGGAAGAGAGGTGAACTGGTAATGCCACTGTTAAAAGGAGGACAACAGAAGGAAGTGGGCACAAAATGGGAGCAGAAATCAGCCCTTTGTTGTTAGCAACTCTGAGCAGTGATACTGGCCACGCAGCTGTGCATGAGACATGCAGGCTAGAATGGGCCAGGGACGGAGGGTGCTGGAAGGACACACTCAATGGGAACCAGGAGGCTCATCCACGAAGGGGAATGGCACAGCACAGCAACCACTGACTCTGTCCAGCTCCTGCTTCTGATCAAAGTTAATTCCATTCCCAATCCATTACAAGAACAAGCAGTGGACTAGTTTGGATTTCTTCAACTAAATCTCTACCATCTATGAAGGTCATTACGTCCTTGAGAAAGAAATCAATAGCAAAGATGTTTGGTTTATAAAGTCTTGGCATCTAAATGTATACTGAACAGAGCTGAATTTTAGGTAGGTATATTATTCTGTCTTCACTAAACATTTAATATGAAAAGAGCTTTCACTCTGATTCCATTTCCAAATGTATAAGGATATCACCTTTCCAGCATAAAGGATCAATTTCCCTTATCCAACCTGTTCTTAAGAAAGTTTAAGGCCACGTATGATTGTATATATAAGGCCCCAGAGTAGTTAGCTCATAATATCAGTTAAAAATAAAAATCAATGTATTGTCCAATGCTTTTCTTGCACAGCAGAAATAGAAACACATAGTACAGGCAAGGTAACAAGAAAAGAACTGCACAAATTGTGGGCCATTCCTTTCAGGCAGCCAGAAGCAAGGCCAGAGGCGTATCACGGGGCATTGTCTCTTGAATGGAGAAATGCAGCTTGCACAAAAACACGGGCAAAGCTCATTACCTGGTCTGTTCACCTGAGACTACCAGGTTAAAATTTTATTTCAAATAACTGACATTGAGGTAAGTAATTTTTTTAAATCTCACATTCAAATCACAAAAAACTATGACCACATTTTATACCCTATTCCTTAAAATACAATCTCATCAAATATATAAAACTGCAATATTTAAAATGACAATAATCTATATTTACAAGTTATTGCTTGATATTATCCATACTCGCTCCACATTCAGGGCTTTCCATTTCTCTTCTACTCTGCTGACTAGCCACTACAAAGGTATTTTCACCAGAAAGAGTACGGACAAAAAAGTCTTAATGTCATAGATGGGATATGTAAAATATTGGCCATAGGGTAGTTTCTAGATTATCTGCAAATTCCACCAGGGGTTTAATCCTGTTAGCCCTATCTTCATCTTTAACGAAAGCTAAAGTAGTTGAAATTCCTTTTCCAATCTTTTCGTTTCCGGCATTAGTTTATAGAACAGAACCTGGTTTGAACCACCATATTGCAGGTGTTAAAAGTGAAGGTGAGATAAGTAATTTGCCAAGTGTCGGGGTAGAAAGGAAACCAAACACACAAAATCTAAAAGAAACCAGTTTTTATGACAGAAATAATATATAAATCCTCCAGTTCTAAAAAAAAAAAGCCCACGTAAGAAACAACAGTACAAAAGGATACCCCACGATGCCTGTGGCCTAGCATCAGGTAATGGGGAAACTCAGTCCCTTCCTTCTGAACAAAGCACATGCATTACTTCATCCACCCCATCATGCTATACTTCACTCTCAAATGCTAAAAAAAAAAAAAAATCTTTCCTTTTTATTGTACATACGATGAGTAAAACATTATGCATAAGATACAGGTAAATTCAGTGGTACTGAGATCTATCTAATTAACTGGTATCTACTTCCACATTTTAAAAATGCAATTGTTTAGAAAAAGGGAAGGGGAAGACTAAAAGCAGCTTTGCTGCAGGTTTATATTTTTGACAATTCTAAGAAGCAAAATCCATTACCACACCAATAGTTTAAATAGCTTAAATACCTGAACTGAATCTTCTGCTCACATCTGAATACATCTTCTCTAGGCAAAAGAACACTTTATAAATTCTGGCAGTACCTTATCCATAAAGGTTTCCCAGTAGAATGTTCTCTAGAAATCTGTTATTTTACTTACAGCTCAGACCCTTTTCAATGATTTAGGGATGTCAGGATCAAGCTGTTCTATACCTGGCTAGGCCACCAAAGCATTGCTCACTAAGGACCATTCAGGAGAAGCCGTGCACAGCTCAAAAGCATAGTTTCCTTCAGATTGTGATTTTAAACAAAATGAACTACCACAATCCCCAGTACTTTACTGGAAACTTACTTGAATTGAGTGTTTGCCGTGTTTTGGCGCTTGTGCAGTAAGCTTCGATGACTTTCAAAATCTGAGCGTCTTCTTCCAAAGCAGCTGTGCCTGTCAAGAGACATACAACGCGTTACAATCAAGCTAAAAATGATGAGTACATACGTTACAATCTAAAAATTACTAGTACAATTAACTAGATGAATGAAAAGTCATCTCAACCAAAAATAATAACAAACAAGACAATCTCTTATCTTCTTGTCCGATATTTATTTTCCAATATTTATGAAATAGTTACATTCAAAAGGATTTTTTTTTTTAAGTATTTTTATCTGCAACATATCTGGCAAAAGGTTAACACCCTAAATATATAAAATTTATCTTACTAATCCCTAAGAAAAACAGTAACCCCCACTCCAAGTCCTGAAATTGAAACAAGAGCAAGAACGAGGCATAAATAAGTCACACAAAAAGAATACAGTCATCACACTAAGAAAAGAAGTGAAAATTAAAACAAAATATCAAGTTTTCACATACAAGCTCATAAAAAAAAAAAAAAAGCCTGACAATTCTCAATGTTGATGTGGCTAGAAGAAAAAGTCTTCTCTCTATCCACAGCTAGTAGGAATGAAGATAGGCAAAATCCTCCAGAAAGGCAATTTAACCACATTTACCAAAGGCGTCCTCTGATCGACAAATTTCTACTAGAGATTTTATCTAAGAAATTTATAAGGCACAACCTCAAGCCTGAAGGTGTCATTCTAGAGCTCTTCCTTAAACTATACATTATTCCAGATACTGGCTTCCTACTCAGAGATCACAGGCACAGAGAAGACAATCTTCCAGACTAACAGCATCTAATGGTATTACTAGCAGGTACCAAGTCTCACACCTAGCATTTTTCATATGGTCCTATGGCTAAATTGTGTCTGTTTTTCTATATTTCTAAGATATTACTTATATATTTTAAAATATATTTTTTATTTTAAATAATGTTATTTATATATTTATTTATGTGTATGTAATTTATATATTTATATATATATTTCTGTTCATATATTATTTATATAAATAAATATTAAAATATTTATTTTAATATTTAAGTCTTCACTTAATAAAGATATATTAAAAATATATCTTTACATTTATTATCTACTATAATGAAAAATATAGAAAGAATGGAAGGCTGAAATACTTAAAAGCTGCACAAAAAAGCCAATACTTCCTACTAAAAAATAAATTTCAGTACCAAGAGTTTAAGAGCAATTGAGGAACTGACTTAAATTTCACTAACTGAGACCAATCATTTAACAGGTTTCTCATAATAAGCTCCTCCTTTAGGGATAATAAAGATAACATTTAACTAGTTTAATTTCAGGACTTGTTGCAAGGTAACTTCCAGGGGCAGGCCATCCCCTCTTGGCCAACAGGAAAATCTGTCCAGCTAATGTATCTGGGTTGCTATTTTCAGACATGGGAAAGTAAGTACACTGGCATCATCCTACGTGCAGAGAAAGCATTAGATGCCACAAAGGGCATCGGCTTCCCTGGGATATAGTGTGAGCCATCACTGAGCTACCTTTTATCACAAAGGTTGAAGAAAGTAAATTAATGAGAGTACAACACACATTTTCTATGTGGCACAGACTGCTCCATGAACTAGAAAAAATTTCTAAGATTCTGAATGTAATAAAGGTTAAAATAACTTAACAAAATTACAACGTGACTTTAAAGCAGTCACGTTTACTTTAAAGCAGTACTTGCTATGCACAGGCACTATTTACACAGAGATCACGTAAAGTTTCTCCTCCAATTCACATGAAGATCCTTGGTTTTCTTATTACTTCCTGGCCCATCCTTCAAAGTTTCCTCTGCTAGCTCCTTATCTCCTTCATCTCCTAAGACTCAGACCCTGTCTTACTCAGTTCTCTATTCAGTCTCACAGCTTGAGAAACCATCTAAGCACAGAACACCTCTGAAATTCTTACCACCAGCCAGACCTTCCCCTAGACCTCAGAATTTTGTTAACACTCTGCCTCAACACAGTACCTGTAACTCATTCTGCAGGTAAACAGGCCAAAAGCCTCACTTTCACACACCCAAAGCAAGTCCAATCCAACAGCACATCCCATGGGCCTGTTTCTCAACCGTGGGACTACTGACATTTGGAGTCAGAAACAATAAGTCTTCACTTAATGCTTTCAACAATAAGTCTTCACTTAATGCTTTCAATAGGTTCTGCAACTAAGTGAACGACATATCATGAAACCAGTTTTACTACAGGATAATTGATATAAACAAGAGATAAGTCCCTAAGGCATCTCATCAACGTTATAACAAAACAACGGTATTCGAGAACCTGCTGTAATTCTTTGCTGTGGGGCTGCCTTATGTGCTACAGGGTGTTTAGCAATGCCCCCTGAGGGTTAAAGTCACCCCCCCTCCGCCCCCGCCATAGAGAAACACTGCAATAGGCTCTATCTTTCAAAGAAATTTGAACTCTGCCTGCCCACACCTCACCTCTACATTGTTATCACCTGGCCCAGGCCACCAACATGTCACCCTCACCTGGATTACTACACAGCCTCCTAACTAGTCTCCCCAGCCTCACCTCTGCCTGTCTGTTCTCAGCACATCACTCACAACTGGATTGTGGCTGCCCGTTTGCTCAAAGCCCCTTTAGGAACCGAACCATCTCTCACTACCTCCCTGTCACCCCCTACCACCGAAGCTCTTGGGGGGGCACCTTGATGATCTCTGAATACATCAGAGGGGTTTCCAGCCTCTGGGGCTCTGGGACCACTGCCCGGAAAGCCCTCCTGCAGACATCTATCTACTCGGCTGGCTTCCTCAACCCCTTCAAGTTGCTTATTCATACAATGTCTCATAACTCATGCCTCCCCAACCACCCTGTTTAAAACGGCCCCCCTACATCTCCTTCCCGTACTTCATACTAACACACTCTACTGTCTATTTGGTCTCCCATCTGTATCTTCCTATTAACACAAAGGTCCACAGGGACAGGGGTTTTCATTTGATTACTACTGTATATCTGGGACACAGAAAGCACTGAATAAATCTGTGAAGGGAATGGTACCTCATCTGCAGCTATCCCAATGCCCAGCAGAGTGCCTTCACACAAAATGTGCTCAACAAATGTCTGGCAATAGAGGGATCCATGAAACACTCCCTGGTCACAGCTGGTAAGTACGGAGCACGTATTCAGTTCCAGACTTGACTCTCTTCACTAGAATGCATGGCCTTATCTATTTCATGACTGTCCTGGGAATGCAGCACTGCTCTACATGCTCAAAATCTGAGGGAAATGACCATTAGGATGATAAATATGTGGTGCCCATTGCAGTGTACCTCAGGCGTCAGGGGCAGTGAGAGCTCTTGTTCACAGAGCAGTCCAAGTGGCAGAACAGGCTCAAATGCAAGCTGCACAGCCTCCAGGGACCATGAATAGCCACTGCACCAAGCTTCCCCCTTCACTCATATCCTGATTAAAAATGTCTCTCCTAGGAGCCTTCTTTTGAAACTAAATCTCTGAAGGGGTCTCAAATGGGTATGGTAAAAATGAGGATCAATGCTTCGGAATGTCAGGAAGACCTGAGACAGATCGCAGGTCACGTGGGGAGCAAGGAGCTGCAGAGGCGGGCAGGCTGAGTCAAAGACAGGGAGACAGACCCCTTTTAGAGATATCCCATAACTTCTCTGAGGCTCTGACAGGTAGGGCCATCTCCCCATCAAGGTTCTCCTGCAGTGTGAGATAGCCCTCTGTTCACACGAAACCCTTCCTGTCACACTGGGAAACAGACTTGACACTGGGAAGAAGCAGACGGGCGTATGCATGCATGCTGAATCTAACTGCTTACTTCTACAAACAGCTCTCCCTATTCACATGCTGTCCACTGAGCATCTCCTGTGAGATGCTCCCTGTGAGAGGCTGGGAAATCCAGAGCTAAATTCAATATTGCTTCTGGAGTTTCACAAGTTTACACCTGAGCAGTAGAGACTGTCTGAGCACAGAGGTCTGGGGGAAACATGCCCACCAGTGATAGAGCAGTGTGGGGGTGCAACCCTGACATGTGGAAACCACAAAGGGGCACAGAAAGAACACGTGATCCCAGCTCACCCTCTGTTCTCAGATGGAATAATCAACACAGAGGCCAAGAGCCAGCAGACAATTCCGCCAAGGGAAAACCATGCATGTGCTTGATCACTAGTGCCAAGTATCTCTCCTGCTTGTGGTTGGTTTGTTGCAATCACTGCTCGATTTCTTTCGAAGTGACACTAAGGCTCAGACCATGACTCATGTCTGAAGTCTTTGAAAAGCCACCTCCATATCCCATGAATGCTGTGTCTGTGTGAGACAGATCCCTGTCCTCATCTACACATGCACATAACTCACTTTTCCTCAGGGCAAACTCTTCATCCGAAGGCTTCCGCTCAGGTTTGCGCTTAGGTAGCAGCTTTTTCATGGTCTTGGGACTCTTACTAAGATCCTAAAGAAAGAAAAGCGGGGAAAATGATGACAATTTCCTGTGACTTTTATTGGCTGAGTATCAGTAAGGGTCTCTGTGAAGGTGTGAAATATTAAATCACCACAAGCCACTCACTGTTAAAAGCTTCCTACTTCTCTCATACTTTGATTTTTCTTTGCCAGATGCTGAGCATTAATTTAAAATCAATAGGGCACTGACTCTCATAAAAACCTTCATAGTACTTGGATCCATCAGCACTGTGACAACCCACAGCAGAGGTGTTGTAGGATTGCAGGAAGGCTGGCAGCTTCTGGAGAAGAGGAAAAGGACAGCTGGCGACGCGTGCACAGAGATCCATGGATGCTGCTAATTCTGGAGCAGACCCATCTGCTCTAGCTAACTAGAAAGCGATGAGGAAACTAGGCCTATTTTTAAAGGAAAGGTAAGTAAAGAACAATTCCTTCAGGAAAATGTTTGAAGCCTCAAGGGAGAAGAAAAGGGAGTACAGTCAGCTTATGGCTTTGAGCTCAGATGCACACAGAAGACAGAGCACTGGCTATGGTGTGTTCATGCTAATTCAGAGCTATGTTCGATGTAATGGTCTTCCACTTATCTGTGTATATATATAAAACACAACTTCTAAGAACTGTGCAGAAAATGAAGGTGAAAAACTAAGAGCAGACAATCCAATGGGGAGTCAGTGTTTAAACTGTCAAGCATGTAGAAAATATCAATATCAAAAAAGGCTAACTTCTGTATCATTTAAGTTATATAAACCGTTTATGACACTTATCATGAGAAGCCAAGAGCCATGACTCAGAAGGTGACATGTGCTATGGCAGCAATTTCGAACCTTTTTGACAGCAGGGACCGGTGCTCCTGTGAGAATCTAATGCCTGATGATCTGAGGTGGAGCTGAAGTGGTGACGCTAGTGCTGGGGAGCGGCTGCAAATACAGATGAAGCTTCGCTCACTCACCAGCCGCTCACCTCCTGCTTTACAGCCTGGTTCTAACAGGCCACTGACTTTACAGGACAGCGGCCTGGGGGCTGGGGAACCGTGGGCTATTGGATGTATCATACTGAAATCAGAGGGAAGAGAACCTGATTTTTAGGGGTCTCTCTTCAAAATCATTTCTGTACAAATAAATATTTTAAAAGCTCTTAGAAATGCAGAAATCAGTTCCCAAAGAAACACAGCATGTGTTCTATGGCTTTCCTAATTCGAAGTGAGGAGAAAGAGATGAGGCCCTGGCAGTGCACCAGATGCAGCACTGCACATGCAGAGGATACAAGTCCACTACACACTGTGCCCCACTCTTGGACTCAGGCAAAGCTGGCTGCTCCCTCATTTGCCATACTCTATAATACTACTTTTCACTAAGTGTTTGGAGGTGCTTAGTAATACTGGACAACAGAGTGTGAAACCCTTCCTCCAACGTGGGGTCCAGCAAAGCAACTGCAGCCATTTACCAAAACCAGATGTTCATGTTCACTGCACCATACCTCTCGCCTTGCCCTTTCTGCTTCTTTGTTTAACACTTTTGCTCCAGTTTTCCTCTCCAATAATAAAATCTCCATCAGTGCTTGCCTGTACTATCTGTAAACACTGAACCAGACAAAAGAACACCAATAATCTTTAATTGCCATGATAAAGAAATTTCTGACCTGAGCATATGATCACCAGCGAGAGATATGTCATAAAAAAATTCATTAATAAAAAATGTAAAGGACTGATTATAATTTATGTAGTACTTTTCTACATGTCTTAGGACTGCTCGCAAGGATGGAGGGTCTGCTCCAGATCCTTTAGCAAATGTGGCTCAACTAGATGTGGAGACTTGTACCAGGCAATAGTGCTTCAGCATGCTCACACTCACTTGTGCTAACCATCCTCCCTCACACTCATGTTCATAATCATACTTACACTAATAACCATACACTCACACAATAACCATACTCATACATAACCATGCTAACATGCACACAATAACTATACTCACACTCACAACCATATTCACACAATAACCAACCATATTTACTATACTCCTGCTCATGATACTCACATTCAAGATAAACATCCTCACCAATACTCATACTCACTATAACCATACTTACAATAAGTATACTCTCACTCATAATAACCATACTCACACTCACACAATAATCATACTCATAACCATAATCACTTTCACATTCACACTCATGATAACCATACTCAGAACCATTCGCTATAACCATATTCATACTCACACTCATACAATAACCACTCTGGGTAACCAGATTCGTGATGACCACACTCAGCTCACTCAAGCTCACTCATACCCACACTCATGTGCTCTCACTCACACTTGTGATAACCACACTCATTTCGATTATCAGCTAATATTTCTTAGAACATATTTCTCAAGACACTTCCTTTCCTCACAAAGCAGGTTTAATGTATGAAACCTAGTACGAAAGTGTGGAAAACTTGTCAACACTTATTTATGGATAGGAATCGTATTTTAACTGCACGTGATACAAATACATGCTGGATTAGAAAAGAGCAGAGTGCACAAAAACTTCTTACATAAAGAAGAGAGCTGTCTTAATTTTCTTCCATTTTTATTTGTACATGTTTTCATCTCAAATAGCTGGTGACAAAAGGTAGGGTTCCTGGGAAAAATCTCAAACTTGAAAAAGGATCATAAGGCACAGAAGAACAGCATGCAGAAATAAAGTGAGACATATCACAAACCAGAAGTTCAAAATAATTTCAGGCTCAGCTAGAGGCCCAGAGGAAGCCCATGTGAAGCCTTCTAATTCCTCAGCTTCCAGGCAGCAGGAACAAAGGCAGGGCCATGGTGAGCATAAAAAAGACCCCTCCATGAAGGGCAAAGAGAGAGTCTGATGCTGCACAAGCCCTGCCATGAGGGTCTCCATGGGCCTCCCAGCCCCCCAAAGCAGAAGGGAATAACAAAAGAACAAAGACAAGAGATTCTTTAGTTCTGAAGAAGCTGATCCATATTTTTTATGTCACAGATAGAAATATGTGATTTTCCATTTTTCTGAATTCACTGAAATGAAGCACAGAATGACCAAACACGCCTACCCCAATATCAAGTCACGCTCGCTTTCACTAGGATCTCACCTCCTTGTAGCAGAGAGCAGCTGAGGGTCGGAGGGGAGGTGCAGGTCGCAGACAGCTCAGGCTCCATGGCTTGGGGGTCTTCGGAGGCTCTAGGGGCCCCCAGTTGATGGTGGTATGTGGAGTGCCATGGTGAGAGGGGTGGGGCAGTGTGTGGTAGGCGGGTGTCAGTGGCACTGGCTTGCTGTCTGCATGCTTGCTGGATGGGGTGATAGAATGGGAGGGGAGCTGCCCAGGGAAAAGAGTAAAAAAGGGCAGAAAAAGAACATTGACCATCAAAGAAATCTCAACCAAATATACCTAATTCTGCTAATTTTTAAAAATAAACCCAGTGAAATAACCTCCAGGTTACCATTTCTCTTGCATCTCTGATTCCCAGCAGTCTGTTTCTGGGATGTCTGAGCAGAGCACAGTCCGCACCCCGATCCCCTTTCCCCCCGCCCCCACCACATAGTTCTGGTTCAGGCCACAGCCAAGCTTGGGTTAGGAGGCAGCAGGAGGTTGGAGACAGGAGGCCTGGACACTCTGCCACCACTTTTATTTGCAATGAAATAACATTTGCAAAAAGGTATTCATTTAGTACAGATATCAGAATTTTATAAAAGAACAAGCATTCCCTATACCGGGAATGTGGTTATGAGGGAAGATAATCCTCCCCGGTCAAGTATTACTATCTGGTGATTTTATGGTCAGCAAAACTCAGACCTGACCCCCATTTTTGTTAAAAAAAAAAAAAAAAAAAAAGACACAGCCAGGCTCATTCCTGTTGATAGCTGCTTTTGTTACAAAAGTACAACTGCAAGAGACTATATTGCTTGTAAAGCTGAAAATATTTACTATCTATTTCTTAACAGAAAAATTTTGCCAATCTCTCTGGTATAAAACAAGTTATTTTCTCAGAAAAAAATCAGCTTTAATCAAAACAAAGTTATAGAACCCTAATTTCTCGGAAGATATTATTAATGAGGTCTATATTCCTGGAAAACCATCAAACTGACAATTAAATGAGAAAATGTTAAATAAATTAAGTAATTCAAAATTAGCCAATGACTTTAAATTAGCCCAATGCAATAAGGCATGTTGAAGAGGAGAAAGAACTGAGTGCTTCTGTGAGCCTGAAACCTGAGTAAGATCATCATTAGAAAGAACTGAACAATATTTGAAACACCTCCTTAATATAAGGAAACCCCAGCACCAGCCGATACCAGAGTATTCAAGAACAGGAGCAATCATCTTTCTGCAGTACCCACATGCCTGTCCTGGTGCATGCATGTGTCTTATATGCTACACTACTACAAAATAATTTTTTTCAAACTAAATACAAAAGGAGAAAATTATGCATAACACCCCTTCTGGCAAAAATCTCACAGTAATACCTGGTATTGTTTCTTCTTCCTTGAAAAAGTCAAGAGATATATGTAATCCCCTCCACACACACAGAAAAAACAAAAAACACACAACTCCCTAAGAAGAATGCACATTTCAGAAGCCTGTGAGAAACACTGAGTGCCCTCCAGCAGGGTGGAGACTTGCAACTCCCTTGCCAGTGGATAACAGGAAAAGGAATATGAGAGGCCAGGGTCCAACTACAGAGCAAACTTTTGATACAAAATTTTATATCATTTCAGGCTGTCATACATGTACATACATATGTCTTTGGAATAAATTTAGTCCCATGAAAGCTAAGCAACTTTAGTATTTTTTAAAGTATGAAAAAGTTATAAATGGCAGAGCCATTCGAAATGAAACACTGGCTAAAGCAAATGAGTAGTTTTGGCTTCCAAACTATTAAGAAATTTAAGACAATGATATTGTGATAAGAATGTTATGCGAGAGCCATCCTTCCTGAGCTAAAACTTTAATACTAAGGATAATCAATGCAAAAGTGAATTCTGTGAAAGGAAAAGTCCTAATAAAAATCAGAACACTCTAATAAGGATGTAAGAAAAACCTACCAACTAACTGGAAATGTTGTGTAATCATAAGTCGCTTATAAAAAGCTGTGCCTGGTTCTTCAACATAGTTTGATAAAGATGACAGATGTTAAAATGATTCAATATCTTAAGCAGAAAACACCAAATAAATTTTAAATACTAACACTTTCGTGATCTATTTAAGTATCTAAAAAGCCAAAGACCTGTTGAGCTTTTCTAAGTAGAAGATAGATTCTTAAAATCAAAACAGTGAAAAAGTACATTTTAATGCCTTCGACATGAATCCTGCCCTTTCTATCATCATAAATATGTTTCCATTTTGTTTGTTGATGAAACTTATTAAATACAGTTAAAACTCTCAGAAAGCATCTATGGACCAGAGGCTCTTGAGGTCTCATTTGAAAAGCCACCATAAGTTAGTTTTTGAGGCCCACTCTGAGCACAGAAGCAGCCTCCTATCCAAGTGCCACTGAGTGTGAGGAAGCATAAATAGGGCTGTTTCACAAGTGATCATTGTGAAGCGATTCACTATTCAATAGAGATAAGCAAATATTTGCAGAGATATACAAGGCAATTATTTTATACATTCTTGATCCAGATACTGATTATGCTTTAAAATACTTGATTACTTGCTGACAACTCAACCAAAGGCTAACCCTGAAGTCTGGAAGCAAAAGTATGGGGGTCCTTACGGTATGAGACGGCACAGAATGAGGTTTGATGGGGGGATTGCTGACAGATGTGACTTTCGTTTGCTTCTGTAGATGGTCCACCCATTCATGAAGATCTTGCTGGTTATTGCATGACACTAATATGCGCTCAATCATGCTCCCTAGAAGAGAAGAGAAAAAACAGGCTGAAATGAGAAAGTAGGTGGAAAGCACGAACATGCACATACATACACCCTGAGTATAATTCAATAATGCTTAGACATCAGCCCTCTGAAATAGGCAAACAAGAATGGTAATGGTAAGCTGCTTCTCATCACCATGACAGATAGCATCTACAAAGTTTGTGCCTATCACCTGATATTTCAAATGCATTTCTATGATTTTCACTGTCCTCAAGCTTTGAGATTGTCATTCCTGTCGTTGGTAGCTTTCCCTAAAAAAGAGCCCCCCCCAACAAAAAAAAACAATTAGTGCTTTTCTAGTAAAGAAGGTACCGTTATTAATATAAATATTAAATGATTTTAGAAATGGCAGAGGAACTGCATTTATAAACCACAAAAGCTCGTTTGTACCAAATGCATGCATAATACAAAAACCTCTATCTCAAATAAAAATACTATAATCAAGAAATTCAGCCAGCAAAAAGGTAGAGTAGCAAACTAGAACACAAATAAATTCCATCTGATGAGTTACTCTAAATATAAACATGAGAACACAAAAAATTACACATTATGATTAAAAAAACTAGAGTCTATGGTAGCTATTTTAAATGGTGTGTTTATGGAAAGGAAGCACTGATTTGCCTCATAAAGAAATGTAGAAGAAGTTCCATGTTCGAAGACCAAATAAGAGGGAAAATGGATCAAGAGGAATTGTACAACAGTTATTCTTAGTTGTCTACCAGACAGGAAGTCAGTAGTTACGCTAGAGCTGCACAAAATGCAGGAAACAGTAGCCGACCTGTCCATTCTGAAAACAGAGGACTAGGGAATCGAAGTGGAAAATGTTGATGGAGAGATAACAGAAAAGGGCTGCAAATGGCCTTGCAGGACATTTGGTTCTGTCCAAAACATCCACTGAGACATTTGGTTCACACCAAAAGGTCCTTGAAATTTGGTCCTGTCAAAAATGTCCACCCTTAAGAAAACATTACTGAGCTCAAACAACTTATAACATTTATGGTTACTTTCGGTTTATAGGATTAAAACATAAAAAATACTATCATGTTTTATTGGTCCAACGATCGTGTTGTGGCTGCATTGCCAACAATAACCCTTCTTGCCTCAGCTAAGTAGCCTAGCTAGTCAGGGCACATGGGGTTAAGTGGATAGGTCAGCATGGACCAAATGACTCTATGGACAGACACACCATGGTACCCAGTGAACAATCAAGTCTTTAGGATGAGTATATCAGTGTTTGGGGCCAAGCTGCCTGCAAAGGACTCTCTCGGTAACTCCAAAAGCTGCAAGGTAAGGGGGACATGCTGCCCTACAGAGTACACTTGCAATGTCACAGAGAGGTGGGCACTCTTGACACCTATTGGGCAGAAGAAGAGAGGTACTGCTGAACATCCTACAGCATGTAGGGCTGGAATGAGCCAGTCTACCACATCGACAGTGCCTGGGCTGTGGAACAGAATACAGTGCTTGGTCCTTCTGTGATCGGAGGAATTTGAAAAATGCTGTATACTGCACACTCCTTTCCAAGATTCATAATGCACAGAAGTCTATCAGTTGCTCTGAGAGGTCCTACAGAAATAAAGTTGTGTTTGCATTTAATCTAGCAAATCAATACTAGTGGATAGAATATTCTGGTTTTTGCTGGATTTAATGTTTTTTAATGTTCCTGAAAGCCAGAAATAAATGTTGACAAGACAGATTATGGGTCACAGCACTCAGACAACTCCCAGGAAATTGTGCTGAGTGGGAAAACAGGTCCTATTATTGGTGGCATGAGGTTTCGCATAGCACGTCAATGCCACCACTCATAGCAAATGCTGTATGTGTACCAGCCTTGTCACTAGGGGCCTGAGCCTGTCCCAAAGGGCAATCTCTGCTCCTTTAGATCAGAGCAGGGTCCCATCTCAGATTCTTGAGGTATAAAACTAAAAGGACTCAGCTTTATGTTTATCGGGGTCATTTAACCAAGCAGGAGCTGCCGGTCTGAGGGAACCCAAGTAGCTGCTATATCAACTACAGACATCTGCTCAGAAGCAGCCTTACAAATTAAGAGGCATTATTTTTCTGGGTTTGTCTATATTAATTTTCAAGTTCTCCTTTAGGACTGTGTGATGACAACTCCTCTTTGGATGAAAGCTTTATGTGGAGATACAAACTAACTAGATATTTTTGACTCAGGATTCACTAGTTTTTGCTGAGGATGATACAAAACAACATACTATGTTCTGAAGAAATGCAACTCAGAGAAAATAAAGTGGTGACTTCTGTTTCAGCAGTATCTGGTGATTGGCCAGGCCCTAAAATTTTGATGAGAAAGGCATTAGCTTCTATAACTATACAGAAAAAAAAGCAATGCAACCTTGACGGAAGTACCTATTAGACATACAGGGAAAATATAATCTACTTAATAACACCATTTAAAATTACAGTCAGACCTCTACATTCACAGGTTTCACATTCACAGATTCAACCAACTGCAGATTAAAAACAGTATTTTTGATCTGCAGCTGGGAATCTATGGATGCTGAGGGCTGACTGTATACATTGTTCTATGCCGTTTTACATAAGAAACTTGAGCAGCATCAGCGAATTTTGGTATCCAAGAGGAGTCCTAGAATCAATCCCTTGCAGATACCAAGGGACAACAATGTTAAAAAAAAAAAAGAAGAAAAACAAAACCAGGAAAGATCTCCACTTTTATTCTTAAATCAGCTCTCACATCTTCTCAAAGAAAATCAGTGAAACAATTAAAAATACAGAGGTTAAATGACCATTCATTACTACTTACATTACCTGACATCTACCAATGTCTCTTCAGGTGCTATACCACTTAGAAAGCATCTCAACCTGCACCGTTCCAACCCAGCCAGCCTGCTGTAGCACCCACCATGGCACCACAACGACCCCGAAAGAAGTGGCAACCGCAAGACATGACATCAAGTGGTGACGGAGCTGGACTTACACCTCTGTAGTCTGTGTCCTTAGGAAGTAGGTCTATAAATTTCATTTGTTTCTTTTTTTGCTTAGAAATAATTACGAGGATCTGTTTGCACAATGACATTAAAAAATAGACAAGAGCTGTACGCACATAACACTACACACAACACAGATATATGTAGCATTTAATATGAAACTTCAAAATATGTCTGGAAATGATTCTCAGCTCTGCAGTAAATAAAATATAAATTTAAAATGTGTTTTACCTGATAGATAAAACCACTCATCCTAGGACTGGCAGACAACATTAGCAAAATATTTGGGAAGAGTAGAAGATATCTCTCATTCTTTTCCTAATGTAAAAGAACAAACAAATCCAAATAATTTTTTTAAAAAACATATAGAGATGTGAGAATATTTTTATCAAGCTTTATAACACATTATACTATATTTCCTGCTTAGGTATTCCTCTCTACCAAAATTTTTTAACTAAATTAAATGGAAACAAAATTACAATGAATTCTTAGACTCACAAAGTAGTCCACGTAATGTCTTTTTTAAAAATTTAGTTAAGGACTTCAGCTCTGCCATTAACTCTTTTTAATTAGCTTAAAATTTTCTTTTTATTATTGAGAGAAAACAGAACAAAAGAACTTGTAAAATTTTAGTTGGGGGAGGAACAGATGGACCCTTCATACTAAAATATGGGTAAGATGAAATGTTAAAATCAATTTTGGTCTACTAGAAACTCCTGGCACTTCCCTAAAACTCTTGATATATCAATTCAATATTGTTTGCATCCATCATGTAAACTTTATCTAGTTTACATGAAAGATTTAAAAATATTATTTATGTATTAAAAATCATTCATTTCAATAAGGTAAGCAAAGTGCCAGAGAGACCATAACTGACGGACAAAAATTCCCAAGAACCTAAAAGGAGACATAGAAGAGAAATGCAGACAGCCCTTGTCACAAGGTGCCATTTTACCACTGCCCACAAAAGTAAAGACATACTAGTAAGCACTGTCCCCAAGCAAATACCTCAGAACACTAACCATAAGTAAAGTGCCTTGAAAAAGAGGTTCTATACTTTAAAGTTACTGAAAACTACTTATTATATTCCCCTCTTAAAGATGCACAACATACATCATGAATATTCAGAGCATAGGCTCCAAGAAGATCTGTCAAAAAGAAATCTTTACAACTACTTACAATCTGTCGTGATCACAATTTTGAATCATTATGTGAGCAGCACCTATTAATGTTTTGTACATCTAATATTACAAAGAAAATCTTTTAGGAAACGCTTCCATAGATTTTTAAATAAAAGTTAAAAAGCATAATTAAAAAACAATCTGGAAAGATATGGATCTTTTTTTCTTTGATCAATGGAGCCTATTAAAAAGTCATGATTTCTTATGGTAGCCAAACTAGTACCCTAAAGGGGTAATACCATTTTTAAATTTCATAGGCAAGAAGGAATATGCATTATAAGTTTCAGTTTTATTGCCCTAAGAGGTTCATGGTTGAAAAGAGTCATTAAAAAAATTGTAAAGTATTTACAATCTTGAGGAAACTCAAAAAACATTTACAAAAAGCTTTATTTTATACAAATTATGTTCAGCTCTTAACTCAATTTTTATCTAAGACATTTTAACGGTTTCAGGGAAAAGAACTGAGAGATTGGAATAAGAACAAAATTAGTCCAGCAGCACATGGCTGGCGTCCCCTCATGTGTTTCTTCCACCACCATTATTATCCACTCTGCACAGTGGAATGGCAGTGTTAGTACCGAGCCCCTAGCCACACACTGCAGTACCTCACTTCCGGCACACTGAATCATGACCTGGGACATGTAAATGACATTGCCCAGGGTTTTAATGTCATCTCCCTCCCAGTTCCGGATGGCTTCTGTCAGGATTTGCAACTCTAGCTCTTTCCTTTTCCGTACGTCTTGACACTGGGCCTGAGAGACACAGGAGAACACTATTAAGACAGAAACTTCCAAAATCGTAAGTTTTGACCATATTGCTTTACATCTTAATTCTTAAGACATATAATCAATCTACTGAACAATTTGCTTAACTCACAAGTATAATATCAAGTCGAGAAAGGCAGAGCACACAACCACTATGGAGTAAGAAACACTGTTTTAGAAAAATATAGCATATCTTGCCACTTTTAGAAGAAGAAATGTAGAATGGACAAGAAAAATATTTTCTGATTTTATCAGTGTCTGCCAACACAGAAGACTGAGAAGGCGGTGGGGGAGAGGGGAGTACCACTTGTGCTATAAATAAGGAGCATATGTCAGAAACATAGTCAGTCAGACAGTAAGACAACAGATAAAATGGAATCACCAGTATTCCATTTCACGCTCTTATCACTAAGTACACTAGATGCAGGTTAAAAATATGTTTAAATCGTTTTTAAGCATTATAGCAATTATTTCATTTTTCTGGTGTCCGCAACCCAGTAAAGAATGAGAATTTACTATATATTTACTATATATTTTTATTTCATCAGAGTAAACTCAAATTATACTTTGCAATTTTTTATCATTTTTTAGATGATGAACAATTTCTACATTTAATTGCCATGATAATGAATGAGAAAAATCTCTGTAACATGCTCAATTACTTACTGAAAGGTTTTTGAAGGCAGTCATGGATTTCTGAATATCTTGTCTATCTGGATGATAATCCTTTGAATAAAAGAAACAGACCATTAGCTTTTCATAAGAAAAAAGTTTTTTTCTTAAAAAGGCAATCTACAAACTAGCGAATCTTCCAATAATTTTTGACCTATGACATGTCCTATTTCTCCCAGTACTAAAGTGTTGCTTCTTATTCTTTAAGGAAATCATGGAACCAGTGGAGTTAGGGACTACAATAGTTTGGAACAGAGAAGCCAAGAGCAGGAGTCAGAAAGCCACCATCTGCTGTAGTGAATGAAGACGGCACATAGCACACCCATTCCTTACACACAACCTCTGCTGCTCTGGCTCCAGAATGGCAAAGGTGAGCAGTTGTGGAGAAGACCGGATGGCCTGCCCTTTATAGAAAAAGTTCACCAACCCCAAGCCAAGACAATAACTTGAACCCAAATTTCTGCAAGGCCCACAGCCTGTTTTTTAGAAATAAAATACGTATTAATTAAATGATGCTTTTACTATTATATTACTCTACAACTTATGCACTTAATATTTGTAACTAAATGTTCCTGACATGACATCTCAATGCTATTAGCATGTTCTACCTTTTGGAACTTTTTCTATCAGCAGTAGTGGGTGAGAGAGGAGATAAAGGAGCAAATGTTTTATAGAGCTAAGGAAAAATATATTTACCAAAATCATTTAGAAAATCTACTGAATTAAAAACCCTTGGTAAACTCTTTTTGTTGATTCTGGTTTCTGAAATAAACTATTAATAATAATTTCTTTGACAATGGCTGATGGATTCCAAGTGACAAACATGTGACAAGCAGTACCTCCATATGTCTCTCGAGCTCCTTCAACAGCGTAGGGTACTTATCCAGTCGCATGAATGGTTTGCTGAGGCCAGTTGTCAACACGAGAATCCCCGGGCTGTTGGCACCTTTTATCTCCATGAACTCTCCCAACTCCTCACTGAGCAACGAGCAATGAAAAATGATGCACTGTTAAGAGTTCAGAATGACAACTCTCTTATCCCTACTGGCAATCACTAGGCTTATAAAATATAGCAGGGTATCTTTAATATTTTGAAGGCTACAGCTTTTCTAACCAAATACTTACTGGTTATTTTAAAATACCCAAGGAGGAACCCCCAGAAGGTTCAAGTTATTTCTCTCGTTATGAGCAAAAACAATTATGCATAATCTAGTATACAGTTGTTTCCTATGCAATCCCACTCATGAAAGGTCATTTCAGCAAGTGAATTCCACATACCAGTGTTCAAATGTAAATATACATTCTTAGAGCTCTAATAGATTTCAATTATCTGGAAACTTCAAGATGGTAAAAAAATCTAAAAAGGAAAAGATCCTTTAAACCTACAATAAACTGAATCATGGCATTAACACTCTAGATGCCTAATAATCCACCAAACACCCTTGAACGTAGACTACACCCTAAACCAGGGGTCCCCAACCAATCTCCAGTATCAGTCCATGGCCTGTTAGGAACAAGGCCGCACAGCAGGAGGTGAGCAGCGGGCGAGCAAAACTTCATCTGTATTTGCAGCTGCTTCCCAGAGCTAGTATCATCACCTCAGCTCCACCTCTCAGATCATAAGGCATTAGAGGTCTCATAGGAGCACTAGTCCCTGGTGCCAAAAAGGTTGGGGACCACTGCCCTAAACCATTCTATGGGAGAAACAAGTGATGTTTCCCAACTTTCCAAGTGCACAATGTAGTACAATAAAATAATCAATACTCACTTTAGAATTTCGAAAGCATTTTCACATCACCATTTCACTTAATTCTCATGAAAGTTATCTAAGCTTATAGTTGAAGAGACTTAGCATATATTCACAAATTAAAGAAGCTTAAAGAAAAGCTAATATTTTACTACTCCTCTTTCACCATCACCTCTACTATTCATGCATACTGTTTTAGCCCTGAGAGTTCCACTGCAGCAGCAATGAGAGTCAACCTCTGTCACTGACACATTTATGACTCTCATCAGTGACTGAAACTCTGGCAGTTCTGTGTCTCCACTGATGTTTGGGGTCCATTTGAGGACCTGGGTCTGTGTTCCTCACTGATGCTCCATGTGTCATTCCAGACATCAGTAATTGAGGGGAGAAAAGAAGGCAGCAGCTCAAGTCACCCACCTGGATGAGCAAGGTGACATGTGAGTCCTCAAGCCACCTACTGTGAAGAGCACTATAAATGAAGTCATAAAAGATGAAAATACGGAATAACTGAATACATCTGTCCTAAGTGCAGGTTATCTGAATCTGACCTCAGGGACTCAGCCACTGTCTCACCTCCTCCATCTCTCCCTCCGCCCCTCAACCAGCTATCCTTGGCCCCTGCCCAAGCTTCTTCGAAATACCAGCCACACTAAGGGGTCCTGGTAAAAAAAATATACACAATATTTAGGCTAAGCCACTTGAAACTACTAGCTCAAAAGTGGGGAACGTGACAGTTTCCTACAGTTCAACCTAAAATGACTTCATGTGGGGAGGTATGAGAAGAAGAGTTGGTGTTTGCACTCTCCACCTCTCATCCCATCCTCAACTGATTTCACATTGATTCTGTTAATGCATCAAAAGGGTAGATCACCATACTTAACTACAACAATTTAGAAATATCAGGTTTCATAAATCAGGTTGAAAATTAACAAATCATGAGGAAGTCAGCCTTATATTTCTTAAGTATATAAGATCTCTTCAGAAGACTACTTCTACCTAAACTCAGGTGGCCTGGTTAAGCAAGGTGCACTGCATTTAAAATCGGAGTGTATACATAGTAATAATGTAAAAAACATAGTAATAATGTTAAGAGTACCTATCTACCTACCTATACATACTATTTTTTTAAATCAATCTTTTAAATAAACATTTAGAAGATATCAAAATCAATGCAAATTACAAAAAAGAAAATTCACATAACCCTAGTTATAAAAACTTAGCACATAATAAATTTTCTCATTTCTATAAGAAATAAGGCTTCATAATGACTTTCTTCCTATAAGACAGCCATCATGGTGATGCAATTTAAAATATGTTACTACAGAAGCTGTCAAACTACTTCTAGGGGGGGGTGTGTGTGTGCTTTAATAAGAAACAAACATTTCAGCATCTCTGGATATATAACTTTGTGCTTTCTCAAGAAAATCACAGAGCTGGGATTACTGTAACCAGAAATAGTGATATTTCAGGATCTTGCTATGGATTGGTCTAATGTTTATCCCAGGAGTTGTGGAGATTTCAAAGCCACAAGCAGTATCCTTGAGTTTGCATAGTTACGCATTTTATTATTTTGCCTTTTCCCTTCCTCAGCATAGACTTCTTCACACAAGAGATGGATGGGTAAGTGAGGAGTACTCCAAGACTGATTCTCGCCGCCTGCCTTCTCTCCCACTTCCCTCCAGCCACTCTCCTCTGCTCAGCTTGGGCAGAAATGAGAGCTTCAGACAAGAGAACAGTCAGGAAGGAGGATGGAGAGATGAGAGCAATGCTAGTGGACAAGCAATCTGTGCTGGGCATCAAAGCAGGTGCTTCTGTACAATGATTCTCAGAGATATCACCCTGAGCCTGTGACACAGGTATTAATTATGCACGTTTACGGATGAGATGCCCAGTGAAGGCCCCTGCCTCCACTCTCATTGCTAGCAGGATGGCTGAACCCAAGTGGGGCCCCAGAGTCTGGGTAGACATGCGATGACTGGTCTGGCCCCTCCAACCACATTATACTGCTTTGCCTTTCACACTCACCATGCCCTCCCACACTCCTCATAAATCCTCACTCAGAAATGCTCTTCTCTTCAAATTACTGTCAACCTCTAAAGCATGAGGAGAGTAAATGATATTAAGATTTAAGAAGGAGCAATTTATATTTTACCAGCATTTCTCTATGTTGAGCAACTGATCAAGCACAGTCCCATAAAAATGAAATTTTTTAATGATACTTACAGATTAACTCCTTTAAATATAATCCCTGCAGGGCCCTTCTACCATAAGAAAAATTTATTCAGGTCATTTTTGATATTTCAGGATTATATCTGAAATTTCATAACTATAGTTATGACAGAGGAAAATTAACAAAACTAGGCAAATAATTTTCATCACCCCACTTGCAATTTTTCAATTTTTAGGTCTTAATATTTAGTACCATAATAAAACAAAACAACCAGTTACAGCTACTTTGATAAAATAATGGCTCTTTCAGCTTAATTTCTACTGATTCTAGCAATCTTACACAGTGTATCGCCTCTGTATTTACTGAAATGACTGTGGGCTGCAAGACACAAACAAAAAGAACACACATAAAGGGACTATCATGTAGCCTAGCAAAAAAAAAGTAACAAAGTGCTGGGGGGAAAAAAACAAAACTCATTTTACAGACTAAATTATGAAACCCATAATTCATTCAAAATAGGCAGCTGTGAACACATGATGTCTACTATCCTATAATAAAGCAAAAGGTACGTAACTCTAGAACTGGTGGTTCTGTAAATGCATTCACAAGATTCACACTCCGAATTTAAACTAACACAATGCAAGATTGCAAATAAGACTTTAAAATTTCAAAACGCTCCTCTTAAATTAATCCTTAAAAAGTAATTCAAACATAAACAGATCAATCTACCCATAAGTGCAGCAGCTTTAAGACTTCAACAAATATAAGGAAGCAGGAAAGACATTACAGGTTTAAGATCCCAGAATCAAAAGTGGTGAACACTGACAGAAGCTACCAGCCAACTGCAATCCTCATCTCAATTCATGGACTTACGCTTCAGAAATGGGGTCTGACTTGTGGACAGAGTAGGGACTCTCACTGCTCAGAGATCTCAGCAGGGCACACAGGCAGCACATCTTGGAGCGTTCTGTCTTGAGGCTCACACTCCCAGAGCACGACCTCAGTCCACCCACCTCCCAACTCTGGGACACGCCACATGGAGGAGGCTGTTTCCCCAAACACGTACCCATATTCTTTCCTTGTTATTTTGGGGAAATGCTACACTTACATTTCGGCTACGACACAGTCATTAAAGTAATATAATAGTACAGGAGAGAGGATAAACAGCACATACTTGCAAGCATTTCCCTTGAAAGTCTTATTTTAGGAAACTAACAGTCTGAATTGCTTTAAATGTCATCTTCAGGACAGATCCTCTCTTACATGGGAAAAATATTTAGTTAGAATCTTTCTCTAAAATTGTTCACCCCGTCTCCATACTTCTAACCCAATCATAGAGGATCAATCCCCAACCAAAAAAGGAGAAGGAAGGGAGAGTAAAGAAAAGATTTACGATTTTACCCTAACATTCTATTTGCTTTCTGTTTATCTCCTTCATCCCTGCATCAATAATTCCTTATAATTTTTTCAGAAACAAATTTAACCCTTGCATTGCACTTTTCTGGAAATTTCATTTAATTTGTAATCTCCAGGAGTAGACAGCAGAAAGCGTAACTGAATACATGCTTCATGGGATTAGGAACATGCATGCTGACACAGCCCACCCTCCCAGAAAGGTGGGGGAGAGGGGCAGGGGGATGTCGTTCAGGTTTTTTTGTTTCTGTTGGACACTGTAAATCCTAATCTCGCTTCTTTTCATCACCATGTCAAATACTACTGCTTGGTTTTTGGACTGGAAAACGTTAATATAAATAGACATTAGAATTTTAATCCCTTAATGTTTAAGTGCACAGAGAAAACAGTAAATGCCCAGGGTCTTTATTTATTTACTGGACAAAAGACAAGACAACAAAGCGATAAGCATTTACCGTGTTCACTCAGTTCTGATCAGTTTACACACATTTTCCTAATGCTTACAATAACCCTATGAAACAGACAATTTCAGAGAAGTGAGGTGACCCAGGCCCACCAGCTTGAAAGCCAGCAGCAGGGGCTCAAACCAGGTCAGACTGATCCAGAGGCCCTGCCACCACTTCCACACAATCCAGCCACACAGGGACACTACACCTGAACCTCAACTCAATATCTAAACAGCTCAGCAATGCTTGCTTACCAAAAAAGTATCTAAGTTTTGAGTTGAAATATTTAGTTAAGAGTTAAAGTTAAGCCTTAAGTTAGAAGCACAGCGGCCTTTATCTTGATGCTACTAAAATTATTTTTCCATTTATGGTTTAAAACTTTTTTCAACTGTTTTCAGAAGAAACCATAAACATTTTTCTAAAACGCTCATTAATAAAAATGTGTGCCACTTTTAGAAGCAGAAGCAGAAACAGAGCCTCTGTGCTCTGTAATGCCTACCAGTGACTACAACATTTCTCAATCTTCTTCCAATTCTCAGGAAGCGAACATGGCCTTGTCTTAACAAACTAGCAGAAAATCTGTACATTCTATTTCACTTGTTTTAATTTTGTTTCAGGTTGAAAAGCTAAAACTAATGGTCTCCAACATCTATAAAGCTAATGTTCTACCTATAAAACCCAATCCTAATTTTAAATGGAACACTTTCTCTTACAGCAAATCTAATTCGGTCTCAGGTACTTCCAGTTTTATGATCTGAAAGAAATGTGATTCCCGTAGCCCAGATTTAGCTTGCAGCTACATTCCAGAATACTCACCAGCTCTTCCAACCCACTGTCCAAAAGGCTCTAGGTTGAAGTGGGGAAGGGGGCCTTCAATAAAAACATTCTTTTTAATTACAAAAAACACTAATCAGCATTTCAAAGAATTCTTACCAGTATTTCTCAAGCACTAATTTTGAGGGGTAATTAAAGTAAAATTTTCATTGTTGAAAAATCAAGTGAATATTAGCATTGTTTTGGAGGGTACCCCAAGAAGTCTTTTCCTTTCAGGTAAGATGTCTAAGTGAACGCACCTGTGCTCCGTGAGAACATTCACTGCAGATGGGTGATTGGCACAATACGCAAGGTACAAAGTTTTCATTTGTGGCATCAGATTTAAAAAGCAGCCTCCAACTCTCTGCTGAGCTTCAGGCAACCTGGAGACATGCAACACAAGGGAAATAATCCTAAATTTTACAGACAGAAGGAAAATTGCTAAGTAATGAACAGAGAATGCTTTGAGTAAGAAAGATCTCCTTGTGTACCACCCACCTCTATGAAAACGAATCCCAGAATATGTCTGCTTACACCATGCATGTAGCAAAGAGAAAATACCTACCTTGAAAGCCACTCTGCTATAATGCAGTGAACTAAACCCCATCTTTTTATCCAGCATCCAAATGCCAAGACCTGCACAAAGAACTACAAACCCACAAGTCCAGGTCTCTTTGGGCAGTGAGAAAAACAGATGTCATGAAACCTTAAATTCTTGTTTTATGTTTTGCATAAAACAAGAATTATAAAATGAGGCTATTTGGTTAGTAAGGCTTTTCTACCAAGGTAGCATCAAGAAAGGCACACAAAAAAATACAAAGTTATCTTTCCCTTCAGGTAAAGATTGACTGCTCTCCTTACCAAATCCACACTATTGTGACAGTTACCATGATGCTTTAAAAAGCATAAACTCACAAAACTCAAACAACAAATAGAAAAAGAGGATCAGAACCAACTGTGGAAACAGAAAAGCAGATGATGAGCAGTCGTGACTGGGCAGGCAAATCCAACTCCAAGACCATAGCTGAGCTCCTAGCAATCAGACAACTGGGCAATGGGGCCACAAACATAGGTGGGTGAAGGCAGCAAGACATTCATCCCTGTGGATGGAAGGTGCCTGGTGGGGGTACCAGCAGTGTGAGTGGGAGCAAGGGTTCTTGCACTGAAAACGGGGCATGGAAGGACAATGACCAACATCCCCTGTACCCCAAGTATCTTTTGCCCACCAGAACCCCAGAGCACTGACAGGAAGGATTATATCCTTCAAGGCAGGAAATCAGAAGAGCTTTCTCTTCTCCCTAAGGAATCTGACCCAGAGGAAAAATGACCAAGAAATAGTAACACCAGGGGTTCCCCTATAAAACAACAACAGACAAGTTTCAACCCACGGTCAGCTCAAGTGTTTTAGTGCACCAATTTTAATTATAAGATGACACAGAAGGATCACCAAAACACTTTTTTGGGGAAAAAAAAATCTAACAAGAATGACAGAGGACAAAAGGTGGGGAGATATGAAGGAGGAAAATATAATATTTACTCTTGAGGGAGCAGAAGAATATTCAGAAGAATTGTACTTAATCCTGAGAGAAAAAAACAGAAGATACCACATTTAGGAAAAAAGGATGCTTTTAAAATAATAACATTCAGGACAAAAAAAGTTTGAAAATAAAATGACAGCACAATTGAAAAAGTTAATAGGAAATATGGAAAACGAAGTTCCGGTATCTCCCAGATTAATGGGAAAGAAAGTGAAGATTTGAAGACCAAGACAAGCAGTTCCACATCAAGATCAAAGTAATCAGATGTGGAAAATAAAATAAACAGAAGTAAATCAAAGAAATGATCACAAAACTTAGACTAAAAGACATGAGTCTTCAAAGAGAAAAAGCCCAAAGTACCAGTCTGAGGGATGCAAACAGACCCAAACCAAACACATCAGAGCCAATGTTCAGAGTCCTAGAAATAAATCACTAAAGGTTTTGAGGAGGAAACACAAGTTTTAAAGAAGAATCAGGAATAAGAATGGCCTGGGACTTTTCGACAACACTGAACCTTGAAACAATGGATGAAAACAATTTCCTACAATTCTGTCTCCATCTGAGTCATAATTAAGTATGAACATGGATTAACTGCCTTCCATGCCCTCTTTCCTCAGGACGTACCTAGGAAATGAGGGACTATAGCCACAGAGAGGAAGACACCAGCAGTCAACACTGAGGAAGTGAACTGCAGCAGGATAACAGTCAAGTGACACCCCGAGACCATGCAGCAGGGCTAGAGGTGAAAACGGGAAAGATCCAGTGACTTTTCCCAGAACATTAATAAGTACCCTTGTATATGTGAATGTACTGAAAGAAATGAACATCAATCAAGAACAAATTAGTGACAGGTATAGAGAAAAAAGCAAGCAAACAAAAAATGAAGACAATTACCATCATTGTTATCATGAGGAAAAGACTAATAAAAAGAAGGAAAAGGCATAGTAATTCTGGCACAGAATATGGCTCAACATTTACATAATGCGGTAACCACCTATCCTGGAACAGGCGTGTGCTCCTTATCAGGGATTTTACTATTTAGTTAATTTATCCTTATCTGAAGTCAAATTAAGCTAGCACCTGCACTGCTGGCAGACTCTTCCAAGTATGAACTCCTACGTGGGTTTTTTAATAGCCTTCAAGGATTAGCCACAGTTCTACCTGCAAGACAGTCACTGACTCAACAAATTAACTTAAACTATTTATTCAGACACTGGGAACAATTAAAAAGAGTAAGAAATCTTCTGCCTTAAAAGTTACTGTAATCTTCTTGGGGAATATGAAACAAGAATATAAAGTTTATATAATAGTATAGGTAATAAACAGAATATAAGACAGCCAATGATGCCATAATTATGATATAAACTGCTGCCAGCCCAAAGAGGAGAGCACACACCCTCTAGGAGAATGAGCGAAGGCCAGCACCCTTTCTAAGTCACCCAAAGATCAGTCATCACATGCAACAAAGATGCTGCACTCAAAGACACGTCTGATTACCTGCTTTCTATCAGAATCCAGACATCTAAGACACATCTATTTTAAGAATATTACACACTGACATTTGAGCAGGTAATGTTAATACTCAGGGACACAGTGAAATAGTAGGAGCCTGGCTTCTAGGATGAGAGCTCCAGCAGGGAAACCCGAATGCCTGAGGGAATTGAACGTTAACTGTAATGATGGAATGTCAAAATTTTATAAACAAGAAAAGAACACAAGTAAATGAGATATGCACATGTAAATGATTATTAGGGCTGCATAAATATTGCTCCATGTTGTGCCATGTACTATGTTATGACTTCATTTCCCACCTGGTCCAGTACCACAGCCCCTAATGCGTTTACCTAAAATCTAGATCAATGTACCTAAAATCTAGATCAATGGATTTTCATTTCTTATATTTCATCCACAGATTAAAATTAAGTTAAATGTTAGTATGGCTTATACGTGGACAATTACTTCATTATACAAGGTTTTGTCTCTCTCTTTTTTTTTTGGCTGAGCCTGGCCTTAGAGAGTTTTATTACCTCTCTCAAACCCAATTTTTTAAGAATTCACTATATGTGCTACCACCATATAAATGGCTTTACATTTTATAAAGCCCTCATAATACATACTCACTAGATGGCACCAGCAGAGCTCAGAAAAGTTACATGAGTCATCCTAAGACTAGAGCCCCAGGTCATGTGTCGACACATTTCACACATATCATCATCTAAATCACAAATTAACAAGACAAGCAAAACTTACAAAGATCAATGCAAGAATATGATTTAAGAGTTAAAACAGTGGATTTTCATTTTGGTTCTCTTGTGCTTCTGGAGGTTATTTTTCAGAGTATGATAACATGTAGGCAGGGCACCTAACATGGTGTTGAGCCAAGTGCAAAGGAACGAATGGTACATAGGGCTGCTAAAGCCAGCCACTTCCACTTGCAGCCTCCTGGGGAGCCAATGCCAACAATGGCAGCCTAGGGCAAAGGGGGTCAGTCTGTGATGCAGAGTTCACTGTGCAGACTCGAGCCACTACTCCCTCCACTGACACACAAGAAGTGAACTCCAATGACCTGAATTATATGGGTCAGGGCTGCTTCCACAGATGTGCACATTAACCCCAAATCATCCCCAAATAAGCTCCAGTCTTATGCTCTGCTTCTTAATAAGGATGACCCAGGCAGAGTCAGAAAAGTGCTCTGGATCTAACCAAGTCTGTTCTCCAAAGTTAAATATTATCTTTAAATCACCCAGGCTTGCTATTATTTGGATAGTTTAAAAAGACAGCTTTCAAACAAAATAAACTTCATCCTGTAGTTTAAATCTATATTGGTAATAATCTAAATATTTTATCATGAAAATGTTATAGTAATGGTCTAAACAGTTATCTATAAAAATTTATGTAAATCTTAAGATAAACTTTATAATTAACTTTTGAAAAAATCACTACACAATGTTTATTTAACTCATATGATGATTACATTAAACTTATATACTAAATGAAGTATTTTCATCAATAAGCTGAATTCCTATCATATATAGGGTAAGTAATGGGAACTCAGTCTCCTGATATCTATAATACAATGGAAAAGGAGTTTGCAACCAAAATAAAGCCCAAACATATATGTGAGCAAATGCAAGGGAAGAGAAGAAGGCTGTGAAAAGAAGTGCTATGTGTTCACTGGGTCTGAAAGAACAAGCAGGATTTAACAAGAAGAGAAACAGAAGTGAATCCACAGGAAGGGAAAGGCAGGGAAAGCTGGGTGGGAAACCACACTTCTCAGCCCCCCAGGGAGGAGAGAGAGAGCCTTTCTTTCTGAACTAAAGCATGAGGAGGGGAAGGGGCAAGAGACAAGTCTGATGCCACAGGACAGACAGGAGTCCATCAGGAGAGGGACTACCATAGATATTAAAACTCTGGACTGGATCTTCTAAATCAGCTTTTTTTTCCCCCTACAAGATGTCCCCATTCAAGCACCTCAAAAAAAGGTTTGTAAAATACTGCTGTAAACAAATGAGTGGCACGTATGGCTTCTGAGCAGACTGTTGAACAACAAGGCACATTTCAGAAAGAGCCTGGGCACCATGGTAGAGAGACAGACGCACAGGGGGCCAACTGAAGGCCAGAGCATGGTTAGGACGTTCATACAAGGATGCACAAAGGACGAGGTGACTGAACCAGGGCAGTTATGAGCGGTAAGGGCAGGGCAGGAGCAGAGCCAAGAGAGGAAGCCTCAGAAAGGTGTCCAGGTTTTCTAGAAAGAACAGAAGGTGGGCAATTAAGTCTTTAACCTAGAAAAGGACAAAGGAAAAAGAAGTCGTCTCAGGGTGAAGAAAGGCAGAGACAGTAATATGGATTCCTGCTGAGCTGAGCTGAAGAGCTCCAAGGAGATTAGCATGAATATATCAAGCAGACTACAGGAAACACAGTCAAAAGAGAGATCAGATCTGGAGTCTGATTTAAGAGGCAAGAGCCAAGACTTGGCTTTGACACCACGATGGCGGCAATTACGCCACAAAAAGTGAGAAGAGAAGGCGCAGGACAGAGTCGTGAGGGTCTGAGGCAGGTAAAACAGGCCAGAAGCAACCAAGTGAGAAAAGGAAAAAAGGTGGCTAAAAACATAAAATCCCTACAATTCCAATCACTCTACTTCCCCAAATTACCATTTATGATGTTTCCTTGGTCACCCAAACATTTCTTTCCTAAGTACTTTTTCGTTTTCTTTACCATTGCAAGTGAGACTCTCCTGACTTTTTAGTTTATGACATATATACAGCCTCCTTCCAAGTAACTGATTATCTTATAAGATTTAAAATACATTTTGCTGCTTCCTACCACTCCAAATATAGGCAATGATGGTCTTAACTGGCTGGAGGTTAAAAATAAGCTGTTTTCCCTCCAGCTGTTTTAGAAAAAAATTAAAACATCCACATTAAAAAATAAAATTCAGAATAAGGAACTGAATTATCATAACAATTAGCTAGGTCATTAAATCCACTAAAATGTTTTCTAGTTCCAACTTGATTCCATGGCTAGCCAACTGCCTATAAGCTATCTCCAAAAATAATAGGATGAAGAAAAAGAACCAAGAGAAAGTACAATCTTATCACCATCCTCTACAGAACTTTGCCCAAAGACAGTAATAACTAATAGTAATATCTAAAGTCATATATCCTATGTATTTCCTTTAATGTCCTAAAGTCTGAGGGCAGAGAGTAAAACTAACTGAAAATAATGCCTAAGAACTACTATGGAGAGGGGAAATGGTCTTTCAATTCGAAAGAAAACAGACCTTTCCTTCGGTGATTCACCCATGGACCTTCGAGATCAGCATTAGTTTCATTTATTAGTAAATTACAAATGGCGAACAGGGAAAGGCTCTAATAGAATAAGAAGCAAGAAGAATGCATTTCCACATGGAGAAACAAACCCTCAGCCACCACGACCACCTGCTGACTTTACTTAACTCTCAAAAGGATACACTACCAACCCCTTTTACAGATGAGAAAACTACAGAGGCAAACACCCCTGGGTTATACCTCTTCACAAATGGTTGAGTTGGGTGGGGAGCTACAACTCTCAAATCTCCACCTCCAACCTTATGTGATTCCAGGGCTGGCCAACTATCTGCCTGTCAGATATCCACACTCCAAGGCACACAAACACCTCAAACTGAACTTACTACCTTCATCACTAACAGATGAAGGCAAGACCTTTTCTTAGTCTTGCCTTCATCTGTTAGTGACACCAATACCCTTTCAATCAACTTGACTCAAAAATCAGTTTTTTAACTATCAGCGCAGAAGCTGAAAATCACAGTAGCAGTTTCAACCACTTTTTACAAACAATAGTTTAAACAATGCTACGTAGACCTATCTCTAGAGAAATAAATTCTTAAGATCTACTGACTTGATCTAAAACCATCTATATATTAAATATTTACTACATATTAGAATTACAGAATACCTGGGAATATAAAGAATAAGATACTATCTTGCCCTCTAATAGCACCCATGAACCAGTACCATAATGGTCCAAATTTTGCTCCAGAATGGGTATGTTTCCCTTATAGTCTTCCACAGATGGTGGCATTCCGTAAACTCCACTTCCAGACAGCCAGGGAATAATAGCAGCCGCTACTTGGCAGAATCATTCATAAACTTGTGTGAAACTTTTTAATTTAAAGGTGCCCCATGTATCACAGCTGGACATAAAGCAACAGCAAGGAAACCATGAGATATTATCATTAAAACAACTGGGTTGTACCTGATTAAACTCAAATATACCTTGTCAGCCCTGAGTGTCACCAACAGGGGCCAACACAGCATGAAACATATGCAGAAGAGAAAGGGAAAAAGAAAGGACCTGGAAAATGAGGCTAGAAAGAAAGGGTAAATCCCAGAACATTCAGTGAGGAGTGGTGGAGTGGGTCACATCCACCCCAAGCAACGGTTGTAAGTGCAAAAAAAAGAACATCTGTAAAGTCCCAGGCACAGGGCTGGACTCTGGGATGCAGCAAGTCAGGCATGCCAGCTATCTCAAGAGCTGCCTGTCAAAGGAGAAATGCAGTAAAGCCAGTTATCTCCGCTGTCTGTCTGCCTTTACCATCGCATCTACACCTAACAAAAAACTAAAGAATTAGGGGATATTTCAGTATTAAGAGGGGGTATTAGAAGAGCATCACATCATTACCAAAATAAATAAGAACAAAATTTGGTACAGTACCAGGGACATTATAAAAAAGAACTTTTGAGATTTTATTTTCCACAGAGTTTAACCTGCTTTTCATAAAAAAATACAAGCAAACCCTCCAACTTACAAATGGGTTTATTCGAAAAAGTCGAAGTCATTCTTAGATTCTCAGAAGTCATTTTCCCATAGAAACAATTTTGTAAACCACAGTTCCATTCCCAGACCATTCCAAAGAGGGGTCTCATTAAGTCATAATGTAATAGCATCTATAGTAAACTGTTATATTATTGGGGTCCCTCCATCATTTAAAATAGGAGAACTGCATTTCAAAAATTATCTTGGAGAGCACTCATCATCTCATCCTGCCCAGAGTCCCGAAGGAAGGCGGGGGCCTATTCCACCAGAGCAGGGTTGACTCTAGGTAAGAGGGCAGGGGTGAGAATAGTCCTCTGGGGGGAGAACCCACTGGCAAAAATGCTGCTAAGAAGTAAACTGTAAATCACAGATCCTCACCAGGAAAGGGTCCTCAGAGTCAGTCTTTCTCATTACAGTGACCGGAGCTAGGATGTGGGTGACGAGGCTTGGGGGCTCTCAATTTAGGCCACCAGTCATGAGCTGTGTGACCTTGCGAAAGTCACTAAACTTCTTTGTGCCCTGACTTTCTTACCTTTTTAAGTGTTAATGCAGCAAACTGCATAAGTATGTTTTAAAAGGAGCCTACAGTTTGTTTTGTTTTGAATTGTGAGCACAATTACTACAGAAAGCAGGCTTCCAAGGAATCTACAAGGCTGAGGGGAAAACCAGATTTGAGAAATAGGAAAAAGACTGGGTTCTATACATCCAGGAGGTTCCATTTCTGGTTACAGCCAAGTACTGCTATCGCACTGACTCTCCTGCAGATAACAAAGAAACTTTGAACAAAATATATAATGGACTACTTGAAGGCACCAGAGAGCCATCAGAAGTAGGAAGATTATGAAGGAAAGCTGGCATTTGGAGAAGAAAAGGGCAGAACATGCCTCCTGTTTTCTTCGCTTTTAGGCCAGTGTTATGTGGGACAGCTAAACCCCAAGAGAAAACCACGGGGTTTTGTTCAACCTGAGCTGCTGGGAAGCAGCGGGGAAACCCAAGAATGACAGAGAATGCAACCCTGAATTCTGTCTCTGGATTCTACACAAATCTCTGAAAACTTTCAGAATATTCATGATTAAAAAAAAAGAAGAAAAGAAAAGAAAGAAAGAAATGGCTGATAAGGAAAGCTAGTCTTAAACATTCCATTTGACCATGGAAAATCCAACAGGTCCTATCCATGTACCATAACCTCAAGGAACTTTACCAAAATATCCAAGTCATACCAAATTCAGACAACATAAAGGACTGAACCCCAACTATATATTTGACTTAAAGCATATTACTTCACCACCATGAACTTCAGTTTTAAATCTATACCGTGAGGATAGTAATATCTGCCCTATTTCACAGGGCTAACATGAGGCTCACAAAAGTATTCCAAAATGTGCTATATAAATATTAATTTATTTAGTCTACATTATCTACAGCCAGTAGGAAAAGCAGAAGCAAACATTTACTTCCATTTGTTCACAATAGGGCTAGACTCCTGCAAAGACCCCAAATTGCTGGCAAATGATCTTCATTCACCAAAAGTAAAGTGATTCTCAAACTACTCTTTTCATGGGCAAGTAATGTTACTTTATGCAAACCAAAGATGCTACAAAAGCAAAAATAATGTGAATTTCTGTTTGAAAGACATTATTTAGTTACACTGGCATTCAGCTTTCCCTGCCACATCTTCCAATAGGAAGTGCCTTGATGAAACTCTGAAGCCAAAGTTAAGGAAGCAAATCTATTTTCAGCAAGGCAAACAACCACTTTAAAGAGTTACTAGCACAGAAGGCAGGCTACCCTTCACCACTTCTAAGATTGAGAAAGATAAATGCAAAAAGCTGAAAGGAAAACCAGAGGCCAATCAGAATCCAAGAGAAAAAAGTTTTCTGGTGGCTTCGAAAATAAAGATAACAGAAAAATAAAATGTGTCACCTTCCTTTATATCAAGTCCCACAGGTAAATAAACATCAAATATCACCTGGTAGACTAAAATCTCAAAACTTTTCATGTGCATTATGATTTTAAGTCATCCAATATCTAGCAGGCACTTAGTATCCTTTAATGTCTGATGTTACTAGCAAAGAATATAAAATAGTCACACAGGAAAAAGTCTGATGGCCAATCATCCAGAACATGCCTTTCCCCTATCCCCACCAAAAATATCTTGGAAAAGTGACAAAAACCAATTCCCTAATACACCAGAATAATACATTATGTATGTAGTGCTTTACAGTTTCTCAGCTTCCTGATGGCCAGAAACAACACATGCGGAAATGATGCTGGGAAGACTTGGCCCTCAAGGGTGTGTACACAATGCCTCCCCATGTAGCTGATGGCGGCACATAAGGATCCAAGCCTTAGGTGCCTCCATGCTCTTTCACGTGCCATCCTTTCCTCTTCTTCAGGGGTTCTTCATTCCCTACTTTCCCCTTCCCCCAATACATTAAAAATCTCCACTCATGTAAAGCCTTTCTTTCTCTGAATAGTCAGTAAATCTCTCCTTCAAAGATCATGAAAATTTAGATAGTTTAAAATACAGCTTTTACTATAAAAGTTGATATACCCAAAAGATTCAAAATAACTTCGTGTCTATCTTTAGAAATTTAAATTCTAAAATTATGTTAAACTTGATCTTTTGAATTCCACTTACCCCAATCTGAATTTTATAAATTTTAGCATCTTACTTACTTAGTGCATTCTTCTAAAGACTGTACAAGCATTTGCTGGAAAGAACATATTTCTTCTAGATTTCCCATTAAATATGAAGTGTTTGCTGAACTTAACCTAGAGCCAAGGAAAAAAAAATATATGTAAACAGTTTTACTTATATCCCTTTCCTCTCCCATCCCAATGCCCTACTAAAGCCTTAACCTAATAAACGAAAATTTGCTTATGTTTAAGGCAAACGGGTACAAAGAATTCTGTTCCAGCATTTCACCCTCTATTCTCTGAAAATACAAGACAATAGCCTAAGGTGACAACTATTCTACAGTTAACACAATTCATCAGCTAACTTACTTCTCACTGGTCTGCAATGGCCGTAGATAGGTAGAAAGCACAGTCTGAAGTTCTTTAGAATATTCATTTTCTGTTTCCAAAATATTCTGTAGCACCTACAATAAATGATGAATAAGTATTATTTGACATTAAGATTTATGAACTTTGGAACGTTCACTACCATTTTTCAATTCACACTGTTGTTTCTATGTTAATACTAATGTGTTAAATAGCACCACTCCCTGTGATTAACTCATAAACCTACATAATAAACTATTAAGGATATACCACTGACTTCATCTTACTACCAAGCACATTTGACACAAGTATACCTAGAATAAGGCTAGAATTCCATCATCAGATAAGTAATGCCAAGTCTACTTAGATAAAAAGGAGGAACCAATGATAATCACAAAAGCACAGATGCATGGACGAATCTCTAAACACTGTGTTATGTAAAAGAAGCCATTCATAAAAAGCACATTCTGCATATTTCATTTATAGTAAGTCCAAGAGCAGGCAAAACTAATCTACAATGGCAGAAATCAAGGGGGGTGGGGGAGTGACAGTGGGGAAAGGGGTATGAGATAAATTCCTGGGTGATAGACATGTTCTATATCATGATTTGAATAGTTGTTGCACAGATATATATACTTGCCAATGCTCACTGAATGGTACCCTTAAAATCTATGCATTTTAACATATGTAAAGTATATTCAACTTTTAAAAACATGTATTTTTTTAGATTGCATCTAGCAAACCTAAATCGATTTCTGGGAACTACAAACGTTCAGCAGAGAATATGATAGTCTCATATCACCCTATACACATTTAAAGGTCTACCAGTGTAAAAATTAAAGGTCTACCAGTGTAAAACAACCTTTAAACAGCCACTACAAGCATCCCTCATTTTATTGCACTTCACTTTACCATGCTTCACAGATGGTATGTTTTTTACAAATTGAAGGCAAGACTCTCCTCCATTAGGAAAAAGGTTATGACTCACTTTATTGAAATATTCATTTTATTGCAGTGGTCTGGAACCAAACCCACAGTATCTCCAAAGTACACCTTTATTTTATTTAAAGATAGCAAAATGATTACAAATCAACCTTAAAATTAAAATGTTTCCCGATAACATATATCTCAGTGCAATAAATTTAGCCAAAATCACTTAACAATTCTTAAAAGTTGAAAGATAAAGTACAAAACAGCTGAACTAAAACATGAGCCTCTTTCCATCGCCAGAAGCAAAGGCTCCTCACAGGGCAAGGCGAGAAGGCACCAAGGTCTGCAGGTGGAGCCCGGATGTACTTGGACTAATTACCTTGGACTAATTACCAATGCTTACCACAATGCCAACACCAAGCAGGGTGCTCTACATACAGTATCTCCAATGCTCACAAGACTCTTTCCTTTTACAAAGGAAAAGACCAAAGCGTAGAGAAATTAAGTAACTTATCTAAAATCAAACAGCTAGTGAAGAAGTGGAGCCAGAATGTGAGTCTAGATCTCTGTGACACAGCACCACCCAACACTGCCTTCTCCAGCTATCAGACTAAGGGTAGGAGTCAGGGATCCTATGAGACCTGATATGATTAAAAAAAGTGAAATCCTTTCCTCAACTATCTTTTTCATCCCACTCTGTTAGAGAGCCACTATCATCTTTTATCAGAAAATCATATTACATACATTTTCTGAGGATCTACGTCACGTACTAATGCGCTATATCTTCCAAAACTAAATTAATCATACAAAAGAAACTGTACAGAATAAGTCTATCGAACACAGTTTTCTCCCCTTGATTTTTGATAATCAAAATGTATGTTTAAATCTTCAAGAAAAAAGTAATCATTAAGCTAAAAACTTACAGCATTAATACACGCAACGTGATTATTCTGCTCTCTATTGTTTTCTGTGAACTCTGAGGAGTACAGTCACTCATGAGTAAATGCAAACCTGATTAAATAACTTACATACTACGCTAAGTTGAAGAGAGTCAGAGGTTCTTTCACTGTGACACTGTACACTGGTTTCGCTCTTGAATGGGTCTATTCATGGAAGATGGCGGGGAGTGGGATGGATTGGGGGGAGGAGGGGCCACTTCAGAGTTCATTCCTTTGTGGGGGAATCTGAGTGCTGATCCTATGATTACAATGTCTTCCTTCGAAGAAATACTCATTAGACACAAATGTCAAAGGACTGGTGGACAGAGAACACAGTGTGACACCAGCCACTGCATCATCAGAGAATTATACTTTAAACCAGATCTTATCCTTCAAAAATAACATGAAGTAAATAAGCCAAGTATAATGGGTCCTTCAACTAAAAAAATAAAATGTCACAAAAATGTAAGACAAAAAATCCTTTTTCAATGTTAAAACAAAGGTTAAACTATGTAATTTCATGTCTTAATTACAAACATTAGGAACGATTAGCAACAATGATTAGAGCATGCTTAAAAACCTAAACGCCTATTTAATAAAACAAAAATAACAGTTCCCAGGTGACATAAAAGGAAAACTGTGAGAAAACATCACTAAGGATGAGTGGGAGAATAAAATGATGTTTCTTCAATGGCAGTATTAAAAATGCAGATATAAAAGCTTCCCATAAGAATATACCAAAAACGATCCTCTGCCAAAAAGCTACATTTATTAAGACAATTAAGTTGGCTTATTTCTACTAATAATAAACATTACCTTCAAATAAGTGCTAAAGACAAGTTCTGTAACACTCTCATCCAAACAAGTTACACTTAGTTTCTCCACCAACGCAGGACCAAGACTTCGCTAACTGAGTCATGCTGACACTGACTGTCCACTCTGCCAGGCCACACACATCCCTCATCTCTAAGCTTGTCAGAACATTTGCATACTCCAGTCATCACCTTTCTTCCTTTTCTTGACTGCTGCACACTCTGGCTGCTGCAGGACCCCATGAGACCTCACAGCTCCGTTGCCAAAGAAAGCTCCATCACACGAAGGCTGGTACTAGAGAATACGTGCAGTTTCACAGAAAGAGCAGCCTTCACTCCACAGCCATGAAGAACAACCCAGGCTGAGCTCAGCCAGCGTGAGCTCTCCCTGAGGCATGAGGCGTGGAGAACCAAGTCCAGTCAAACAATGGTGCCACACAGGAGCAGGACATCAGGCAAGCCACACAAACAATCCCTGAACTGTCAGCCATCACAGCAAAGCAAAACAAAGGACCACTGATTTCATTACCTTGCAGACACACAGAAACTCATTTTATTATTACCATTAAAGGAGAGCTTAGTATCGCTGATTTTACGAGTTACAATTTTCATTGCCAATTTTGGTAGGTGTCATTTTTTATATATTAAAAATGAATAACATTAATTTTTAAGGATTTAAGCCAGATAAAATATAAGAATATCATCATAAACTAAAACCAAATTTCAAAAACATAATCCTGGCTCATAAAAAGCACAATAGGAAAAACTAAAGAATGGCATGACTGTTCTAACCCCTCTCCCACCCACCTAATCAGCCCCTCGTAGACCACAAGGAAAAATAATCATTGTACATTTCCTTTCAACCAAGTCTATTTAAACTGTATTTAGTACTTAAAATTTCAAAATAAATTATAAGATAGGACTTGAGCCATTAATAACCTATCAACCTCTAGGGAAAGGAGAGGAAGGAAGGGCAGTGCTGCTGGAGGAAGCAATTCCTATAGCCCCTCCTGACTCCACAAATCTGGAAGCCATAAGGACGCAGAGAAGCAACCCCACTCCCATCCCCGCTGGATATTATTGATTTAATGTAGCTTGTTGATCTCTGCATGGTCTTAATACTTAATAACAATAACTCTCAAAAAAAGAGTTTGGAGAGGCCATGTTAAATTTATGTTACTGTACCTTTTGAAAGGTGTTATTATAGTATTTCTAAATTTATGGATTCTCAAGGTCTTAGGATGTATTTCTGCCAAACACTAAAGGGTTACTAGACAGCAGCTACAGCAAAAGCTACTGGTCCACAATGATATGTCGCCACAGGAAACTGGCCTTAGCAAGCAGGCTGATGTGCACGACCATACCATGATGTGCGAAGACCAGCCTTGGGAGCCCTGGGCACAAATCCTGGCTCTGCCATGTCCTACCTGGGACTGTACCTGTCTACAGGTCTGTCTCTTTTACAAAAGGGATTTTATGGGGTAGTGACAGAGTCTCAAGAGTGTCAGCTCCCTGACTTAAGGTAGGAAGAAATATTACAAACCACCTAGAACTGCCTTCCAACCTGGAATCCTATTTGGCGCTACTTCTTACATAAGTCCGTTAGTCAGAAAGTAATTATTTTACAAGACAGTCTTTCCCACGATTAAACAACTCAAGTCTTCCTTCATTCATTCACCAAATGTTTAGTTTCCTACTCTGTGCCAGGCTTCTGCTACCACCTGAAAATGTTACTACAGATCTTGATATATATAAAACAAGGAAATTATATAAAAATAATGGGAGCAAAATTTGTCAGACTTCAGCAGGCCCCTCACTGTCGATATGAAATGTGGAAGGGATATAACAAAGGAGGGCAACAGATCTCTAGGAGAGCCACAGGAAACAAAGCTGCTTAGTCATCTATAATCCCCAGGGCACATCCAATAATGGACCTTATCCACACACAGGCCCAGGCAGAGACATCAGATGTCACATGGTAAAGGTGGAGAGAAGCAAAAGGACAAGGTAAAAGCAGCAAAACTAGGACTGAGGTTAGGCTGCTCGGTGTAAACTACAATGTCGGATCAGAGGCTCAGGCATTCTCCTGGCACAGCATGCAGAGGTTCCAGGCAACCCAAGGAGCAATGGGGAAATACAGATGCACTACTTCTCTGAAGCACAGGAAAAGTCCATGGAAGTTTGCAAAGGCATTTTATGAAAGATGCACATTTATTCTGTACATTTATTAAAACTAATGATTGCTACCTATTATACCATATTTGCAATGTTTCAAAGGCAAAAGCTACACTGCCCTTTCATGATATTTGGCATGAATGGAAGGAGAACTATTTGCTCTTCTGATAAGGAATACTAATGTAACACACTCGCTAAAAGTGAGTGTTCAATAAAACCTGAAACATAAAACCACACTGAACATGTAAGGTCTGAAGGACCTGAACTTACTAGATCAACATATTTAAGAACTTTCATCCTCTAATGATGACTGAGGAAACTCCTGATCCCCTAAAAGAGGTGACTCGACCTTTCACTTTCTAGGGGTGGGCCTCCAGCTTCTACAATATAAGTGCTTTCTCTGATCTCTATAGGTTAAGATGTCTGTCACCATTCTGTAGGTGCAGCTAATGTTCTTTCGTTGTCAAAATCCATCAAGCTCAGGCATGTCACAAACAGGTTTCCTTTAATTATATGATCCCATCACCCTTAACTACAGCTCTCCTAGGGAATCCTCAAATGAGATGCCTGTTTGCAAACAATAGTATAGTGGCCTCGATGGTGTCTGAAATCTCAAATGCTCTTAAACACTCTTCCTAATAACCCTGAAAACCCCATAAAGGCCAAGTACTTCACTAGACACCTTAAGACCAACTGCTAATCCTCTACTACAAGGCCAAGGACAACACTATCAACCTCATTTTCTAAAGAAGTGACTATACAGACAGTTAGGGGCTTCTACCAGGCCAGCCCACGACAGGGCACACAAACACTACACACAAAGCCTGAACCCCCTCCATTCCATCACCTAAAGCAAAAGTACTCCTGATTATTCACTGACCTAAGACACTGAAAACAGACTGATTTCAAACAGTTTTCACATTAGAAAATAAAGGTAACAGTGATGCCTGGCTCTGCCACAAAAACTAATCAACTATTTAAATTGTCTTGGCTTTTTTTTTCTTCCTTTATCACTCTCCAACACCTCAATGCCCCTACCAGTGATCTCTGGTGCCAACATAATCTTCCAAAATCACTACCACTTGCATTACCAAGCAATAAAATTCTGCCACTCAAATGAAACCATTCTCTGGCACACTCCGTTCTATTTTCTATAACATTTTTGCATAATTAAATCACATCGCCTATATAATTGTATATTCTGCTTATTGCATTTAATGTGAAAACACACTTTTGATATTAAGTGCATTTTTAAAAATTATAAACAGATATAACTCTGTTTACTTAACCATTCTTGTACTACTATATATTTAGGCTGCTTAAAATTTATTACTATAACAAATAATCCTGTGAAAACACCTTTGCATAAATACCTTTAAATACATTTCAGGTAATTTCTCTGGGATGGATTTCAAGTAGTAGAATTATTAAAGCACTTGAGCATTTTCAGAATTCTATATACACCTGCCATATTACTTTTGAGAAACCCTATAAAAATTAGTATTTCTAGCATTATTAAAACTGAAGATTTTCTTTAAATCTCTGCTCACTGGTTACATATAATATTGCTATCAAATTCTTTATGGTAACCTTAACTATTTTGTCAGCGTATGGACTGAATGGTTATGTCCTTTCAAAATGCCTATGTTGAAGTCTAAATCCCCAGTGTAATGGTACTAGGAGGTGGGGCCTTTGGAAAGTAATTAGGTCATGGGGCAGAGCCCCTTGATAATGGAATTAGTGTCATAATAAGGGGATGAAGAGACCAGAGTTTGCTCTCTCTACCATGTGAGGACAGGACAGAGGGCAGCCCTCTGTAAACCAAGAAGAGGAACTTCATGGAAAACTCAACCATTCTAGCACCATAATCTCAGATTTCTAGCCTCCAGAACTGTGAAAAATGTCAGTTTTTTTACCCACCCAATCTATGGTATTTTGTTACAGCAGCCTGAACTAATTAAGATACAGCCATCAGTATTTCCCACTTTATACTGCTTCCATCATTTCCTATTTAACTATTAATCTTAATGTATTTGTCTTAATGAGCTCTTCGCACATTAAAAATAATCTTGTATTATTATAACTTGCAATTAACTTGTAATTGGAAATTTGGTTTATACTGTTTGAGGGCAAAGAATTTATTAAACTTTTATATAGCCTAATCAATTTTAATATTTTCCTTTATGTTTACATTCACTGTTTTTAAGTTCTAAAAAGCCTCCCCTCACCCCAGCCCTGCTCCAACGCATTCTTAACCAACATACAGACCCACTGGCAAAGAACAGAAACCTAGCTAAGGACAATCTTCAGACAGGCTTTAGCTCAACACTGAACCCTGCTGTCTGAGTGTGAAAACTAGGAAGCCAAGTTCAAAATGTAGAAAAAAAATTTTTAATTAAAAAAAAAATAGTGCCCATCAGTGATTGTGGGGGAGATAAACTACAGAGTCAAAGTCAGACACTAAACAAACAAACAAAAGCAATAATAACAAATCCTGGGGAAGAGATAGTTCAGAATCCAGGGTTGCTAAAATCTATCTCATAAAATGTCCATTTTTAAATAAAAAATTATAAAATATGCAAAGCACATGTGGTCTATACAACCCAAGAAATAGGTGGGCACTCAATGGAAATTGTCTCTGAGGGGGCCCCTATGTTGAACTTAGCAGACTGAAGCCCCAAAGCAGCTATCATGCATGTGTCCATAGAAGGACTTCCAGTTTCTGGTTGCCTATCTAAGGAGCTTAGAAGTCACATCACTCCACCCTCACAACAAGTAAAAAGCTCAAAAGACTGAAAAATTGACAACTTTCTTCTTTGATTCATAAGAGAGGAGGACACAGGGCAAACCAGTGTCCCTAGGATTGGAGGTAAATTCAGGGAGCCATGTTTACCAGAGCAGAGACACATGAGCAGGAACCACAGTAGGAACCAGTGCTGAGATTGGAAAACCTAAACTGATATTGGATGAATTGCTGGAGCTCAGCATAGACAATTCTGAGAGTTAAAAACCCCCAGGGGAACCCAGTCATAGGGAGTCCACCAATAATTACTGGGACTAAGTTACCAAAATAAATGTCAGGGGAAAATGCGTCCTTGGGCTTCCAGTAGAAGGAGGGGGAAAGGAACCATTTTGTAATACACCAAAGCACTGTTCTTAATGAGGCCCGTCCTCCGGGAAAAACTAGTTAACCAGAGTCTAACCTGCTGGGGTATTATCACAGCCTAAATGACCTGGGGAAGTGAAAGACCCACCCCCAGCTGGCTTAATCCATCCTGTCCCTCCTTAAGGGGGAGAAAAAAATCTGAGAAACATTTGTTAAATTAACAGTCCAGAGGCACAGGTTCACGAAAAGATAGATCTAATTCTAAGATTATAGAACACTTCCCCTTTCTCACATCTCACCACCAAATTACTAAAGGCCTATTCGTAGCAGTTCTTTTTACCTAGTCCATCATGTCTGGACTTATCAAGAAAATTAAAAGGCATACCAAAGTGCAAAAAACACAATTTGAAAAGACATAAGCATCAGAACCAGACATGGCAGGACAGTGCATAAATCCAACAAACTGGAAATTTAAAACAACTATGATTAATATGCTAAAGGTTCTAGTGGATAAAGAGGACAGCATGCAAGAACAGAAAGACAATGTACACAGAGGTAGAAATCCTAAGAACGAACCAAAAAGAAAAGCTAGAGGTCAAAAACACTTACAGAAATGAAGAATGTATTTGATGAGCTTATTAGCACATTGGACGCAGCTGAGAAAAGAATCTCAAGGCTACAGGATATATCAATAGAATCCTCTAAAACCAAAGAGAATAAAGACTGAAAATGAAAAACATAGAACAGAATATCCAAGAACAATGGAATAACTACAAAAGGTGTAATCATGCATGTAAAAAGAACATTAGAAGAAGGAATAGAACATTTGAAACAATGATTGAGAATGTCCTCAAATTAATGTCAGACCTTAAACCACATATCCAGGAAGCTCAGAGAACACCAAGCATATAAATGCTAAAAAATAAAAAAATAAAAATCAAAAAAGAACACCTGGGCATATCATCTTCAAACTACAGAAAATTAAAGATTAAAGAAAACAAAATCACACATGAGTAAGGACTATTACCCAAAACATACAAAGAACTCTTAAAACTTTAAAAAAAAAAAAAGAGCCAAAGACCAAAGACCTTAACAGACACCTCACACACAAAAAAATATACAAGTAAACATATGAAAAGATGCTCCACATCATGTCATCAGGGAAAGGCAAGTTGAAACAATGAGATACCACTACACACCTATCAGAATGGCCAAAATCCAGCACACTGACAATATCAAATGCTGGTGAGGATGTGGAGCAACAGGAACTCTCATTGCTGGTGGGAATGCAAAATAGTACAGCTACTGTGGAATACAGTTTGGCAGCTTCTTACAAAACTAAACATAACCTTAACATATGCACTAGCCAACAGTACTCCATGGTATTTACTCAAAGGAGTTGAAAGCTTAAGTCCACACAGAAACTACATTCATAGTAGCTTTATTCATAATTGCCAAAACTTGGAAGTAACCAAATGCCCTTCACTAGGTGAATGGATAAACTGTTGTACATCCAATTTAATATTATTCAGCACTAAAAAGAGAAGCACAGGGAGGAACTTTAAGCGCTAATTCAAAGAGAAAGCACAGGCGATAAAAGGCTATTCTCCCTATATAAGCACATTTAAAGAAGGAAATCTAAAAAGGCAATAATTATGCTTCAATCTGAAGAGAATTATAGAATATAAAATGCAAAGGAAAACAACCCACTAGGATTTCTAGAAGAGCATGGTTTTACAAAATATCTAATGGAAGCAAGATTAGTGGAGATATCAGAAAAATGCTGCTGGCACCAATTTAGAAGCTGCTAACTTATTTCCCTCCAATACAATTTTTCAGGTATATATTAGTCTCCCCTTATCTGCAGGCACTCATTCCAAGATCTCCAGTGGAAGCCTGAAACCGTGGACAGTACTGAAACCTTTATTTACTGTTTTTCTTACACATACATATCTATAATAAAGTTTACTTGATAAATCAGGCAAAGAGATTAGCAACATAATTACCACAACAATTTGAAGTACAACAGCAAAACTAGCACAAATTTCTTTTTCCTCCTTGACAGTTACAGAAGATTTGTTTTTGCCATAGATCTTAGCAATCTCAGCATAAAATTTTTTCTTTCCTTAAGTCAAGAACTTTCACATTTTCACTTAAAGGAAGCACTTTCCTGCTTCTCTGGCATATCTGAATTGCCAGCATCACTATTCAAGGACGTTGGGGCCATTATTAAGTAAAATAAGGGGTTTTTTTGCATACAAGCACTGTGATACCACAATAGTCAATCTGAAAACTGAGACAGCTACTAAGTGACTAACAGGGGGGTAGTATATATGCTAGACAAAGGGATGATTCATGTTCTGAGCAGGACAGAGTGGGATGGCAAGAGATTTCACCACAATACTCAGAAGGGTGCACAATTTAAAACTCAAATTGGTTATTTCTGGAATTTCTCATATAGTATTTTCAGACTGCAGTTGACCGTGGGTAACTGAAACCACAGAAAGTAAAATCACAGAAAGGGAGGAACTACTTTAAACTCTAATAGAAGTAGCTCCCACTGTGGATTATGATTGCATTCTTCATCACATGAAGCGTTCCCCAAAGAAACCAATGTCTTACATACAAATGCAAAAGAAAAAGGCAGGTTTTCCTACAAAGAACCCTGAAAAACCATAGAAAGACTTTTATTGTGTCTTCTTGTGGCTATGTGCATAAAACCACATACGTAACACATTTTATACTAAAAAGCAAAATAGCGGAGCCACATCCCAGGAACAAACATTCAACAGGCACAGCACTGAAGAGGATATGGAGAGCTGAGCACAACCAGGAAAGGAAGGTGATCCCTCCATATTGGGGTACAGGATGTGCTGAGGAGTCTAACATTCTGAAAGTCGACAGAGTTGGGGTACAGATGAAACAGATAAAAGACTGGTGAAAAGAAATCAGGGAAGCAGAAGGTGAAAACACAGTATTTCTCAGGAACAGATCTGAAGTTGACCAATACAAGGAAAAAAGTCAAAAGATTGCTAGTGTGGTGTGTTCAGTGGCATCATGTGCAGAGACCAGTGAACGAGAAGGAGTAAAGTGAAATTATGAAAAGAGGGGCAATAGAATGGAGGCAGGAAATGAGAGAAAACAACTGACTGTTGCCACACACCAGAACATATGCCGACAAAGGAGAAATTTCTGCCATTTCTATTCACTGTTACATACCCAATGCCTTTAATAGCGCCTGGCATAGAATGGGCAACTAATAAATACTTGTTAAATTAATGAATTTTCCCCGAGGCTAACTTGTTCTATAAGACTTGGGGGCAAATGGAAGAGAATCACTTAGGAGAAAGCTGAATATGCAGACTCAAAGCAAGGACTGTGGCAATAGGTCAGTGTGGTAGAACTAACTCATATTCGAATGTTACAATTTTTCACCATTTCTTAATAAAAGTACAGAAAATTAAACATCCATGATAAAAGGGCTGCTGCAAAGAAACACTAAGCAGTTGCTGTTTCACTTAAAAATTCAAAGGTCTCGTGGCCTCAGATTTATATCCCCTGATCAAGAAAATAAAAGATTGGAAGTAGGGGAAGAAGCAACTAAATAAATGCACTTTCCACAGCATTCAAAACATATCCATGTTTAGAAAGTTTACACTGCTGGTTTATTATACCAAGTGGATAAAGAATAGCAATGTAAAACTTTATCCAAATAAAGAATACCATTTTCTATTTTCTGTACAATATGCAACTGTGAAGGGTCAAAAAAGGTTTGAATTATATATGAGATTTTTTTAGGTTCACAAACTGCTCATGTGAAGTTTCAAATGCAGCAAGTTTTAAGATTCTGTAATACTTATCTTTACTATGTACAATGCCTAGACACTCTCCTCTAATTTCATGGTATTTAATATATTTATATACATATATATGTACACACATCCATCCCAGGAAAGACTATGTTAAGATACAAAATAAACGAGAAACTATATTGATCTAAAGCATTTATAATCTACTCCAAATATGAGTATAATGGCATTCAATGTGCATAAAATCTTTAAAACACATCATGTACCTTTTTAAAATCTTGTTTTTGAAGACTTGTAATGATATGGAGATATAATCATATTACCAAGTTACGTGATGAGAACAGGTTCAATTCCACATATACATATAATATTAAAACAAAAATATAAGATTATAGATATTATAAATCTGCCAAATTAACGGTGGTTATATCTGTGTGGTAGATAATGCATGATTTTAAGTTTTCTATCCTTCTTCATACTCAAAGTACTTTACCTATATTCCACATTGCTGAGTTTTAGAGATATTCAAAAAAAGAAGTTAGTCTCATAAAATGTTTTGCAATTACTTACCACATTATAATAGCTTTTGTTAATGGCAGTCGTATCTAATCCTTTGGGAGGGCTCTTCAATGTTCCAGATTTGGGAGATACGGGCTTTTCTGAAATAAAAATGTAATGTAGTTTTACTGATCAACACTAGAGACAAACAAATGCACCAGCCACACCCCGCTTCCCTCCCCGCCCCCCACCCCACCACAGAGCCCAAAACTGCTGACCCAGCAACTTCTACTGAAAATACAAACTAAAAAGGGGAAGGTGAACAGAAGGTCCGCACATGGCAAGGGAGGCATCACAGTGCCTGTATCTCCTTCTCATGCTCAGCTCCCTGGGGTCAGAGCTGGCGTCCTTCACAACTGTGCAACACTCAGCTTGTTCCTCTAGTTCAGGCTAAAAATGTGACAGATCATGCTTCACTGTTGTCAACAAAGAACACTAAATTGTAAGCTACACATGTAGCTTAGGAGTATAGTAAAGGAAAAACATTTCTATCATTGGTTCTATGGGGAGGGATATGTCTGTCTATTGCTAGTTCTTTCTGTGCATGGGTTTTGTGGAGTGTGCATCTTCCTATCATTGGTTCTGCGAGGTGGTATGTCTGATGGCTACAAAGTGCACTGAGGGGTACAGAAACAACATAATTTGGTGCTACATTTCCAGGGACCAATTGAAGCAACAGTTCTTCCCTTTCCTGCAATAAATTAAGATTCAACAATCACACGCTTTTTTTCTGCCTCTTTTTGAAGTAAGTTTTTATTATTCCTTATTTTCCTCTTCTAACTTGTCTGAAAGTTACATATCCACTGCTTCCTGTTCTATGGTTACCTTTTCATCCATGTGTATGACTGACCCCACAAAGCCTAGAGTTAATCCCTACGGCCTGCCTCCTTCAGAGGACTCAGTCCTGAGAATAATTCCTAATTCTAACTTCCTCTTCTTATCTTCCATATTATTGTTGTCATCTCATTTATAAATCCACCCTAGTGGTCATGTCATACATTCATTCTACATGGGTTAATTTCACCAGTTTCTTTGCTGCCATAGTCTCCTCTATCTTATACCCCTGCCTATTAGGTTTCGGTCATCTTGTTATACGTCTTCCTAGTCTCTTTAATGATAATTTGCTAGTAGTAAACAATCTTGAACCTTGTCTGAAAGTGTTGTAATAGTGTTGGTTTTTTTCCATAACTTTGTTATAGAAATTTACAAACATACATAAAAGTAGAGAGAATAATCACAAATATATACTCTTACTTAGCTTCAACAGTTATCGACATTCACTTGATCTTAATATCCCTCCTTTTTCTTTTATGGAAGCATTATACAGTAAATTCCAGAAACTATGCCATTTTACTCATCGATACTTTAATGTCCATCTTACTCATAGGGACCTAGCATCAGGCCATTACCACACCTGACAAAATTAATAATTCCTTCGTATTATCTAATGCCTAGTCAATATTCAAATTTCCCTGTCTGTTATAATAACAACTTTTTGTCTTTGGCGTCTGTGAATCGGGAACCAAATACATGCATGTGGTTGTTATGCTTCGGTCTTTTTAATTCTGTAAAAATCCCCTCCTCTTTTTGTTATCAATGCCAGCAGAGAGAACAATCACTCTCTCAATCATCTAGTCTAATTTTCTATTCAGGGAACTTCAGGTAAACATCAGACACTTTGTTGTCTTATTCATTGTTATTTTCCCAGTTCCTACAACAGTGGTTACTCAAGTAAATATTTACTGAATGTTGGCTGTGGCTTTAAAACCAAATGCAATCATGACAACCTTGACAATGTGATATGGACAATGTAGCTGAACAAAGGCAGAATTGAAGGGTAGAAAAACGTCAAGGTAAGACCTTGTATTACAAAATGGAGCATCAAGAGGTAACTACCAAAGGTCCATGAGAAACATAATTAAGACTGAAGTGTATTACTCAGCATCACCAATAATGGGAACAGGAGAACAAAATAATATGTAGAAAAAAAGCTTGCAAGGACAGAAGGGGAAGACAAGGAGGCAAGAGATAAAGTTAACACAGAGAAGTCACAGCATACAGGAGGAAGGCTGCTCAGGAGAGGCTCTCCCCGGCGGGTAATGACACGAAGGAAGGGGAGGGAGCAAGAGACTTCTGCTTTTAACAAAGCTCTTTCATCCTACTTACCTGGTTTTCACACGCTTTTGTTACTTTAACAATGTTTTTAAAATAAAAATAAAACTTTAAAAAGTTATATTTAATTCTGAAAGACTATCGAGCCTGATCCCAAATTATTACAAATCAGTTGACCTATGGAATGTGTCCTTGAAATTGAGGATGTTTAATCACCATCACTGGGATATGGCCACACTCACAGAACATCCCCCACAGCACCCGGTAACATTGGTGTTTGGTGAGTGCTCGTTTATTGGTAATGTGGAAGAATATTCACTTCTACCTTTTGTACATTATGCTAGGTTCCCTCACACATGCCTCAGAGATGTAAACCTTACACTTTATGCTCTTCCCACCTATTAAAAATTCTGCATCTGGAAGAGATAGTATGGAGAGGCCCATCCTCTAATACAGCCACATCTTGGGTGTTTTCAGAAACTTAATATCATATGCACACATACACATACATAAGTGCACATGTGCACACATACATCCAAATCTATTCCACACCAAAGAAAAGTGAGGGCTCGAGAAAACACTATTTCAAGCGATACAAAGAAAAACAAGGTTCCATGTTACCTTTGTCCCTTTCCCTGCAAATTATATCAAACGCTGTTCTTTCACAGCTAAGTTAATGACTGTGTCCAACAGTGTGCATTATATGTCACTTCCTGATGTCAAAAATAAACAGAAAATATTCAAAGTGACAAACTCAGGAAGTGGCAGTGTGACTTCTCATTAAAGTATCTGTGGATTAGCCAATAACAGTCACATTTAAGTTCTCTCATCACTGGCAAGGATAGTTATTACTCATCACCTCGAGATTTAAAAGAAATGCCTTTACTGTACACAGATGAGCTGCCCCAAAATGAGAGAAATTAAACTCGATGCGCCATAAAAAAATCATTGGAAAGAAACCTGGTAAATGTGTATGCACACATGAAACTGTACTCGTGGGGATATGGAACACAATTTGTTCACCAAGCCAGCTTAGCCATCAGTGGTATTCACTTTCCAACCTCATGCACTGAGGACTGAGCACCTACCTCCATGTTTACTTAATGACAGCACCAACCAGCGTCACTCACTCCCACTGCCAGCCTTGTTGCTTCTCTTTCCTTCTACCTCCTTTGAATTTAAGAAACTCTCTATTGTGTGTGTAAAACATATAAGTGTGTATAAAACACAATCGAAATCCATGGGTTTTATATATCCAAAAAATACACAGAAAATAAATGCTAAGTAATGATGATATAACTTCCATAAAACAGTAAAGATTCTAGAAGAAAATACAGTGCATTTGCAGTAAGCATTAGGAATATCCTTATGCAAACTCGTGGAAGATATGCATCTTTAAAGAGGAACAATTTCAAAGAAGAAACTACATGCAGGTCAAAGGCACGATTACATGCTGGACCAGAACACTGCCATCTCTCACCATAAGAGGGCAGACAATCACAGCCACTTATAATTCCCCAAGCAGTGGACGAGAGAAATTGGATTTGCTTGAGAACTTACCTGGATGTACGCAGCCCAAATGGATCACCTTAAAGGCAGACCTCAGTTTTATTTAATAAAAATATTTGTAAATCAAATCAAAATTTAACACAGAAAAGAAACTCATAATTTAAAGGAAATCTGTGTTTTTGTTTCACAAGAAAATGATCCTAACACCAGTTAGAGGAGTCTGTATGTTTGGGGCTTGGCACATTTTGTTTACAGAAAATGAAGCATTAATTACACTGTAAATTACAATGCTTACATTAAACACACTCTTCAAAAAAGAAAACCTAATCCGAAATCACAAAGCCACATAAATTACTGAAAAAATGCAATACTGAAATGTTACTGTGATCCTAGAGTTTTATTCCCAACTGTTATAAAGTAATATGATAAAAATGTGGTTTCGCGTCTTTCTGTCTCAAATGCCGACATTTAAAATCAGACTATTACTTTCCTTAGAATATATCCAGGTAATCTGAGAACACTAGGGATGTGTGATTTCCAAAAGAGATTATTCCTTTGGTTCGACTGTCAGATAAAGAATAATGGACATAATAGATCACCAACAGGAACAAATGTTATTCCTTATACTTTAAAAAACAGAAAAAGGAAATTCTGCAGTTACCTGGGTAAGAAAACTAGTGTCCATGTGAACTCCCACAAAGGGCTCTTTGACAACAATGCAATTACATGCACTTGTTTAAAAGGGTCTCCCTCAATCTCCCTCCTCCCCTCTCCCCACACACACAAGACACAAAAATGGGAATTTCAGATAAAACAAGTGATGCAGTCGCTCCTAAGTAAATTCTTATAAACAGGGAATAGCTAGTTCATCTTAGAGCTGCATCTATACCCACCGGTTCTTGGGCTCACAGTCCAAATATGGAACTTGAAAGCAAAATGTCTATATTGCATTGCTGGACTTTAAAAGGGTAACAGTGCGCTATGAAACCAACTACAGCTGACCCTTGAACAATACAGGTTTGAACTGCACTGAACCACTTACATATGGATTTTTTTTTCAATTACTATAAATATATTTTCTCTTCCTTGCAACTTCCTTAAATTTTTTTCCTCTAGCTTACTTTATTGTTAACAATACAGTATATAATACATATAACGTACGAAACGTGTTAATAGACTTTCTGTAACGCTTCCAGTCAACAGTGGGCTATTGGTAGGGGGGAGTTAAAAATTACAGATTTTTGACAGCACAGGAGTCAGCACCCCTAATCCTGGTGTTCAAGGGTGAACTGTACTACCAACAGAAGACAATGATGACATTCAAATCCTTTTGAAAATAACTCCTAGAAGTCACCTGAAGAGAATCTGTGAGACCCACAAACTATCTTTTCTGTGTAATTTGCAAAGGTTAACTTTGAAAATTCCATGAGGAGAAATACCTGAAAAGTAAAAATTCATTCATCTGCACTGTTACTATGGCAACTCAAAAATCAGACCAGAACTCTCATCTAAATGAGTCGTTCACAGCAAAATTCAAGAAATCCCAGATTCAAAAGACATCTGCCCTATCAGCAGGCTCCACTCCTGATGGTGTGCCCATTACCAGTGTAATAGCCCGCTGAAATGTGAAAGGGTTAAAGAATAATTAAAACCTGAAACTGGACAAAGGAAGTCTATAACTTAGGCCTAGTTTCTGGAACCCCTAACCACATTCTGTTAATCATGAAACTTGTAACAATGAGCTCATACGCTAACTGCCAATTTTAGCCTGTGTAACCCTGCTTGCGTGGCATGAAAAATAATCAATTGTATATAAGCTGAAAATTACTGTTTGGCCATCACCCATGGGAACACTGGCTATTGCCCATGGGAACATAGGCAATCACCCATAGGAACATAACATTCTAACACAAGCTTTCTGCTTCTGTACTTCCCGCTTGCACACCTGACCAGTGGGTTGACAGGTAGTGAATAAGAGAAAGATGGACCTTTAAGACAGAATGAGGAATGGGATTTGGGGCTTAAAAACCTTGTATCTTGGCATTTCGAGGCTGCTCCTTTGCAAGGACAGCCGCCGGCTAATAAACTGTCTCCTGGTTAAGAGCACTCAAGTTGGGTCTGGTTATTCTGGACACAACACCAGCACTGTGATCTTCTGATGGTCTGCCCCATTACCAGCTCTGTGATCACCTCGCCCTCACTGGAAAAGGGAAAAGACCAACTTACCCTCCCTCCCTCTCCCTCCTCCTCGCCTCCAGAGTCCTCCTAGAAAGGGCGTAAGTGCTGCTCTTCTGCCCCCAGAAGAATCAATAGAATTCAGAACTAGCCCCAGAGCTGCTATCAGAGCCTGGACTCAGTCTGCCCCAGCCCTCAGGCTCAAGGGCCAGCTGTCCCAGGGACTGACCAGTGAGACTGGTCAGTCAGAGACTAAGCTACACCTCCCAACAGTCATGTCTCTAAAGTCAAGATGACATTTCCATCTCAATCAACCTGATACGAGTGCCGCGCTCTCAGCTGGTTCTACACTTAGATAGATTAAAGGAATATTATTTGTACCCTATGCTGAATATCCTGGCAATACTTGTCTTCTAGGGCTGTGGTGTGGACTGAATGAGGTCACAGATAAAAGGCACTTTATACAATAATCACAGCATAATAAGCAGCCAAAAAATATTGACTATTGTTAATTTTATAATAATGAAAAAATACTGTTTTTATTATAAACCACAGAAAATAGCAAAAATGAGATACCACACACCCATTAAGATGGCTATTATCAAAAAAAAAAAAAGTGTTGGCAAGGACGTGGAGAAATAACCCTTTTGATGATAGAAATACAAAATGGTATGGCTGCTGTGGAAATAGCTTAGTGGTTCCTCAAAATTTAACACAATTACAAGATGAGCCAGCAATTCTATTCCTAGATATATACCCAAAAAAACTGAAAGGAGTCAGATACCTGCATACCATGTTCACAGTAACATTATTCAAAATAGCCAAAAGGTAGAAATGATCCAAACATCTAGCAACAGATGAATGGATAAACAAAATATGGCTGTGAAATAGAAAATATGTATATTAGTTACTGCCTCCGGTTTGTGGGACAGAGCTAAAACTCTTAAAATTTCCGAAGTGTTAAGAGCACAAGGAGCATCTTTTGTTCTGCTGAAGTGACTCTGAGTAGGCTCCTGATTGGTGGACTGGTCACCAGAAAGACCCAGCCATGATTAGAAGCTTGGCATTTCCAAGTTATTCTCAGGAATATTTTCACCCCCTATTCTCAGGAAGGGGAGAGGGGGCTGGAGATAGAGTTAATGATTGATCATGCCTATGTGATGAAACCGCCATAAAAAGTCCAATAGTACAGGGTCAGAAAGTTTCCAGGTTGGTGAATACATCTACATGCCAGGAGGGTGGTACACCCTCAACTCTAGGGAGACAGAAGCTCCTGCCTTCAGAAGTCTTCTAGACTTCACCTTATATGCGTCTTCATCTGGCTGTTCATCTGTATCCTTTATTATATAATAAACTGGTAGATATAACTAGTGTTTCCCTGAGTTCTGTGAGTCATTCTAGCAAATTAACAAACCCAAGGCAAGGTCACGGGAACTCTACTTTATAGCCAATTGGTCAGAAGCAACTTAATGTGAGGATAAAGTAAAAATCACTTTGAACAAAAAAATGAATGGGGAAGAATCTGAAAACTCAACCCATGGTCATTTACACAAGTTCAACTGGATAAAAGCACTTAGTATACATTGAGCATATTCACTTATTATTCCTTCTCGCCTAAAGGAAAAGCCTCAGTCTATTCCACAAACTTGCCACTTACCACTAGGCTTGATCTCTCGCACGTAGTTGCTGGGGAACCAGCCAGTCCTGCCGTTGTGTGTGCCCTCCCACCAGCCCCCTTCCTCCACTCGAGTGACATGTATGACGTCTCCTTTCGTAAAGGAAAGCTCATCTTCATTTGTCTGCTGGAAGTTAAACTTTGCTCTTACTACCAGTTGACTGTTGCTATTATCGGTCATGTCCTAAAAGGGAGAGAGAGGAAAAAAATGTTCATGAAGCATAGCTGTCATTATAAAATAAGATTACATTTTACTATGATAAATGTAGCATAATTGCCCCAAACAGCAGAGGAATGTTTAAATTTGAGATATTTAAGTGTCCTATCTCCCGCAGTGCACCCTGACCAACACACCATCACACTGCTCCAGTTCCAGAGGAAATCGTCTTAATAGACTGAAAGGTCTTAGTCCCCCATTATTATGCCTACATAAACATACACACATTTTCACATATATTTATATGGAATTATATTGTACATCTCTAATTTACAAAAAATAATAATAATAATATACAGTGGTCATTTTTCCAGCAGTTCTTATAATTACTTTAGTCTTAACTAGCTGTATAAAATATTATACTGTACAGCTATGCCTTTAATTTCTTAACCAACTCTCCATTACTGAATTTAAGGCTATTTCTAGTATTTTTCCACTGCAAAACAAGGCTTCATTAAAACTATTTGCACATCTATCTTTGATCACACTTGCAAATACGCCTATATGTTAAATTCATGTCAGAGAACACAGATAACAAATTTTAAATTTTAATATCTACTTCTAAATTGCCCTTCAAGAAAGTTCTACAAACTTATACCAAGCTACATTCCAACCGACAGTATAATACCTAAGAGTTATTTCTTCAAACATTTACTAACATTGGATATTGCCATTTTATTTCTGCCACACTGATGGGAAGAAATGGTACCACATTTTAGCTTGCATTTTTCTCAGAGATCAAGCATACTTGCAGATCTCTGAAATGTCAGACGAGAAAGGCAGACTGGGTGCTGGAGAGGCTTGCAACCCAGAAATGCCAATAAGAATAAACAAAAAAGACATCCCCAAGAAAAACGTGCTCTCCTAGCCAAAGAAACAGGAAAGAGACAGCAGGAACTGATTGCTGGTAAGCGCGTTCAGCCTGCACCTGGGTGTCTGAGTAGGAAATTCCTACTGGGTAGGACATTCCATGTCCCACTGATCACCACCACTCCACCTGCACAGGCGACATCAGCAAAGATCAAACAGGGGGTCCCAGCCTCCACCCACAAGACATACCCCTACCCTCTACCTAGCCTCAGGGGAGGGTCCAGGCCCAGAATCTCCCTTCCACAACTCCGCCAATCCATCCCAGTCCAGCAGAACCCCAGCAACACCAGGTAAATGAGCCTGACCAGACACCAATGCAAGGACTCTGGAAACTAAGCTGTCACTAGAACCACAGCCTACCAACTAGGCCAGGACCGTCACACTAAACCCAACCAGGCCTACTAAGATACAAAATTTAAGTAGGATCCAGCACCTCTTAACATACTTTCCTAAGTGTCCAGGATGCAATCAAAAATACTCTTCATTCCAAGAACCTCACAGTTTGAATGAGAAAAGACACCGATACCAACAGCCAGATGAAGCAGATGCTGGGATCATCAGAAAAGGTTTTCATCATCAAAAGACTTCAAAAAGCAATTTCAAATTCTCTTAAAATAGATAAAATAGGAAATCTCAGAAAACGAGAACTTATAAAATTTACTCAAACTGATGAGTGAAAAAAATGATGAGAGCCCCAGGGACTTGTGGGAAATAACAAAGTATCATCAGAGTCCTAAAGGAGAAAGAGGGCAGCACTAAAAAGTGGTATAGAAATATGACTGACAATGTCCTAAACAGGCAAAAGGCACAAACATACAGATTCATGAAGTTGTGTGAACTCCAAACAGGATAAGCCTAAAAAAATCCAGACCAAGTCACATAATTAAACTTCAGAAAACTCAAGACAAAAAAGAAAAAAATCTTATTAGGATAAAAGAATATTCAAGATCTCAAAAACTTTACATCCCATGCACCCATTCTCAAGAAGTTAGTGAAAGTTGAGCTCCTTCAAAACAGGATTACCAAGAAAAAAAGAATGATGGAGAGAAAGAGGTACAGGAGATTACTCAGGTCACAGGGCATCTGCAGGATGATAAAGAAGAAAACTTCAGACAGAAGCCAGCAACAGCCTTGCTGACAACCAAGTGATAGAAGTGGGACAGAAAGAAGACTTCAAGTTCCTTAGAAAGAGGAAAGTGAAAAATCCTAACAATCTGAATAAACAAGAAGAGAGTCTTAGAAAGGAGCAAAAGACTAGGACTGCAATCTGCAAAAGATACGCAAAAAAATAAACAAGCAACAATTATTAATTCCAGAAAACAAAATGTTAGGAAAGGAAGGACCGTCACAGCACACCATGTCTCCATTATGGGTTGTAACACTACACACAGACCATATGGAATCCACCATGGAGCTCAGGAGGAAGAAGAGACAAAAAGCATTTGTGCAGGTAAGGGACCTAGGGGCAGTGGAAGAGCCCTAACTCCCCTCTTCCACTGTGTGATGTCCACACTGATAACATTTCAAGTTTAAAAAAAAAAAAAAATCAAGCTTAGTATAAGCATTTTATTTAGAGACACACAAATACCTAAAGAATCCAGAAAAAAATGGAAAATGGTTATCTGTACAGATTCTTCCCTAATAGCAAGTCTTAGAGAATTGCCTGACTCTTTAAACTAGGTGCATGTATTACTAAAAAAGATAAAACACAAATACAGTGGTAAGGCAAATCTTCAAGAAGAGCTGATATAATTCCTAAAATATTTAATGCTTATTTACCTATACATTGTTTATACAATGTTTATACATTGACTATCACATATTATATTTAATAATTCAAATTAATACAATAAATATTTCTCTAATAAATTAAACAACGCATACTTAATATTTAATACTTAGAATAGTCAATAAAGAAATAGCTCTTTGACATTTGGCAATGAAAGCTCGCGCGGATCACTGTTACCTCACATACGATGCTTACTGGCATACTTGAATGGTGAGGGGTAGAATAAAGCTTGCCAATCCAAGTGAAGCTCACATTTGGAAAAATGACACATGTTGTCCTTGCTCTGGGTTCAGTGAACTATTATCCAGCTTACTATGCTGTATCAAGTTCTCTCTGTCTGCAAACCACTGTCCTCACTCATCAACTGTCTACTATGATCTTCATTACATTCTCCTCTGCGACTTATCCTGGCTTTGTGTAAAACATGCACACAGCCAATCCTGCTGACAAATTCCCACAACAGAATGACACATAACTAACTCGCAGAACAGGCCCCTAAGGAGGTCAAACTGCCTCTGGGGTGATCCTACTGCCAGCCCGTCCACCTCAGCTCAGCAACCAGCACTGAGGCCCTCTCTGCACACAAGTCTGAATATAAGTTGAGGTCTGGTGGTATCTTGTCAGGACCTTATAAATGAGGTAAACTACATTCTCCCTACACTCATGAATTCTCTACATTCAAGGCACAGGTTAGGCAAATACCACTGACACCTTCGCTCCTTCAGAAACAAGAACTCCACAAAGGACAAGGAGATGTCTGAGAGGACAGGTAAAAAAAAAAGAAAAGGGCACAGAGTATAGGCAGCCATTTAAAATGTCCGATTCCACAGATTTCCATGATATTGCTCTAAAGAGTGCTGTTTAGAGGTCAAAATGTCAAAGACAGGCTGAAAAAAGGGTGTACTACAAAGAGTTGTACTCCAATGACTGGGCAATACCAGTTTCAGTCTAACATCACAATGGCTACGTAAGGAGCACTCTAGTCACTGTCGTTCGTGTCACAGGAAGCCGGGAAGGATGTATTTAAAAAGCTCTCCTGAAATTATACCTTGTCATCAGTCTGGGCTCGACCTGATACTCCACAACAGTCTAAAATATAACAGGCTGAGCAAAAAAAGCCAGTCATAAAATGAGTATATGCTGTGGAATCCATTTATTTAAAACACAAAACAGGTAAAACTCATCTTTACTATTAGAAACCAGGGCAGCAGATGCACTTGGGAAAGACAGACACAACAAAGGCAGGCAGCGCCAGTCTAAACAGCACTCTTTAGAGCAATATCATGGAAATCTGTGGAATCGGACATTTTAAATGGCTGCCTATACTCTGTCTCTTGATCTGGGTGCTTACACAGGAATTTTCGACTTGTGAAAATTCATCAAGCTGCTTGCTTAAGATACATACACTTTTCTACATGTGTGTTACATGGCAGTAAAATTTAATGATGGGAGAAAATTGAAGAGAGAAAAAGTATCCCCACCCCAAGATAGGGTACATGTACATACAGTACTTCCTCTGGAAACAGTAATCTATACCCATCACATTTGTTCTTAATGGCCTCTTTCTGATTCTTATAGTCAATGCACCACCCATCAAAATTATGCATCTATAACTTAATCAAGTACTTTATTTTACCTAGAGTTCTGAAATTATCCCAATAATCCAGAACCAAGATATCCTGGTGTGCTGCCTTAACACAAACTCCATTCTCTCCTCCATTCCTTAAAAGTACTATAATCTCATTTACAGAAGAAACGCTTAAGTAGTTTCTTAGAATTGATTAAATATGGTATACTTTGTTAATGGTACAGAGGAACTGAAAAGATTTTTTAAAAACATGATACATTTTAATATACCTTGCATGGCTTGGAAATAAATTTTGTGAACTCAATAACCAGTGCTGGCCCGAAGGAGGCAGTAGGGACCGCAGGAGAGGAAATGCTTTAAGGGCTCAGGTCTCTTCTCCTATAAGTTAAAGATGATGACAGCAACAACCTCACAAATATTCTCCCAAACTTTGAGGAAAACCTCAGAAGCCCCAGGTCATACTTATTAGGAGTCAACAAATGAAGACCTGGGGTACAGCAGGGACATGAGAAATCCCAAATGTATTCAATAAAAGTCATTTAACAATAAAAGAGGAGGAAGTCAACCTTAAATATGAGAAAAACTATGACCCAAGTCAAGAGCTTGAGTCTCCCCCTCTCATTCAATTATGGAGTCACTTTCTGGGAGTGAGAGGTACATTCAGAGCACAGGGTCAGATAAAGAGCTCGATTTAGAACAGGATATTAAAAAGAAGTTAAGAAATCACCCAAGAAAGAAATAGAAAGCAACTGAGAAGCGCCATGGTAAAAAAGTTAAAAGTTCTACTTCAGTGCAAACAAAACACCAGAATTATTCAAATCTGCCTCTACTATAGGCAGAAAAATCTGTCCCAGAACAGATAGATGATGAGTTCACAGACACAGACACAAGATTATGCAGACAACCAGCACCAAGGTAGTAGTTAGGGAAGACATTCTTAAACAGAGATGCAAGCAATTACAACTGCACCCTGAAAATACTGATCCTTACTTTGGGGATGGTAGTGCCTTACACAATTTCAAAATTAGGCTCTGAAATTTAATGAGATCACAAAATTAATGTTCAAGAAACTATAAGTTGCTTTTTTAGCTTAATTGTTTTTATTATGGAAAATTTCTTAACATGAAAGTAGAGAATGATAGGTATACCTCCTCCATGTGCCCATCACCCAGCTTTAAATAAACATTTTGCCACTCGTTTCATTATAAATTATTTTTAATCCAAGAAAATCACTTCAAAGTACTATTAACAATACATACAGAAAAATAAGGGCAAATACTTATTCTTACCCAGCATGGTAAGAGAAGTCTCGCCATGTTCATTTCACTAGCAGCTGTGTTTACCAATCATAGACACAAAGACAGGTGATACAGCTGAGGTCTTTTCATTTCTAGTGTAACTTAAAAAAATTTCTCTAATGAAAAATTAATCCTACACTTATTGTGATCTCGGTAACATTCATTACCCACATGACATTTACCTTTACTTCAAATTCTACATTTGCAATCCAGTCCTCATTTAGTCAAAAATAAACAAAAATAAAGATGAAAACACCACAGCAAGTATTTCTTTACCCAAAGTTCACTGATTTCTCTTACATTTTGCTCATGTATTTAACAAAGCTAATTTAAAATATTTTTCAAGTGGTTTGTGTATTTTTTTTTTAATTTGGAATCATAACATTCCCAATACTCTGCAAAATTCCTCTACCATTAAACCCTACACCTCACATACTCATTATGAGGGTTATTTTAGTCCAGGTAAAGCACCTAGAATAATGTCTGGCACATAGCAAAACGACTCAATGCATGTTATATTGTATACAAAATCCGAAACAGGATAAGAGGACTCCTCTAAGAGGAAAAACAGTCAAAGATAAACACAATCAGCTTGAGTTCAAAAATTTCAGAACACATAAAAACTATATTCCTCTGTAACTTTGTTTTTAATACTGCTTCGTGAACTAAACTCAAATTTATTTCACTCTACAAAATACACCCCTAACCAAATTAATTTTTATTTCTTTAGGATTACCATTAGCTTACTTAACAATATTCCTGTGTTAAAGCAGAAAGCTGCAGTTCTCTGAAAACTAAAAGAATTGACTTCTCTTCAAATTTGTGTGACAAGATCATGCTTCTAACAAAATAATTTACTAAAATGTTACATGAAAACAAAGTCACATCACTTGCTGATCAAACTAAGTGCCAATCACCCATTAGCTCAAAAGAGGGCTCAGCATGTTTTCACAATGACAATCAGAGCTGCCTCATCCTTGTCAGCTGACTTGATGGCCCCTTTCCACACTTTCTCCATTCAGTATTACACTTAATTTTCAGTTCCAATTTCACTGTTAATCCTATGTTCTTCTTTGTTCAGAGCCTCTATCCTGACAATTTATAAATGGGTTTTTCTTCATTTTCCAGGATGACTGTTAATCTAAGTTTCTTACCCATCTCATTACTCAAGGGAGTCCCTTCATATACTACATCCTGACTCGGTAAAGCACTCTAAGTTATGCTTTCATAAAGAGAAAACCCACCTTTAGATTTTTTAGCTTTTAGCTATTTCTTCTTTATACAGCTAAGTATTTTTACATGTATATATTTCTTATTCCCACAGTTCTGTACATCTGTACATAGCAGATGAGAAAATACTATGCAAGTGATCAGGGAACTATTTAAAGCACACATCTCTGTAGATACAGATGAATCTTAAAATGTAACCCTCAAAATACACAAGTTTCTCAAAAGCAGTCATTAAGCATAGCATCCGATTAATTTGGTGATGAGCAAACGCCAAACCTGAGCAAAGTCAAACCGCCCCTCGCTCTGCAACTCTTAACAGAGGCACGTGCGTTGTTCCTGATACACCTACACGCATTCATTTCCCCAACACATTCCAATTTCAATAACCAACTCTCTCAAACTTACCAAACTTCGATACTGGCCCTGGAACAATTTTGAAGTCCGACTGTGTGAAGGCTGGGATCCCAGGGAGTCAAAAGACTTTATCCGATGAGATGAGGGCCGGGCACACACAGAGTCACTTCCCAGTCCAATGTCTGAAAAGGTCGTGAACAGAGAAAAGGAGCTGAGATGCCTGATACCACGTACCCTCACTGCACACCAGACTCTAAAATGGGGCAGCCACCAAGGGACACACCGCAGACCGCCAACAAAGCAAGCCATTTATGCAGTAAACAAAGTACAGATTCTATCTGCTACAGAAATGACTTGCACTCATTCCCCAATCACCTTTCCAGAAATTAACTGAAGACAACTATTTATCAGTTCTTCTCTAGGTTAATTTTCAAATTTGTGAAATGTTCTGTTGTTTTTAATAGTTTCCCTTCGTCTGGAAAAAATAAGCCTCTCAAATTCAAATACTTAGAGTACCACCCAGGTCTCATTCCCAAGACATCACTGCACGCCCACTTCTTCAGGATCACACTTCACACAATAAGCAGTAAGAATTATTTGGCAACAAAAGACCCTTATTTAAAAGCAACAGAAAATCCCCTTGTATTTTTCAGCCAGAGACCCTTCTGAGGATTTTTTCCTCAAAATGAAGGTAGCCCATGCTTTACTCACCTCATAAAGTTGTTGAAAGGATCAAAGCAAACAAGTATTAAAGGGCTTAGTTCTCTCTCTAGAGTCTTCATGATTAGACACTCCACTTAGGCCAACCAATAAGTAAACATTAGCAACCCACTTCTTAAAAGTAATTTTTTTAAAAAACTGAGGACATGAAAAATTTCCTAAGGAAATCACTATTCTGAGATACATGTGCCTAGCAACTTCCTAAAAGCTACATGGGGAGCCTTCTATAAATATATCCTTAAACTGATGGTCTCCAGATCTATTTTTCTGGCAGAACCATTTGGATTGGCTTACAAGCATAAAATTTTGATATATTTGTCAACTACTTCAGTCTGAGGATATCATAGGAAAACCCAGATTTCCAGCTGTTCTTGAAGCACAGGCAGTGGGACAGTCCCTGGATGGCCACCCAGCAAAAGAGTGCTGTGAGCGGGCACCAGGGATGGTCCCTGAGGACGGAGGACCCCTTTGACAGGACTGTAGCCTAAAATGTTCTGACTCAGTTTCTCCCGGACACAATGAGGTAAGTACACCCCATCAGAAGGGCCAGAACAAAAATGGGAAGAGACAATGACAAAATAAACAAGCGGTTTCTGATCGAAAGAGACATATCAAAGTCTAACTTTCCCCTATAAATCTGAAACTAAAATCTGTAAAGGTAAATAGAAAAATAAAAATGACTTTAAAATAAAAGAGCTACTAAATCCTTTTTGATCCACACGGCTCTCCCAGACAGAACTTCTCGGGGCTCATGGGACTGGCATAGCCTCCCCTAGAGGAGTCTGCTCAGAACCTTTCCTTGCCTCCCTGCGGTCTGGGAGCCCACAGAGGAGCACACTGTGTCTCTGCCTTCAATCACCCCTCCCTATGATATGACTGGGGCTCAAAACACTGTAAACTGAGTACCCTAAGTGCCTTATAGCCCTCAGGAAACCTGGCCTAAGTAAGTATTTACTTTAAAGGCCAACCCATTGGTTACTCCATTGTTATGATCACACCTCAAAAACACTCACTAGATCTGCTAATAAATATGAGTTTTAATCAGTGTAAAAATACTAATTTTTAATAAAAATCCCAGAGAAAGGTGCTTCTAGCTCCAAGACAGCCCATGAGTGTAGCCATATGAACAAGATGTTTCTCCACTGCTATACTTTCAGGTAGAGATCACTCTGCCCACAGAAAAGAAAACACCCGATATCCATCTGAGGACTTAAAATGGGAAATTCTGATCCAATAAGGAAAAAAAAAATTACAGCAAAAGTGACAACAAAAATGTAATGCAATACAAGCTGATTTTTTTAATTCAATAATGCTCATTTTTGCCTTGCTAATAGAAAAGCAAAGGTTTTTGCCCTGTTGTCTTCCCGCCCCCTTGAGTTCAACTGAAAAAGGTCTTACCTGCTGTTACTTTATTTAGAGTCACTAAGGAACTGAGGACCTTGTTAAAATTCTGCCCCTGATACAAATCGTTTGCATCAAACGTCTGAAAGGAAAAATTAAATAAGCAAAATTAGTAGAGTCTTGTGTTGGATGTAAGATAAAGTTCTCACAGCAACGAGAGGGCCATGTGTAGGATTTACAGATGATATCCTAAAGATGAGGCACAAACCAGGACCAGTGAGCTCAGCTTGTGGTATAAGAGTAGGAGGTCCATTCAGAATCCCATTTAGGCCACCTTAATCCTCAGCCTGAGAACAACTCCCCATCCTCCTTTATAACCTAATGTGGGAGCCCTTCCCAGGTTAGGGAGCTAATTCTGGTAGCACTCAGTGAATGCTGGAGTGATTTCACAATCTTTCTCGCCTTAGATTAAAGCAGAGACAGCAGGGCATGCATACTACAGATTTCCTCTCCTAGTTTCGGTAGCTTCCAAAGCTAACAGCAGCTTTGAGAAATCCGCAGACATCAGAATGGATATGAGAATAAAAGGAAGGGAAGACAGGAGATGCAGATTCCAAAATGAAGGCAGGTAGTCTGGGGAAGTGGGGCAGCAGGGGACACTCCACTCTCAGGGCAGAGTGCTGAGGCCAGACCAGGACTATCTAATCTGCCTTTTCTCCAATCTCCACCACCTAGAGAAATGGGGAAAGATGGAAATAGTCCCAGCTTGTACACGCGCATATGCACACACAAGCTGAAAAAAGCGCCATCAGCTTGCTTGGATACCTTACAGCTAAGTCTACAATGTGCGTGTACACACGTTAAAACACAGATCTCATTGCCAAATACTATCTGAAGACTACAATATATATATATACATATATATATATCTTTTGATCACCAAATAACCCCCCCAAAAAAGAAATTTTAATAGTCGAATTATCTACAACTCTGTGCCAGAAAAATATTTAAAACTTCTTTCAAATTTTTATAACAAGATATAATATTTAGATACCGAAATATAAATTAACATACTTCAAAAGTTTCTCTCACTGGGACAAAAATAAACATGACGAGTCACCCAGGAATATCAGCAGAGAGGGCCTCGACTTCCTCTCCCAGTTGCCTGCCACCTCTCTCCTCATTTAGTCAGTTCCTCCATCTCACAGGTCCTGCCAGGAATCACCCCCCCCAACTTCCTGCCTCCCTGCCGCCACCCTCTTTCCCATTGAACTTGAATTCATCTGACTTCTCCTAGCCTCGCTTCCTTCACCATACTCAGGTCCCCTAATCAGGCTCCACCAGTACATTCATTCAAAAACAAAGATAATTTTATATTCAATGTGTATATGCCACCTCAGACTGTAAAATCTACAAAAGCAGATTTTACAACACCAAACATCTAGCAAAACAGTCGGCACAGTAAAAACTCAAATGTTTGCTAAATGGATAAATGCACCAATCCATCCACTCATCCACCATTTAGCTGCACTAAATGTCACTATGAGTGACACTCACACAAAGAGCACCTAAGAACTAGTGCAAATCTGAAGTATTGCTATCTTCTTCAAAAAATCATCTTCAGTTAATGATCTTCTGCATTTAATTTCCGAAATAATGAGTAAAAATTATAAGGTATAATTAAATATGAATAAACAAAAAAAAGGGGGAAAATCCAGATGCTGAAAAACTTCAGGGAGGCAATCAAATCAGAGTGCAGAGAGGAGCTGAAGCTCACTTTTCCAAAAACTGAAAAAGGAAACTAAATGGAGCCAGAAGACTTAAGCAATATGAATACATCTAAGCATTGTGTATAAAGTTAATGATGCATTTCTCAAATAGTTGAAGTACAAATTCATGATGCCAAATCCTTCCTATAAAAAGTACCCCTGAAAACAGTCTTAAGAATCACTTTATAATACAGAATTTAATTCATTTGTTGTGTTAACTATTACTTAAGAAGAAATTCTAAATCAAATAAGAGCATTACTTAAGCTGATATATACACATACATTTTTTAATGTGTTAGTTGCATTTTTTTAAATAATTAAAAGTATTAACCTCACTAGGCCTCGGTTTCCTTATATAGAGAACATGAAAGTTCCCTTACTTGTAAAATGCTGGAACAGGTAATCTGCATGTCTGTCTTTCAGCTCTAAAGTTCTAATTCTAGAGCTTGGAAAATTAAAACCGTGATATTCTACAAAAAGAAATATATATAAAATGTCCACTAACCTTCATTGTGGTAAGGCGGCGAGTCACAAAGCCCAGAAAAACAGGATGTTGAAAACTGAAGTTTCCTGTTATTCCTGAACTATATATCTCTCTTACTTGGACACCAACACCAGGAAGCGTCTGGTTGGCGAAAAGTGCCCACCAATAGAATTCAATGTGACGTCAGAACTAAGTGAATTCACATATACCCTACATATCTTAACAGGAAGCTACACAATGAAATGAGACAAATGCTTGCCATTGAGAGGGAAAAAAATAACACATATTCTGAAGCAATTAAAATGTTTTGAGTAAAGTACTTCTCCAGAGAAATATATTAGACTATGCCCTAAAATCGAAATCTATTCAACAAAAAGCAAAACCAGAAAAATCTTAGGGTACACAGAATTTTTGTACTATGAGAACAAGAGAGACATCTCATTAGAATTTTGATAAAAATATCTCTGCAAAAATAAGTCAGTCTGTGTCTGAGAACGACCAGGACATTTAGCACACTAAATTGTTCCCTGGGACACTCACTCAGTGCTTAAGGAGATAAAAGCCCTCCCAGCCTGGTCCACCTCACCATCTAACCACTGGTGCTCTAACAACAGAACACTCTCACCCTTGACTGGAGTAAGGAGCAAGAAGGGAAGGCAACAAATACTGTGGTCCCTTTTCTTTGGGTGGCACTGAGAGAGTGGTTCTCAGAAGGCGCTCGGCTGCACATTAGGATCTCCTAGAACTTTAGAATCAAGATACTCAAGCCATGTCCCAGACCAATTTAATTAGAATCTCTACGGAAGGGACCCAGAATCAACATGTAATACTCTCCAGGTGATTCCGAGTGGCCAAATGTGAGAAGCACCTCCCCAGAGAGATAAGGTATCCTGAATCTTCACTCTAGACATGCTCACTCCTCACACCCACCCTTCATAAACACGTTGAGAGAACACTCAATACCCTATAGATCTTAGAATCTATCCAGTTGAAAAATGTATTACCAAAAACTCGCCCTTACTTTCACATTAAGTGAATTAAATGTGCAGTAGAATCATCCGATGTTCTCAAAAATATATATCTTACCAGTTTTCCCCCAAAAAAACTCATATTAAATTATATTAGTTTATTTTTAAGATTTTACTTTTAATAGAATCAGTACTACATGAAATACAACAAATACAAACCATACAGAAACCAGGATATAAAAGGCCCACAGTATTCAAAGGGGACATAAAAATACTTTCTAAGAACTCTCTCAAGCCTCTATGGGGGAGAGAGGTAAGGGTGATCTAACACTACAAGGCATGTGGTAAGAAAGAAGCAATACAGTTCTGTGAGACAAGATAACCCTTAACTTGAAGGCTACTCCCTCCTGGTTGGCCTTACACAACTTCGTGAAGCCCTCTGGGCCTCAGGTTTCTCATCTTTAAAATGGGAATGAGGAACAGACAGGATATTGAGATGACAATGATGAGGATAACAAGTGGCAATGTGCAAATGCCTCATGTTCAAAAAGAAACAAAATTTAAAAATATTCTGACTCTTGCACATCAAGCCTTAAGGTCTCTTGTAAAAACTGACACATCAACAACTATGTTCTACCAAGGAAAACTCTTATTTTCTAAAATACAAAACAAAACTACCAAGAAAAAAAAAGCTTCCTCCACTGTAGGAGCTCAAGACCGTCCAGAGAAAGGGCCACAAGTCTCCACACCACACAGCGTGCACATCAAGCAGTTTCTGTAGCACGCGCACACACTTCACATACCACAGCTACTGCAGCACATACCACACCGTGCACCACACAAACTGCACACACACTCTGACACCAATCTCCACTGATGTACATCAGCAAGATTCCAGCTCACATTCCAACGGGAGACTGCCTTATCCCATGTCAAAACACTAAGGTTCCCATCCAGAATGCCCACCCTTGAAGCTGCTGATTCTGACAGACCTCTGCTCCCACTCACCTTTCAGCCTCAACACCATGGACTCTTTCGCCACCCTGAGGCTCATAAGGGGAAATACAGCCTTCAGCCACGTGCAGTCAGGTCTCTTTAAGGTTGTGGATGTGTAAGCTGTACCTGCTACCCAGTACGAGAACAGCCACTCCCATTTGGGAACACTTCCCCAGAATTATCACTCCTCTGTCTGCCTGACACTGAACTATCCAATGCCTATTTCCACTAATAACTGAGTGAGAATCATAGCCAACCTCACCTGAACCCATTTTTAAATATATCACAAAATCTAAGCAGTGCTGTCAGCAAAAGTAGGAGTGTCAAAAGAAGGTTGTAGCTTTCTCTACCAAGACCCCACCAAAAAAGCAGGAAATTAAACTATTTTAAAGGAAAAAAAATGTTATAAAATTCAGGGTGATGAGTGTAATCCATAAGTACAATTACAGAGAGATGTTTTAAAAAAAAAAATATTCAAGTACAGACATGGCAGAATCACCCCAAATCTAACAACTTCCTTTGTCAGGAAAAAGTACTAAGTATCAAAAAGACTCTAGCCAAGAATATATCATTCTCCATGAATCAATCAAAGCAGGGCACTGCTATAATCTTCCTAAAAGTATCAGCATAAATACTATTTTTTTCTTCAGAGGCTAAACTAACTTTTCCCATTCAAGTAGGGAGCATGAGGCATCACTGACAATCTCTGCCTACAAAACTCAATGTAGTGGTCAAGAAATGTCTTCAGGGCAAAAAGACATGAGAAGCTCTTAGGCATGGCCTCTACTTCTTCCTCTAGTTTCTCCCAAAAGCACATACATCCTATTCCTCTATTGGAGGAACACCTGGAATCATATAACCCAGAGAGTTAGAATTATCTTTATAAACAAAAGAGCGCCACATCACTAACCCAGCTGATACCAAACCTACTAACGAAGACTTCAGGCTCGTTTTCTTTTTTTAACACTGGCTAGTACTGGATATCATCTCACACAAGGTACAATTTGAAGAAAAACCTGAAGGAAAAGGAAAACCAACTGATTTAAGAAGGCTCTGAACACAGGAGTAGCACAAAGACAAGAAGTTGAGACTAGAAGGAAAACAAGCCAACTGCACGTGGCAGTCACTACAGGACACACAGGACTCGCCAGCCACACTGGGTCACTTTGAGAGAATGAGAGCTCTATCAGAAATTAGTCTGGGACAGTCAGCATAAACCAGGCCCACCCTAGACAAACCAGGTAATATAATGTCCCAAAGTCTACTATTTCCCAATCCAAACCCAGAAGGAAGGGGAAGGATGACGTGCAAGCACAGGCCTGCTGAGGGCCAACCTACCTCTGAGCACTGGCCCCTATGGACAGGTTACTGCACAACCTACTCACATTTTCCTAACCTGGGAAGGGAGAGAAACTCAACTAGCTGAACTTTCCAAGATATCTCTGACAGAATGTACTGTTTAAAGAATGATTGCCGACTTCGAGCAAGGGAGAACCAGGGTGAAGAGACTCGGCAAAAGAGAAAATGTGGGGGAATGAAAGTGAGGGGGTGGGAGGTTCAGAAGCTGGCCTTCCTGACATGCTTTTGTAAAGGCAGGAGGAAAAAGAATCGGGGAAAATGAGTTACAAGTCCATAAAAGGTAAGGCATTCCTCCATACTAGAGCTGCATCCCCTATGACAAGGTTCCAGAGAAAAGAGGCCCCAGGCTCTGGATGACTTAGAGAGGGACAAAAGAAACTGCTGCTGGGACTGGGTGACAAGGAGACTACCAGGCTCATGTTAGTCAGCACTCTCCCAAAGAAGACACTTCTGAAGGCTTGGCAGGACTCCCTTTCCAGCAGGCAAGAGAGGTGCTCACCCAAGCCATGGCCTTCCCTCAGAAGAGGCTGAGGCTGCTGAGAGCCCCACTGGCAATGTGCTGGATGCTACAGCCACAGGAAGGTTCAACCTTGGCCTTAAGAAGGAAAGAAAACACATGCCATAAGATTTCAGAAAGGATTTCTGAAAGATGACAACTGTGAGTGGTCTTACCACACGTGCAGATACTCAGTTGTAGACAAAAGGCAGAAAGAGAAGGTGCACCGTCTATATCAGAAAGATACCATCTGGCCTAAAAGGCTCTGTACCCCACCCAGTGTCCCTCTCTCACATGTCCAGCAGAGGCCCAGAGTAACTAGCTCCTCAGAGTACTCACCACTCTGACCGCTAGCCCCCCATAAAATAGTATCAGTGACACATCACCAAAATGGCTAAAACTGACTGTGAAAGACTTGGCAATCTTGCCCAAACTTAACTTCCCAGCCTTAACTTTTGTTACTCCTATAAAAATACCCTATTTCAACATATTCTTTATTTATATCACATTTACTATCAAGTTTAGTTCCTAAACTAATACTTGAAATAAGGAGGGCTCACCAGTACACAAAGAAGATCGGTCTGTGTCATACACATCAACCAACCGTCACTAGCGCCCATCTGGCAAGACAATTTTATCAGGGTGACCCCCATGTGCACATGTGAAAGCTCCCAAATGTGTAAACCTCTAGTCAGGTAGAAGACGACTTTGATTTAGCAGAAAGAGCCACCATGGTTTTCAGGAAAGCCTTAACCAATAGCATATTGTTATATTTCAAAGGCACAAATTATAAGAGCTGATGCTAATCCAATCCAGAATTTTCACATTCATCGCACTATTTTCCAACTTCCTTTGTCTAATTCAAGTCGCCGCAGCTCACTGTTCACTGCTTTCTCCCATTTACGCCTCCCTCCCCCCCGCCCCGCCCCCGGAAGAAAGGTGAGAGTCCCCCCACCCACTGCCACACCTTCCCGTGGGCTCCAGCCAAGGAGATGTGAGTGCACATGACATGCACCATCTCTGAGTGGGATTAGTAACGCAGGCTCCACGCAAAAGCTTTAAGAGCCTTTGGGTGTTTCAGCCAACCTCCCTGTTCTTTTCCTTTAAACGACAGCGCACCACATTCTTTTCATGAGAGGAGTCATCGGTGAAGCTCACTCGAAGAAAGGGGGCCAACAGCCCTGCCTTTAGGAGGGAGGAGTATCCAAAAAGGTGAGGACAGTGCTTGAAAACCACCAGTGTGGCCACCCGCTACGGGAGTCCTACCTTCACATGCCACTTTTCTCTTTTAACTGAGTTACCACATTTTCTAATTAGATACATCAGTTATCATTGGTGTTCTACAGAGTGCTGACACACCTGACAGAGGTGGAACAGGGCTCCCCAAGGTAACTTGAGGATGCCTGAATCTTAGTGAGACCTGAAAGACTCCCCCGAATCCCAACATCAGAGTTTGCTTAACCTTGGCTTCCAAATTCATAGATAGTGTTGGAAATCAGGAGTACCTTCCGCATATCGCATTGGAGAAACAGAGAAGCAAACTTTATATCACAAAATAGATTGTGTTATACATCACATAATGAAGATCTTGTTAGCCGGGAATCTTTCAATGGCAAGAAAGTGAAACCCAACTCAAACTGGCTTAAACAAACAACAAAAACTACTGGTTCGCATAACTAGTAAGTCAAGAATGGCATGAGCCACAAGCACAGATATGGAAAGCTTAAGGCCATCTCTTTACTCTGCTTTCTTCAGTATGGGCTGCAATTTCAGGAATGTTCTCCCTTGTAAGGCAACATCACGGCCAGTAGCTCCAGACAACCAAGTCCACCACCTCAGCTGCACTTGGCTGTCCCTGTCTGATTCCAACCGCACAGCTGCTGAGGCAGAGCAGCAAGGAGAGCTGTGGCAAACCTGCATACACGTGTGACTCAGTACAAGGGTAAGACTAATGGAATTGAAACAGGATGACACAGTAGAAAAGAGCTCTATTATCACAACTGCTTTCTCACACACCCTCCCCAGAGTCTCATCAACAACCAACAACCTGGCCTGATCACAGAAACCCAGACATTGCCAACCACAACAGACTCTGACCCATTCGGCCATACTGATATGAAAGCAAATGTAGATGACTCCCATCTAAATGTCATCACTGGCTGATAACATTCCTAAGTATACTCCACAAAAAAAATACCAAGGAATGTGGAGGAAAAAAAGTCTTTCTTCCACCATCTCATCTCTGCACTAATAGAAAGACCCCTACAACATAAGAACAACTAAGCACTTTCTCAATTCATGCAGCTTGAATATTTCAAATGCAACAAGCCCGGTCGGTTCTTCCAATGAGTTTTTGAGGAAGCTATTTTTGACACAAGAAATTTACTTTTGGCACAGTTCTAGAGTGTGGTTCATGAAGTTTAAAAATATAATTTTGTCCTATCACACTGTCAAATAGAATTTGTGATTTTAGAACAAGATGAGTAAAAATGAATCTTAAATAAGTTGTGCTATTTAAGTTTAATGCAAATGGTCCATATTGTTGGGGATATGTGAAAAACAGATCCAGCAGTGAATTTTCGCCTTCTTGGCTTCTGTAGATTTTGTACTTAATTCCGCCTACTCCCACACCCCAGGGATAAAATTAAAGTTTGACGATGGATTCTATCAATATACATAGCACTTTCACCCAACATGCCCCCAATTTCTTTCAGTTTAAAATGAGAATTAAATTGGTCAATTTTGTGGATTCCACTGTATCAACACCCAAAACACAAGGACAGGGACCACCTACAAAATAGAAATACCAGCCAAATATATTAGGTACAGCTTCCAAGAAGTGCTGAGGGAAAGGGGAGGACAAAGTCCTAAGAAGAGAGGCAAGATAACTGAGCAATGAAAGCGCTGATAAGCCTTCATCACAAATAACCACGGAGACTGAAGCATGGGCAGCAGGAAAGAAGAGGGATGTGGCATCATCCGCCAAGAACAAGTGTTCTGTTGAAAATTTTGTGTCCATCTTATTTTACAAACAGCTGTTGAAAGGAGAGGTCGTCTGGCTAAGAACCCAAGAAACAACATGGCAATGGGTTCCCTGGATTTTCTTTTTGCTTCCACTGTCCCAGACTAGGTTCTAGGAAAAACCTGCAGCCTAAAAATACCAAAGGGTGCAGACAAAGCAGCCCCAAGAAAAGCCTGCTCTCCAGCTATAGCATCAGGAAAGGGGCAGCCCAACAGATAGGAAACATCTAGACAGCAACACCACAGGAAACATGCCCACCCTACCCACTGCAACAAAGTGCCCCTTCCTCCACCCTGCCCACCATGTCCAGTGGAGTCGCACTGTTTTCTCATCTTTCGTACAGGAGTAAAGTTTAAGATGTTAAGTCAAGAAATAGAGGTTTCCAGTATATTACTTAAATTTATAAAAGTAACTACTGAAATATTAAGACTCACCAAACAGTGCAATTAGTAAAAACTGGGATACACAGGGATTATGAGGGAGGTGGGAGGCAAGGCAAGTGTACTCAGTCCTTTCTTTCATAGGGATCTAAATGAAGGAAGCCACAGTGGGACACAGATGAAGAACTGGATTGGAAGAGAATTTCATAGATAAAAAATGTAAAGGGCTTTGTAATGATTAACTATTACGACAATAACATAAGAAAGTGCAAGTACTTTATAAACCATTCGATGCTATGCAAATATAACTTTTACCAAATGAAAAGTTCAAAGGAAGTTTGAGTGATCAGAAAAGTCAGAACAGTAGATAGTGCTTGACAAGAATACTTTAGGGTAGATGCTGTCAGAACTTTCAGATGTTCAGATACTTTCAGAGAAAGAAAAATAAGCTTATAAACAAATACTTTCATTCAAAATGTTTTATTTTTATTTAGGAGCCAATACTTCTATCTAAATGCTATAAAATGCTCTATCTCTGCCTGCCCTTCTCTATGTAATTTCTAGTTTCCAGTATGTTTATACTGTGTACTTATGTCAAAATAAGTACCATTTAATAAAGCTTGCTATCATGAGCATAATGACACAATGTGACTACATTGTGACTGCTGCATTTCCAGACCGCCACCATTCACTGGTCTTAGTTCTACCTTGTAGGACTGTATTTGAATCCCAAGTGCTAGGCCCAATTTCTATTAACTTAGAAAAAAACATTTTTAAAATGTCTGGGTACCTGTCTAGGCTAAGCATTCCCCTTGCATGCCTATTATAATCTCCAAGATAACACTAAAACTTTCCCCACAACATACAAGGTTATCACATATCCCAAGCAGTTAGGCCCCAGAATGCCACAAATTCAGATTCTTATTTAGGACAGTTCATCAAAAATTCAGGACATTTTGTTGGTTCAACTCGACAAATCAACTTGAGAAGCTCAGAGGCCAATCAAGAAGCAGAGGTAGGCTTTACCTACCCAAGTTTTTGTACACCCACCCTTTCAAGCCTCATCATTTCAAGGGTCTCTTTCTCTAAATCCCAATCCCATGATGCTGTCCCTCTTGCAGAACTTACAGAAGCTGCCTGAATCCTAGTTATATGCATTGATTTTACTTGTTACACAGTGCGCCCCAATGCTACCAGCAGAGACATCTTGTGCATCTGTGCATTTCTCAGGGCAGGGCATAGGCGCAAGGAATGTCCTCCTAAATTATGTGCAGACTGACTAACATCACCAGAAGAAAAACTTCCCCGTTTTCCACTTGCAATGAAATACTAACTTGCTCTTCAATATCACATTTTTCAGAACATATTCTCTCCTACAAATGCTCTGGTCAAAAAAATCTCATGATCTCATCCTGCCTGAACGATGTAGCAATCTTCCTAAGAACTTTCCCAGTTCATTATATATGAAATTACCTTCTCTTCCATGGGTCAATTATAAACTAAGATTCCAACAAGATGCTGAAAACTAGGAATAAGTTTCCAGGTCTTGGCAAAGAGATCTCAAATTTGAAGTTGGGACAACATGAATCTTACAACACAAGCTTCCCATCCCCTACACTACCTTGTCCTAGCTCTTCAACTATCTTCATCTGATGTTCTTCAAAGCCCTGACCACAATCCATAAGGAAAATTGTATTTTACATTATAACCAGTACACGCACACAAAATCCATAGTTAAGCAACTTGAATTTTTAATAAATTCACCACTAAGAGAAACAATCAGCAAATATAACAAGGACAGAATTTGCTCAAGCTTTTAATAAAGTTGCTAATGATTCACTGGCTCTAATTTCTTTATTCTCTAAGTTATAAATCCTTCACTACATTGAATGGCTTTAACTGAGTTATTCACCACACCCAAAAAAGTGATGGGAAGATATATAGAAAGCTAACAGTTTGCAATTAAACATTTTAAATCTTGTCAAATCCATCTCAGTTGCATGGTACAGACGAATTAACACATGTACTAAGAATTCAAAATACATGAACGTTATCGACACTACATTGTATAGTGCCCTGAAAAGATCAACTGCCCAAGGGTCCATAATCTTCCCTCAGTCCTCTTCCCTTTTACGGAGCTTCCACCAACTGTACTGCCACCATCCCCTTGTTTTAGCTGATCTGTAATTCTAAATTTAGAAGTTCTAGACTCTCCATAAACCTGAATTCAAATACCAACTCTGCCACTCAGTAAATGTCAGATGTCAGGCACATTTCTTAACCTCTCTACATCTGTTTCTCCTCGGTGTATAAAGGTTAACTGCATCTACCTACAACATGGCCCTGTTCTGGTAGCTGTTCTGGTACTAAGAAGCTGCTCAGCAAGCAGTCACTATTAAGCTGCCGGTATGAAGTTTTTAAAAGTATTACATTTTTACCTGTTCTCCATTTCTATTATTTTTTCTCATATGTGCAATGGAAAATGTCTTATCTGTTTCTTCCTATTCAAGTAACTTTTTTCTATTCATACTCGAAGTCCACATGGATAAAATTCAGCTCATGGTTTCAGTATGGGTCAGAGACTGATTGGTTGCTTGATGATGGAAAACTTGTACAAAAGTAATACAGGGCTCAGACATGAATGGCTAACTTCACAAATGATAATATAATCTTCAGATTCTTGAAAGCAGAGGTAACATCTTCCACATGCCAAAATGCAACTTTCTAGCTTACGTGCCCAATATCACTCTCATGCCAAAAGGGCCCCGTACCATTTGGTTACCACCATGATAGTAACTAATTCAGAAAGGATCGTGAGGGGATGCTAGGAGCATAAGGTGAAAGGTTTTGGAGAACAACCCAAAATTACATACTAAGTATAAAGAGAAAGGGCATCTTTACAATGGAGAGAGATCTGGTGAATGTCACCTTAGCCAAGTGATGGAACTAAGCATGAGCAGTATGGAGTGTATTGACATTAAGCACTTCCTTATATGACCCAGGGGAATACAGAATATCACTTCTGTAGAATTCTTGCCTAAAATGTTTAACCTAAATCAGATCCTGTCCAGACTGTGGGACGCTCTACATGATAACGACCCTGCATCAGTCATAAATGATAAAGGTGGGGAAACTATTCTGGAAACAGAAGAGACTAACGAGGCATGACAAGCCAAATGCAACACATGACCCTTGTTTGGAGACTATATTAAAAAAAGGAAAACCTACAAAGGTCACTTGGAGACCACTGGGTAAGTGTGAATGTGGACGATATGTGAGACAGTATATTACTTAAACATAAAATAGCATGGGTGTGAGAACAGTTACTTTGATTATGTAATAGAATGTTTTCATTATGTACACGCTGAATATTGAGGCAAGCATCATGAGATCTACCACATAGTTTAAAAGGCTGACAAAATAAAAATATGGTAAAACACTCAGAGTGAGAACAGAGGGGCAAAAGTCTGTATACAGCAATCTAAGCGGAGGAACAGAATGTTTACACAAGTCTCCCAACGTTTATGTTTTAAATTGTTCAAAGTAAAGCAAAAGGGGTGCATATTATGAGGCTCTCTCTAGCATCCCCTCATCACCGTCTCTCTTTTAGAAAGAAAATGAAAGCATTTCACTCATCATCCACACTTTCTCTATAAACGAGGAATCAGATAAATAATCCTGGTAGGCCCCATATCACTACTTCAAGATCTTCTTGATCATTGCCACACACACATCCCTCAAATTCCCACATCTGGATTGGCCTGGTTTTGCAACGAGAAATGGTGGAAAGTACTTTCCCCTTTGCCTTTCCAAGCTGGGCAGGATTCTTGGCTCTTCAAGCATGGGAAAATCATGTGGTTCCCTCTCCCAGCCAGATCTCTCGTGACCTCACCACACCCTGATTTTAATGATACAATTGAGTCAGTGTTAAAACCAAACTAATTGAATCAGAAATTCTCCAAGGGGACCCTGGAATCAGTATTTAGAAACTCCACACTCTGCAACTACCTGTAAAGTCTTCCCTGAAGAACAAGTGTACACACTCATTACCATCAAAGTGGAAATATTAAGAGTTACGGGAAGTAATATCATATGACTTCTCAACTCAAGGACCAGTTAGTTTCTCTGAGCTATCAGAGAAAACAACCAATATAGACTAATATAAACTAGATCAGAAATATTCTGCCTAGAAAGTTATTTTTTTAAACATACTAAATGCAGATTTCACATCTAAATATGATCTGAACGGCCTTGGGTTTTGTTTGCTTTGTAGTTATTCACGGGAACATGTCTTCACTGGTTCCTAGGACTTAAAGCAACTCCTCGGGGGACATAACCGCCTCAGGACAAGGATCTGTCAAGAAAAATGAGGGAGGAGGAATTTCTCCTTCCTAAAAGACCAACTGGGATTTTGATTTATTGTTAAGTAAAAATAAAAAAGTGATAACTAAAAGATATTCAAAGAAGTCTGTTTTACTAGACTTAAAAAAGGTGAGAAATCGGAAGTAAAAGAGGGGAATGAAATCAAAAGGCAAAACACTGAGTGACTAGAATTTTCTATGGACAGAGATATAAGGCAGTCATGCCACCTCAGGATTCTCAGACCACACATGCACATGAACTCCAGATTCACATTGTTCCCACTTATTGGTCATGACTGACATAATTTTTCACAAGGTCTTACTAGAAAATAAGAACTTGAACCCTTGATAATGCATTTTCCCCACCAACTAGCCAACACTGGACATCCTTATTCAATTGCAAAATGCACAAGTGACCTAACAATATTCAAAATAATGAGTTTCACATGCAAAAACACACTCCTTTCTCCCACTCTGGGTCAATGATGATGTATGAGAGGCTAGTGAGAGGTCTTCCCAGTGACCACACAGACACCTGGAGCAATAGCAGTGCCTAAAGTGACAGCATGGAGCAATAGCGGTGCCTAAAGTGACAGCTGCAAGCACACCATCGGCTGCAGAGTGCAGCCCTCTTTACACTTTGCATGCATGCAGAATGCATCATATCCAACACCTAATGCATCTCACCTCGATCAAATGCCTCTACCTACTTCCAAAACCACCAACAGGCTATGACCATTTTCAACAGGAGAAAGAATCTGGGTCCCTTCCAGAGATAAAAAGTTGATGAGTCACACACAGGTTTAATACGCAAATGTGCTGCTTCCCCAGATTCTCCTATGGTCGCCCACAGTAGGGACTGAGGAAATTTCCTATTTCTGTGTAAGGAGTCTGAGAAAGCTCTGGACATTTTGCTGACACATCAACCTCAACACAGGCTACATAAAGTTCTGTTCCACTGCTGCTCTCTGTGGAACATCTTCAGTTTCTCTTATACCAGAGTTACTGAAATCTGCCAAATGGTTTTCTAATCAGGCTCGAGATCCTTTCCAATTCTAAAACTCTATGATGCTAAGACACTTCCTAGAAAAGGGGAACTGCCAGGCCCCCAGGCTGCCTCCCGCTGGGCTTTACCAAAGACAAGACAGCACCAAGAAGAGCTAGGACCAGACACAACTCATCAGCTACAGTTAGGCTGCATGGCCCAGCCTCCTAAGCCAACCCTCGTTTATTAGGATCAGCAGCCACATAGTTCATGAAATGAAAAAAAAGGCTATTTGTTCACAGTTATACTTTAGCTAGCAGTTCATGAAGCAAGGCCCTGAAAGAATAAAAAATTTAAGGAGTGATGAGAAAGAAGAGTAAAGTTTTGAATGGGGTAGGAGGTAGAGAGAAAAGGCTAAACTGTGACAGAGCAGGTGGGACTCAACAGACATGCTGAGCCCCTATGCCACTGGTCTGGGTGGGACACCCTAAGGGATTTTAACCAATTCAATGAATATCTACTGAGTGCCTATTAAGTGAAAGACACCAAAAAACTTAAATATCAGAGAACCTGCCCTCAAAGAGCTTATGAACAGACCAAGGAGACACAGGTACAAGTAATGACTGTGTTGAAGATGCCACAGAGGCAAATGGCAAAAATAGTCTGAAAGACCTTAGAAATTGTGATAGAGACAAGGTTGGCCAGCTTGAAAAGAGGAAAACCATGCATATGGCCACCTCAAGAAGGGGCTCTAAGTGCAAAAACAGGACAGGCATCAGGAACACCACACATGATAGATGCTGGCACAGCCTGGCTCCCCATCTGAACCTGGTCCCAGTGCTCATTAGCTGAGTGATTGTGGCTCCATTCCTGAACCTCTCTTGCTCAGTTTCTCTTCTAAAGTTAGTCATTACAAGCTTTTAACAATATACAGGATGCCACCAGAGCAGTGGCTAGGACCAAACACATACCACTATTTGTAAAATGAGCCAATTAACAACTACTAGGGCATCTCAAGTAGTTTGACATGCCTGGAACAGAAGGTCCAAGAGTATGGAGGAGGGCTGGGAGAAGTCCCACCCACTATGACAAGGCTCCTGGACAAGACCCTCTGGATGATGGGGATCAGGGACAGACAGGCTGGCAGCACACTGGGCTGGAGGGGACATGGACCATCGCGTAGCATAAGGCAGCACTACAAAAGGAGAAACACAGTAGGTGGAATCAGTATCAAAGTAACCAAGGTAAAGAGCCAAGTGTTGAAAGTTTGCTTCTGGGGCCAGAGAGAGGTAGGAGCTGTTTCTTTCTGAGCCTGAGTATACTTTTTTTTTTAAGCTATGTACATGTCTTACATGAATAAGTTTTCAAATGCAACCTGATGGTATGCCCTTGGCTTCCTCTAAGCCCCTAAGCCTCTACCCAAGTCATATTTTTTTAAATGTTTATTTCAAATAAGTAACAATTTTTAAATGGTATAAACTTTTCAATTTTTTTTAAACTGGATTACACTAATTTATTAAGTCTTAAAAAATTTTTTTTACTATCTCAGTGATTATTATTAGGCTGTTTTATTTATTTTTCCTTTATTAAATTTACTGGGATGACATTGGTTAATAAACTTATATGAGTTTCAAGTGTACAATTCAATAACAACACATCAACTGTATATTGCATTGTGCGTTCACCACTCAAAGTTAAGTCATCTGTCACCATGTATCAGAAGTCGTATTTCGCAGTGGCAAAAAGTGCCTCACTATTTTACTACACGTATTAAGTAACTGCCTGAATAAGTAGAGATACGAGTTCCACAACTTTTTAAGTGAGACCAGCTGCATCGAAAGGACTTAACAATGGTTGCCCAAGGAGGCTTAGCAGGCAGACCTAAGATATCTATGTCCCACATCAAGGACTTAAAAAGGAAGATTAGAATCATGAGCTAAGTCTTGTTACTAAACTGGTAGCTAGTGAAGGAGATTATAAGTTTCATTGAATACTACGTTCCTGACTTAGCAGGAATCTTACAAGTATCTAGCCCAATGCTCAGCTTTAGCCAAGACTCCTTCGTGGAGGCACTGGAAGAGTTAGACACAAAATGAAAACAATCTCCAATTCCAAGGGCTTCTTCCTCCCCTTTCACCCTGAAGTTCTCTCACTAGGAAATGCAAGCTGGCTCTCACTTCCCACCCTCTTATCATCCCAACTCCTGAAGATGGTTTTCTCAAAAGGATCATTTAAAAGAACAAAACCACGAGTCTATATTACCTCCTGTCATTATCTGGGAAGCTGTGACAATTTTTAGTGCACAACGGATGACATTATCTTGACCTCATAGTGGAGGAAGCACTTTCACAGCAGGCATGGACACGCACTGAGATACTGTATCGTCTTATTCTTACTCCTCCACCTCCTCTTGCCTGGGGTCAGGAGCAGTTTATTAGCTTACCCAGCCTGCTTGGACTTCAGCTTTATTAACAACAGATAACTTAAAATATGTGAGCCAGCCTCACTTTTCCCTTTTTACACTTAATTCCAACTTAGATTCTGGCATCTTTTTGGGAAGTTTAAGAGTCTGCATTGTTCAGGACTCATCTGGTGAGGTGGGACAGTGAGATGTTCACTAGCACTAGACCTTGGGCAGGTGCCCTACTTCTCGGTGTCTTAGCTTTCTAATCATACTTTGGGGATAACTATATGACCTAATAGAGTCACTTAAAAATTAAGTTAATACATGTTTTAGAACAGGGTCCAGGACATAATAAGCATTTGAAAAATGCTTATTCTGGTTGTCTCTTACACACCTCTAAGAACGATGCCACTAGGCTGGACTAACTACACAATTTGCATGGTCCGACACAGAATGAAAATGCAGAGCTCCTTGTTAAAAAATTCTTAAGCATTCCAGATCTACATGGGGAGATGGACACATACACGCACACACACGCCGACCCTGTCTTGCAATCGTTAAATAGTTCAACTACTTCCACTCTAGGCAGCAGCATGCCTGGAAGCCCAGTCTGTTGAGCCACTCAATCCAAGTTCAAATTCTGACTCTCTCACTTGCTGGGCTGTGACTTGAGACCTCTTAACCACTTCACATAGCTATCTCATCTGCAAAATGAGGAAAGTACCATCTTCTTTGCAGGATATTTGGGAGGGTTAAACAAAATAGTACATGAAATTGCTAGGTACATAATCTGTACTCAACAAATGTCCCATTTAATTTCAAAGATGACTGTATTTCTCCAGCCTCTTAAATGATCTAGGACTTACACTGTCCAGTGTGGAGGCCATTCATTGTGAGTGTCGTTGAACACTAAAATGTGGCTGATCCAGAGTGAGATATGCTGTGAGTGTGACAAATACCAGAATTTAAAGGCTACTGTAAAAAAAAAAAAACAAAGTAACAAGCTCATTAATATTTTTATGTTAACTACATGCTGAAAGAACATTATGGATATACCACGTTAAAGAGAATGTATTAAAATTAACTTCATGCTTTAGTTTAATGTAGGAATTTTTACTAGGAATTTTTAAATTACAAATGTGGCTCGCATTATATTTCTATTGGGTAGTGCTAATCTAGACAATGAAACAACCCAAAGATCTGAAATGGAGATGAAGGTCTAGCTGTCCACACTGGAAAAGCAACCAGGGCACAGAAGTAACTAACTGTTCACCCTATGAAACATTTTAGCAAGGAACTAAGATAAGACAGAGTCAACTTTGACACTTTTTGCCAAGAAAAATTGGAATTACAACGTCTGAGTAGAATTTTACTTTACTTTTAAGTACCTATAAGATGTCTTTTTCGTCTCTCGAATGACTCTTTTATTACGTAATTTATCTCAACTTCCTTAAGAGGCAAGTTCTGGTAAAAGTATGAATAAACTGACTTGAAAAGTTTATTCAATAAGTAGTTAATAATGAAACCTTACTATTTGCAACAACATGGATGGAACTAGAGTCAAAGAAAGACAAATATCATGATTTCACTTATGTGTGGAATCTAATGAACAAAATGAACAAACAGAAAACAAAAACAGAGAGAACTAGTGTTTGCCACTAGATGGGAAGGAGAGCTGGCAGCCTGGGTGAAAAAAGTGAAAGGATTAAGAAGTACAAATTGGCAGTTACAAAACACAAAATAGTCACAGTGATGTGAAGTACAGCATAGAAAATACAGTCAATAATATTGTCGTAACTATGAATAGTGCCAGGTGGGTACTAGACTAATTGGGGAGACCACTTTTTAAATTATATAAATGTCTAACCACTATGTGGTACATGCAAAACTAATATTAATATTGTCAATTCATTGAAATTTTTTTAAAAAACTTTACATAAATGGAAAAAATAAGTAGTCAATAAACATTGTCATTATCTGCCATTACCAGCTTACCAATGAGTCAGTAATACAAAACATAACTAGCTAAGAAGAAAGACTGCTGTGTGGTCTCAAACTCCTTCAGTGCAAAGTTGTATTAAAAGGCTTAACTATCAGTCTGAATCTAGGGTGAAGATAACACCTGGGTGGGGCATGCCACCTCCAAGGGAAAAGACTAAAGAAACACTTTTGTCTTTATTTAAATTAATTCTTAAGCCTGCATAAACAAGTTTTAAGTTTCCATGTAAGCATGTTTTAATTGTTTTAATAGTATTTTGAAATATTCTTTCGGGTGAAATCTCAATCATAACCTTGCCTAAAAATCTAGAAGAGAATTGAGCATTAGGGCCAAGAACTATAATAAAAGTTTATCCTTCAGAAATACACAGGAAAGATGAATGTTTTACAAACACGTAAGGTAATTTCTTTTCCAAAACCTCACCCTAACTCGCTAAATCGGCCCAACTGATTATAATACTGGAGAGCCCGCACGAACATCTTTCTATATTCTCTCAACTTTTAAAGAGAGAAAATTAAAATATCACTCGCACACAATTGGAAATCAACACCTTTTGCAAAGAGTCTCAAGATGAGCTTCCAGAGTTCCCACTTGCAGAGCAGCCCCAGAATGCCTCTGGCCAGTGCCAAACCAGAGGTTACTCGAGGGAAAGCTGGAAGGTAACTGCGAATGTCTGAGGTTTTCAACTTTTATTTCCTATTCCAGCAGCTTTTCTTTCACATCCTCTTTCAAAAGTCCAAAGCAGGAAATCATGAGCACCTCACATCTGTCTCAGTTTACCATGTACCCAGAAATGTGGTCACTGTCAACAATACAAAAAAGAAAAGCCAAAGTGTTTATCCCATGAAGTTTCTATGTTCCTGGGGGGAAAAGAAAACACAACAGGTACAGGCAGTCACAGGACTGGAAAAGAGCGCTCTCATATACTGCTACTGGGCAAAGGCAAAGTAATAATATGTCTCTGGAGACAATTGGGCAGTGAGGTGTTCAAAACCTTTAAAACCCCTTTGACCTAGTAGTGTATTTCTTCTTAAAAGATAATCAACAATGAAGGATTTTGTTCAGAATTGTCTATCACACAGTTTACAACAGTGAAAACTTAGAAACGGCCTCCACATCCAAAAATGGGAAATCTCCAGGAACTATGAGGCAGACTTTAAAAATAAGTAGACAAATATTTAACATGAGAAAAGTCACATATTTAGTCAAAGCATGTTATAAAACATTATGCATACTATGATGTCATGGATATCTTTAAAGCATATTTACATGTGTGCAAAGAGGAGAGAAAGAAAAATATATAGTAATTTTAACACATCTCTAAATGTAGCATTTTACAATTTTTTTCTTATATTTATTTTACGTAGTGTATATGGGGTACTGGGTAAACTTTTTTTAAAAAAATACAATGGTTGAAACTACAAAAAAAAGGATAACTATAATAGCTACTATCTACTTAGCACCTAAAACATGTGAGGCACTGTTCTAAAAATAAATGCAAACTGTATACTACTCCTTTAAAATTAAAGCTTTCATAATCATATCCTATTTTCCACAGCTAATTAAGATGTGAATGCATTAAAATGATAACGTAATCATGATGTTCAGTTCCTCTTTTCCTTTAAAAAGTCTTAGGAGAGTTTAACATGGTGGTAAACAAGAAAATACATATACCAAAAATGGACAGTCTATCACAAACAATTCACTCTGAACTGCTGGGAAAATAGCACGTTGACAATAACTGTAAAACAAAAGCTAATCTAGAATTCAAGTTACCAGTTTTAAGTTTTGTTTGTAATTTCAAAAGCTTTCTTGTCAGTCTTTCAGAATTCTGTGAAAATGAAATGTGTAAAACCTAGAATGCATTTCAAAAGTGCCAAGGTCCTTCCCTCCTCACTCCCTTTCTATGTATTTTTCTTTAAAATCACTGGGAATTATTGCACTGTGATCCAAGTGCAAGGCTGTCTTTTGTGGAAAAGGCCTGTCCCTTCTTACCATGGATTAGAACAAGCCTGGAAGCCCAAACTGGGTCCATACCACACAAGTTTCTTTTTCAAGGTAACTTTCTAAAAATCAGAGTGACATAAACAATTTGAGATTTTTGATATGCTGTTTTTTTTAATTTTTATTATCTCTAATGTAATTAGGAGTTTTAAGTGTGACTTATAACTGACCCTGAAAGAATGCTAGCAAAATTCGCCTCTATTTTAAGCTGAAAGCCTACTATGTGCCAAGCACTGTTCTAGATGCTTGACGTATGTTAATGAACTCAAAAACATCTTTAAATAAATTCTTAATTATTAAAAAAGGTCACTACATTAAATTTCAACAGCAACCTTTGGAAAACCAATGAGTGTTAAAATTTTTTAACACTTTAAAACACTGTCTTAAAAAGTTTTACACTGAAGTTGTCAGGTCATAATTTGTGCAAACTAAATTTCAAATTTACTATAATAATGCCTCATTAGTTTGAAGAGGATAATAAAATCCCACAAAAAAGGTTATAAAAAGCAAAGCATATTATCACAGCCAAATAAGGAAGTTCAATGATAAAAATGACAAAACTCATCTGGCAGAAGAAAAAGCTCTTCTGAAACAATGTCTCCCACACTTAAATGGCCCTATGGTCTTTGAAATCGCCACTAAGCATTTTCAATTATCTGTACATGATTTCCTCACAGACATCAAATACTACCAAAAATAAAATATCCAAGAGTTTACAACCATTCATAAACACAGTACTTTCATCTATAGGACTTCCTACACGTCTAATTTCAATTAACAGTTAAATTGTCGTTATAATCTTCCTAAGAAACCTACACTAAGATACTATCCTTCTGGAACAGAAAACCTTTATGGGACCATTTTATATAACAGGTTCTGTCAGAGATGCTTACTTACACTCTATCTAGGAGCTTAGTACAAAACTCACGTCTCAGATAACAAAGGCTATGAGTAGTAAAGTAGGCAAGGGGGCAGAAAAGGCAAGAATTACACCGACCAAAATCACATCAGCCTATAATTCCCAAGCATTACAAGAAACCACACATATTAAGATGAAAAAAAAAAAATGAAAATGAGAGCACTGCCACTGGAAGACTTTACTTGGTACAGTGACAAAACTTAAGCAACAAAGAAAAGACACGGCACAATGTGCTCCCCAAAGCATAGGTTTGTGTGTCTCTAACCTAAACATCAAATGTTGCGGGTAAAAATCACCTAATACTGGCCTAAGAAAGAAAAAAACACACAGGAATCAGGCTGGAAAGATTTGGAAACCATTTTATCTCTGCTCGGCTGTGTCTTATCACCTTCTGAGGATCCTGACCAGACCTGGATGCAGGTCCTCGGAGAACCCCTAAAAGCAGAGTTAAAGCCAAGAAATCACATCGCATTCGTGACAAACGGCTGCCAAATATGTGTACCACCTGTATCACATTTTCTTATTACAAAGAGAGCAAAGTTTAGGGCTCCATAGAGCGGCTTATCCCTTCCCTGGGAGCGGCCCGCGAACCAGGTCTATGGGCACCGCTGCTTCTCGCCGCTGCCCTGGGCCGACCGCCTTGAGCCCACGCTGGTCCCTCGAGCCCCTGCCAACGCCCGCGCCCCCGCCCGCCCAGTGGTCTCGCGCCCCTACCGACCCTTTATGAACCCCTGCTCCGCGATCCCCGCGTACAGACCCGCTTACCTCCAGACGCAGGGAGGCCCCACAGCCTCGCAGGAACTCGCGGATGTTGCTCAGGCACTCACTCTCGCTCCGGGGCTCCGGGTAGACCTGCAACATAGAGCACAGGCACTGAGCGAGGGCGGGGAGGCCGAAGACACGCCACCAAGCGAACCCGCAGCAGCCCCAGCGGGAAGCCCTAGTGGGAGGCCCTAGCGGGCGAATCCGGGCGGGCGAACCCGGCGGTCCAGAGCGCCCCCGGCCGTCCCCGGCGCTCGTCAGCTCCGCCGCCGCCGCCGTCCCTCCTCACCTTTTCCTTCCTCCAGGCTGCACCAATCTCAGGCCCCTTCCCTCACTAGGAAGCGGACCAGCGCCGGAAGTGGCGTAATCCGACCGCGCCCCGGACAGCCCCCCGCGCAACCTTTTCCGGTCCTCGGCCTCCCCCGGCTAGACGCGGCCCACCTGGACACGCGCAACCTCCTCCTCACCGCACCTCATTTTCATCCGCTGATGCGGCCCACCTGGCCCGACCCACGCTCAGCCTCCTGCTTCTGGCACCTGGTCCTCATCCTCAAACGCGGCTCAAGTGGCCCTACGTGCCTTCCTCCTCCCCGCAGCTGGTCCTTATCCTCGGACACGGCTCACCTGGCCCGACCCACGCGCCTTCTCCCTGCACCTGGTCCTCATCCTCCGACACGGCCCACCTGGCCCGGCCCACGTGCCTTCTCCCTGCACCTGGCCCAGCCCATGCGCGCCCTTCTCTTCCAGGCACCTGATGCCCCACCTCGGACGCTGCAGCTGCAGACGCACCGGCCCCAACTAGAGCGGCCCGAGAGAGCTCTGCCTCCGTGGTTTGAGCAACACCATAGAGGCTGGAGAGCATCCGGTGTTTATTTACTTTTTCTCTACCCCTGCTCAGGGGAGAGTGGAGCTACCATTCAAACGCGATGATGTAAAATAATTAGCAATATAAGTTTTTCATGTTGGGATTAAAGTGCAATGTTTTCTTTTCCCAAATACAGACCGTAAGCTTCATGAATGATTAACCAAAATAGTCAGTGAATAAGTCATCTTGGGAGAAATTGTGGTGAATGACCCTCAACCATAGGTGAAGAGCAGCAAGGATGGCCCCGCAGACTGCCTGGTGTTTGGTCCAAGGTAGAACTGTGAGGGTCACCCGCCACACGTGTAAGGAGTTACTGACAGCCTCTCAAGGCAAGAAACATTAAGGAAACCAGGAAGAATACTAATTGTATGGAACAATCAAGGGAAAAGCCTTGACGGACATCAGAAGAGCTTTCTGTTGTGTTGTTTGAACTGTACATGAAGATTTATCTTTTACACTAAAGCATCCAGAATTCTAGCAGCTTGAGGATATTCAAGGCTTTTTTGTCCTGTCCTCTGGGGGAAATCAGGGCATTCCATCAGGCCTCTCAGGAATACTGTGGTTTCATTTCAAAGTACTCAGGTTTTTTTACAACTACAAATCAAAACCAGGGTGTTCAGAAATGTGAAGAGGGAGGAAATGACTTTTCCTACAGTTGAAAAATTCTTCGAAGAAAGTGCCAACATATTTCCCTAAAAATTAAACAGATAAGTTTTGGTTTGGGGGGTTTTTTGTTTCTGTTTGTTTTGTAAACTTAGAGCGGAACAGCAAAACCAAAGCTGCCTTGTAGTCCATTTTGCACCTCTCCCTAAAAGAATTTTGAAAAGCTTTTTACCAAAAATATAGTTAACATCTAAGTCTTCATCATTTTCAATAGTTGCAAAGTATTATTTTCTGACATCCTGATAATGACATTCTAAAACTAAATTATTAATCTTTTTTAAAAATATATGCAATAGACTACAGTATAGTACCCATTCTCCATCTGAAGCTCTTCTTTTAAAGATCAGAAATTTCACATTGTTTTTCTTTAACTCATTTACATTCCACTTTCCCCACAAAATTGTATTCTAAGTATATATTTGCGCTTAAAAAATTACTAATCACTATTTTGCAAGAGATCCATATAAATACAGTTAATCCTCATTCGCTGATTCTATATTTGCAAATTTGCCTGCTCGATAAAATGTATGTGTAACCCCAAATTCAGTACTTATGACACTCATTTATTGACATGTGCATAGCAGCAAAAAATTTGAACAGTCTTATGCCCAAGTTCCCAGCTGAACTTGAACAAGGCCATGCTCTGCCATCTTATTTTAGCTCAATGTAAACAAATACCCTTTTTGCAGTCTTCTAGTGCCATATTTTTTCACATTTTTGTCCTTTTTGTTGGTGATTTCACTATTTTAAGTGGCCCCCAAACGTAGTGCTAAAGCACTGTCTAGCATTCCTAAATGCAAGAAGTCTGCAATGTGTCTTACAGAGAAAATGTGTGTTAGATGAGCTTCATTCAGGCCTGAGTTATAGTGCTGTTGGCCATGAATTCAATGTTAATGAATCAACAATATGGTATATCCAAAAAAAAAAAAAAAGGAAGAAGAGATTCACACTCTGTACATGAGGCCACTCCGGAAAGTGCTAAAGTAACATCTACAGTGCATGATGCAGCTATGGAAAAGATGGAAAGGCAGCAAAATTTGTGGATTCATGAGATGACAACTGATAAAAAGAGAATAGTGGACAGCATAATTGTGAGGCTGAAAGTCAAAGAAATGTATGGTCATGTTACTCCGGGTCAAGAAAATGTTAAACCCTTCTCAGCTAGTGCAGGCTGGCACGCACATTTCAAAAGGCGATACCACATGAAAAATGTTAAGCTTACAGGCAAGATAGGTTCTGCAGATCAAGAGGCTGCAGAAGAATTTAAAAAATACCTGATAAGCATTATACATGAAGAGGGTTATATGGAAGAGCAGATTTTCATGCTGATGAGACTGGCTTGTTTTACAAGAATGTTGGCAAATGAATCTATGTGATGCAAATGGCCACCAAAGCTCCTGCCTTTAAATCAAAGACCATGCAGCCTTGCTATTATGTGTCAGTGCAAGGGCAACTTTAAGTGCAAACCCCTAATGGTACACAGAGCACAAAACCCACAAACACTTAGAAGGAAAAACCTAAACCATATGCCAGTCCATTGGAGGTGGAACAAAAAAGTATGGATAGCATCCAAAATATTCTGGGATTGATTCCACAACTGCTTCATCCCAGAAGTTGAACACTACCTACATGGCAAAAACCTTGCCTTCAGGGTTTTATTTTTGGATAATGCCCCAGTTCATTGCCACGAAGAACTTGAAAATGCCCCTCCAACATAGAAAATGCCTCATCCAACCCCTCAATCAGGGCATAACAAAAGCTTTCAAGGCACACTACACCAGGGAGCTTTATAGCAATGATTTCAAGGCTCTTAATGCCAACAAGGAAACCACCATGATGGACTGCTGGAAGTCAGTCACTACTCGCAATGTTATTGATTATATTGGCACAGCATGCGACAGCATCAAGCAGGCTACTATCAATAACTTGGGGAAACGTTTGGCAGGCTGTGTGAAAATTTTTGAAGACTTTGAAGGTGTTACAGAAAATATAAAGAACAATGTCAAAAACATAATGCATATTGCACAGCAAGTGGAAAAGGTTTCAATGACATGAAGGAAGGAGGGTGGAGAAAATTTTGACAGAAACAGCACTAGAACCCACCAACAAAGACCTGGAGGAGACGGCAAAACATGGCATTGGAGTCAGCGATGACAAGGACAGTGATAAAAGTCAGCCTAAGACTCCAAGAACTCCCTCTCACAGCAGCCAAAATATTAGAATGGAATTCTGCCTTGGAAAAAAATTTCAATAACATGGAAGAGTGTGACCCTAATCTTGAAAGCAGCCTCACTTTAAGCACCTAACCTCCCCTGCATACATCCCTTATGCTGAGATACTCAAAGATTTGAGGTGAAAAGCCGAGCAAAGCTGAAGAAATTTTTTAAGCCAGTTTAAGAGAAAAAGTTGCCGATACCAACATGTCATGAAAACCAAACTCCCGAGGTAGAACTGCCAGATCTCATATGCCACCCTCACTGATGTCTTCTTTTTCTGCCAAATAAGTTATCTCACTCTCTTGGTTTTTATGAAGCAAGCCAAGGTCAAGAGGTTTAACCACACTAGCTGCACTGTCCCATCACACACTGTCCCATGAAAAGTTTTATGGAAGAAGTTTTATGATATAATGGATTCTTTGAAATCTTCTGAGTTACATAGCCAAAGTCCAGATATACTCTATCATAAATAACAAATTTTTAAATTATCAGTTAACAGCTTGATTAGGATCTTCTGCAATTCTGTGAAAGCTAAAAAGAAACCCCTGAACTGCAAAATTCCAGTCATGGATATTTCTAATTGTCCCTTTGTTACAAGGCCTGGAGGTTTTTGTTTTCCATCTTGCAGCAGTGTACCTCAGGAAGAAAACAAATGGGTGAATGGTCTACCCTTTTATATGCAGTACGAGACCAGCCTTTGTAAAAGGGAAGGTGGGACCACTGAACCAGCATGATGTCTTGCTTGATCACAGGAACCTCCTTAGGCTAGTCGATTATAAGTAAGCACATATGCAAGTTGAGGATCTGGAAATGGATTCCCTTAAAACTATCACATGCCTTCAAAAGTCATCATGTACATAGGTGCATGTAGCTAGCTAGTTCAAAGAACATTGTACCTAAAACAACACTTGTTTGGAAAACTGTAATATAAAAAAGTCAAAACTTTATAGTACATAGTCCCTGACTTTGTAACATACATGCTGACCTTTGACAAGTTGTCTGACCCCTCTGGGTCTGTGCCTTAGTCCCCAATTTAAAGCTAACATGTTCAGCCTTTCTCAGAGCTGTTGGAGCACATGGATAATAAATTAATTCAACAATATTGGACCTGGATTCTATGTAAGATGATATGATAAGCATCATGATTGCAAAGAAGAATGAGACAAGGTCCCTACCCTCAGTGAGGCAGGGAATTTTGCACACAACGTGGCAAGTACAACCACACAGATGTACACTCAGGACCATGAAGTGCAGAGAAAAGAAACATTCTATAGACATAGGGCAGAGACAGAGGCTTAACCGACCCAAAAGGTGACATCTGAGTTGGGGCTGAAAGAGTGAAGAGGCAGATGGCACTTCATTTTCAAAGGTATGACATTCAAGAAGTCCATGCTGTTTTAAAGGATGGTGAGCAACTGAAATCATGGGTGAAACTGCAGTGGAAAAAAATAGACTTCAAAGATAATAGTAGAAAAGAAGGTATTTAAAAGTTCCCCTTCTTATTTTGCTAAAGCAGCCACATGAATGGTAAGAGAGTACATGAAAAAGTGTCCAACATTATTAGTCATCGGGAAAATGCAAATTAGAACCACAGATAACACTGTACACCCACCAGAATTGATAAGATGGAAAAGGCTAACAATGTCAAGTGTTGGCAAGGATGGAAAGCAATTGGAACCCCCACATGTGACTGTTGGAAGTATGATATGGTACACTTGGAAAACTGGCAGTTTCTTGCAAAGTTAAACATGCCTAAGGCCCAGCAATTCCTCTCCTAGGTATAAGAGATGAAAACACATGTCCACAAAAAAGGCATTTACAAGTATGTTCATAGCTTTATATTCGCTAAAGGCGAGTTCTCCTCAGCGCACTCTCCAAAGTATTTAGAGAAGAACTTTGGCCTCAAATGACCAACAACTGCCCAATTCACTTCCCAGAAGTCCTGTCCTAAGTTCTCCACATGAACAAACACAAGGCTTTTCCATCAAGATTTCCATCAAGATTTCCATAATCAGGCAGAGGCAATCCCAAAATCACTGTAATTTTCTTTTAAAATATGGCTTTTGTACTTAATATTTGATAAAGGGTGTGTCTGATGTTCTGAGACGTTGCCCATACTAAATCATGAAGCAATGTTAAAGTCAGACATCAGAGACCTACACAGCTGTCTGGTTTCGACCTTCTCAACACTTCACCACCCACTCCACGCCAGAACAACCAGCTCCACCCTCAGTCTGCACAAAGTGCCAGCTAAGGCAACTGCCTTCTCTTCAATTCTGAAGTGTTTAGAGAGAGAATGCATGAGAAAAGAGACTCAGCAGTTCTAGCAAGGCAAATAATTAAACAAGTTCAGTGTTACCATGATAATTAAGATCAAGAGTAGAGAAAACTTATAACACAGCTTATAATATCTAGGAAACACTTAACTCTCCGGGATCCTAGTTCTCAGAGATTCTGATTGAGCAGGTCTGAAATACAGCCCAGAAGTCTGGGTGTGTGTGCGTGTTTGTGTGTAAATGAAATTCCTTAAATGACTGATTTTCAGCCAAGTTTGGAACCACTAATATGGTATAACTCAGTGCTTCTCAAATGTACACACACATCAGAACCACCCAGAGTAACAGATTACTAAGCCCTGCCACAGAGTTTAATCAGTAGGTCTGGGGTGGAACCCAAGAATTTGGATTTATGACAAGGTCCCAGCAGATGCTGATGATACCAGGCCCATATTTAGAGAACTAGTATAAGTAGACTGAGCTATTCATCAAGAAATGTTTGTTTTTACCCCATTGGGAAAACAAATTCTCAACTACAGAACAAGTTCTCCCCAGATCTCTGCCATCAACAGCCTCATCACGCCAGCTATAAAGAATCACTTCCTCTGAACATCTGTGGTTCTGTCTGCAGCTGGACCTACTGGTGCACATCTTATCTCTGCTCCCAACCCCCATCCGATTAGACATAAGCTCTGAGTGCAGAGGCCCACAGCATCTCCCATTGAAAAGTTAGCAAATATGACTAAATGAACTACCCATTTAGGTCATTGAATCCACTGATCAAAGAGAAATGAGAGAATCTTAGTGTAGAAAAGGTCAGAACATCCAAGGCAATTCTGTTCTTTTACAAATGAGTATACAGGGACTGAGGAGGCATGGCCTGCCCAAAATTATGTAGCCTGAATACTTCACCAACATGCTCTGTGCTCCACGAGGCTGACTTGTGAGGACTGCAGCAACCAGGTTTCTCCTGCACATTGGCTTCCGGTGGGATTCGGCCAACTGATGGCCCTAGTAGGAACCAGGCCAGCAGCCACCCTACTGAGCAGCTGCCTGACATAGCCACAGCAATGTACTGGAGCCACTCACAAGAGCTATGTACTTCCCACCCTAACTCTGTGTTCAGTAACATCATGTTGGGAGGATGGAAATGGCCATGATGGGAAGTGTTTACACCACAGAAACAAGCAAACACTACAAATCAGGGCTCCTCACCACAGCCTGTTGTTAAGCCTTTACCAACATGTCACTGGCTGTATTCGCTAACTGAAGACCACAGCTCCCATCAGGAGCCTTATACAGCTGCAGCTCTCTCTGGCTTCAGGAACCCGCTTCTCCCTCTTTTCCCTTCAGGCCTAGGGGAAGCAGTAGCTTCCCAGGATGCTTCCACATCATTATTAGGTTGTCCTTATCCCTGCCCACACTTTGTAAATAGCCGCTTCATTAAACTCTAGCCAACCACCTCTGTTTAGCATACTGTTTTCTGCTGAGGCCCATACCTAGTAAGCTTCCTGGTAGTACTGTTAAAACTAGAACATGGTGTCACAGCAAAAGATGGGAACAAATTTAGAAAAAGGAATAAATCAATTATAGTACTTCCACAAAACAGAACATCACACATCAATCACACAGCCTTTTAAAAAGGTAGTTTTATATACTGATATGTTAAAATCTCCTCATTACAATAAGAGAAGAAAAGGAACATAAGAAACAGTATGCAGAACATGCTACCTTTTTTGTAAAAAGAAAAGGCAAGAAGAAAATGTGCATAGGTGTTTAGAAATGCTTGAAATATCCCTGGAAGCACATGCCAGATACTTTTAACCAGGATTGCTTGCCTCCAGTGAGAGGAAATGGGGCCTGGAGGACAGCGAAAGGAAACTTGCTTTTCGCTCTACTTTTTTGTACCCTTTCAATTTTGTACCACATGCACGTATTATTAAATACATTTTTTAAAAGAATGCTCCAATCTAGTGTTCTCTTCAGGCCCAGATACCTTTGCCATTACAAAACAGTCCTTAGCAAACACAGCTATCATTGTTGGGGTCCTTGTAGGGCAAATCTCCACTGTTCCATGCCAAGATGCAATGCTATGTTTAAAATCCTAAGTTCACCTTCTAAAAGTCTAACTAGCACTTATTGGTTCACCTAATTTTCAGTTACCTGGTAGCCATTGCTTTATTCTAATTAGATTGCAGGAATCTCCTGGTCAAAGTTCATGCTCTTCCACAGCACTCTGAGCTGGGCAGCTCTTCCTCCAAATCCATTGGAAAACAGATGAAGCACCCAGCAGAAATTTCAAGAATTTGGTTGTTAAATATCCCCCCTAAAATGCATAGCCTGGGATTACAAATAGTTTACTAAAAGAAATTTAAGCCTTTAAAATATATATACATACATATATAGATATAGATATATATACAGAGAGAGAGAGAGCGTTTGTGTGTATATATATCTTTTCTTTTCTTTCTTTCTTTTTCCTTTTTTCTTTTGCTTTCCTTCTTCAGTATATCCCAAAGCCCAAGTCCTGTATAGATGCTGTAATCATCTGGAGAAAAATAAAATGTCTTCCTTTAGTATGGAACTAGCCAAACTATAAAGGGCAATAAGAAATGTGAATGTACAAAATCTCCAGTTCCCAAACTAAATTCAGATATCCAAGACATGTGAAACATCAAAGAGAGGACCAGCAAGGCTGTATGGCTTAAATTAACTCATGTGTCCCCCGAGGCTTGGTTCCCACAAACTCCAAAAGCACATTTTTTTTAAGTCCTTCAGAAATGGTGGCAACCATCCCAAATTCATGCCAATGCCAAAAATGGATTTTTTTTTAAATGTGAGCATAAAACATTCAACAGACAACCTAGAATAAACTTCTCGGCTGACGTTGTATTTTGTTCCCAAATAGTGTTAGATCAAAATAGGCAGGTATATATTAATCAAGGGAGAGCAATCTTGAAAACAGCACATGCCCTGATTGTGATCTGGATGCTAAGGAAGCAGAGGTGCATGGGATGGGCTGTTGTTAATATCTCGTGACATTCCTTAAGCAGATGCTATTTCTTATGCCTTTATAGGATCTTGATAAAAACAAAAGAATAAAATTTCATAAGACAACTCGAATTGGGCCTTGTGGTCAGAGATTTTACTTACTTGAAGTTTTTACCTGTTTATATGGAATAATAATCTTTTTTCACTCATTCTCATGCTTGTGACCTAATTAAAACAGCCCATAAATTATGGCATACCATTTTGTAAATCTGAGCCACTACCTATTTTCTTCTTAAGCTCTCATTTCTATGTTGTTTCTGATCCTTTGACATCCATTTCCTTACCTGCTGAACACATGCAGAATGGTTGGTGGTATCTGTCTGTTGTCCATCAGTGGAAAAGCTGATGAAAAGGCTTGTGGTCTGATGGAAAGGTGCTAAATAAATCTAAAGAGAGAACTTGCTGTGTATCCATATAATATCAGTGTGGCAACTAGGGCAGAGAAACTTCTAGGAGGGGAAGAGCAGCTGAAGTCTGTTTATTCTAGGTTATCTGATCAATGTTTTATGTTCATATTTAAAAAAAAAATCCATGGGACGCTGGTGGCAGCTGGTCTCACAGATCTCACAATCCGATGGTCCTACCTATGACCAAGACACCTCAGGTTAGAATGTCAACTCCTGGCCTACAGCCACTGAGAGTATGCCATGTTTAATTGCGTGTTCTCAGATATCTCAGAGGGTTTTACACTTGCCTTGCTATGCCCCATTTGTTTTAGCTTATCTATTTGTCCTTGCTTCTGAACCCCCCTCTCCATGCCCTTTCCACACACAATGAAACTAAAGGGCCACAGTGGGAGCTACAGAGCAGAGCACTGCCTTGTGTACGACCCTCCCCGCTAAAGAATCTTTCATTTTCAAACTGTCCAAGAAGCTGCATTTAAGGCAAGTTAAAGCCTCAGAGCCAGAAGACTGGACATTGACCACCTAGGAAAAAATTCTATTTTAATCCACATGATAGTGTGTGGGAGGTTTGAAGGTATGCAAAGACGGCTGGCTGATTTTGGAGAGAGACTGGGAAGCAAAAGGGAGTCTTCATCAGAGACTCTGAATAAGGGAATAGAAAACAGCTGAGGACATTCCCTGGCAAGCACGCCTCTATAAATAGCAGCTGAGACCCTCCCTTGAGGGAAAGGCAAGGGTAAGGAGGGGACCACGCTTAGAATACTCAGCTGTAAAAGCCTCTTGCATGAAAGAACTCGGTGGCCGATTGAGACTTTCATATTAACTCTAAGTAATAAGAAGGTGATAAAAATATCGTTCTCTCTCAAAACTCTTTAAGTATCAGCAGAGTATGAGCTGAAATAAACAGGGTCATAGCTATGCCTCAGATGTGTAAGCGGTCTGTATTTGGGAAATATGTTTTCAAAAATCATTTAGAAAATATTTGCAAAACACAGATCCAATCAAGGATTTGTATCAAAAACATAGAAAGAACTAAAATTCAATAAGAAAACAGACAACCCAATTTGAAAATGGGCAAAAGACCTGAGCAGACACCTCACCAAAGATATAGAGATGGCAATTAAGCCCATGAAGAGATGCTCCACATCATATGTCATTAGGGAAATGCAAATTAAAACAATGAGATACTGCGACACACCATTAGAATGACACCAACCCAACACTGACAACACCAAATGCTGTTGAGGATGTGGAGCAACAGAAACTCTCATTCATTGTTGGTAGGAATGCAAAACGGTACAGCCACAGTTTAACTATTTCTTACAAAACGAAACATTCTCGTCATAAGGTCCACCAAACACGTTACTTGGGTAAATGTGCTTTCCCTAAACAAGTTGAAAACATGTCCATGCAAAAACCTGCACACAAATGTTTACAGCAGCTTTATTCATAATTGGCAAAACCTGTAAGTAATTGAGATGTCTTTCCATAGGTTAATGGATAAACTGTGGTACATCCAGCCAATAGATCATTCCGTGCTAAAAATGAGCTATTAACCACAAAAAATACATGGAGGAAGCTTACAGGCATCTTACTAAATGAAAGAAACCAATTTGAAAATGCTACATACTGCATGATTCCAACTACATGACATTCTGGAAAAGACGAAACTATGGAGACAGTAAAAAGATCAGTGGTTGCCAGGGGCTAGAGGGGAATACGGGATGAACAGGCAGAGCACAGAGGCTTTTTAGGGCAGTAGAACTATCTAGTATGATAATGTAATAGTGAATACATCATTTTACATTTGTCCAAACCCAGAGAATGTACAAGACAATGTAAACTATGGACTTTAGTTAATATATCAGTATCGATTCATCAATTGTTAACAAGTGTACCACAATAATGCAAAATATTAATAATGAGGTAAGTGAGGGGGCATGGAGAAGGGGTATAGAGAATTCTCTGTATTTTCTGCTCAATTTTTCTAGAAACCTAAAATGCTCTAAAAAATAAAGTCTATTAATATTTTTAAAAAGTCAAAGCCCTCATGATGTCTGAGCAGGTCCTTCAGAGTCTGATCCCTTGTTCCTTCTGTAACATCATCAGCCAACTATTACGTCTCCCCCAACTCACACTGGCCTCTGCTGGTCCCAGATTTGCCAGGTAGGCTCCTGCCTCAGCACCTTCGCACAGGCACTCCCTCTGTCACTTCATGCCTAGCCATTTGTTCATACCCATCAAGTCTTTGTTCAAAAGTTACTTGTCTGTAATGCCTACCCTAACTACCACATGTAAAATTGCAATGTCACCCTAACTACTGTTACTTCCCATCCCCCACACCCTCCTGTTTCTCTCCATAGGACCTATCACTGTGCAACATACCATGTGATCTACTTGTGTACTATGTTTACTCCCTACACTTTGAAATATATGCTCCACACACAGAGTATTTGGTCTGTTTGGATGAGTGCTAGATCTCACATCTGGCATATATAAGCACTTAATATTTATTCAGTAAATTAATGAATTAAAGACCTGTGCTTATGACACGAAGTACCATGAATTACTTGATTATAGCTACCAAAAATGAAGTTGAGTGATGCTGACATAGCACCTAGAACCAAAAATTAATATAACTGGTCTAATATGAGAATTGAATATTTGAGACAGGAACCAACCTTGAAAAAAAACTTGGAAATATAATCATTACAGGCAAAATGAAAAATGCTCTTGGGTTTTACCGCAAAACCATAGCCTTTCTGTCGCGACAGACGCATCCTGTTACCACCGCCCGCTCTGCCCGAGGCCAGCTCCCCAGCTGTTGCCCAGCTCTCTCTAGGACTGCCCACATTCAGTATCCAGGGCTCCATTTTCTCTTTGTGTGTATCAGGGCATCAGTTTAGCTGGGTGCTGCCGAGAGCCAGCACTCTGGTTTCAGCTCTCATCTCTCTATCACTAAGAAAAATCGCTGGCTCCAAATTGGTTTCCCCCTAACCAGCTGGCCTGCTCCCTCAGACCTCTTCAGGCTCTTCTTGGCTGACACTTTATGCAGCTGTCCACGAGACCTGCATGTTTAATAAGGTTGCCTTATATTAGTTTCCTAAGTTTCACAAAGGGGCTAAAGTAAGTTGATGAAGACCTCATGTGATTCTGACATTTCAGAGATGAGAGACAAGACACAGAAGAAGAGAGCAGAGAGTCAATAAGGGCAACTGCCAAAACCGCACTTGTTATTGTTTTTGTTACTGCACGTGTCATTGTCTCATGATAGCCTGAGGGAGAGAGTAGGACTCTTAGCAACTTCCTCCTGTCCTTCAGTCCTTTTCTGTTATTCAGATTGAGCAAATTCCATTGATGGGTCCTCAAGTTCACTGGTTCTATATTTTCATCTTCACTCACTTTTGACCCCATCCAGTGAGTTTTCAGTTATTCTACTTTTCAGTTCCATGATTTTCACCTGTTTCTTTTTTTTATAAGTCCTATTTCTTTGCTCAGATGTCCTTTTTTTTTTTTTATTCCATTCATTTTGAAAGAATTCGTAACTGCTGCTTTTGGAAACCTTTTTTATGATGGCTGCTTGAAAACCCTTGTCAGGTGATTTCAACATCATTCGCTGGAAGGAAGAATGGCCCCTAAAGGTCACCTCAACAATGAAATCTAGAAAAGGAATCATCTAGAAAGGGAGCTTCCTATGACGTGACCAGATATGGGGTGAAGAAGGTTGTCAAAACTTGTCATTGTTTTCTCCACGTTCAATAACAAAATGAATTCTTAATTGGCTACTGAATTGAAAAGCATAAATTGGAATGAGATTAAGGCACGTGTCCTCGGTGTTGGTGAAAGGCCAGTGTGAGCCCCACGGATTCCGCCAGACCTTCAGAAAACAAGGGGTCCCCAGTTTAAGGGCCACAGACCAACCACCCCTGAGAAGCAGTGTTACAATGGATTCCAGCTCAGCTGAATTCCATAGCTAAGCTGCCTGGTTGTTCTGATCTGTCATTCCAGACGCTTCCCAGAGGTGACTCCCTAACCCCATACCCCAACATGGCTGAGTTATTTTTCTCTTAAAAGCCTTGTATTAAAGAGAAACCCTTACCTAGAAGTATCTCCATACCTTTTGGTAGCTGTCATCTGATTTAGCCACAGTCCTCCCAACCTTCTTTTAAGGATCTCTCCTTAAGTGCCTCCATTTAATTTCATCAAATCTCATACAAACCTCCTGAGTTTAGTCTCACTAGAGATTGTTCTTCTGTTTCATACAAGAGTTTTCTAAATGCACAGAAACAGGTGAGGAAATCCCCTTTTTCTAACAAATTCCGAGTGCCCCTTCCAATCCAAGAGGTTTCTTTCAACTTCTTAATATTTCAATGCTCCACAAGCCCACAGGGAAGCAGCATGAGGTCCGCTTTGTCTTGAACTAAAAGGCACTACAGACATACCTCATCATACCTCGTTTTATTGCATTTTGCTTTATTGAGCTTCAGACATTGAAATTCTTACAAATTGAAGGTTTGTGGCAACCCTGCATCAAGCAAGTATTCATAATGAAGGTATTACTTTTTTTTAGACATAATGCTATTGCACACTTAATAGACTATGGTATAATGTAAACATAATTTTTATATGCACTGGGAAACCAAAATATTCACATGACTCACTTTACTGCGATAGTTGCTTGATTATGGTGACCTGGAACTGAACCTGCAACATCTCTAAGGTACGCCTGTAGTTAGGAAACTTCTCAAGTATGAGGGGTAACCCAGGTAAGTAAGCAGCCAGTGCTCACCTGTGGAATAGCCCCCAGCTGATCACACCTTGGTCTGCTGTCTTCTTAAAGGGCCATGCATGCAATCTGGCTGGTCCAGGTGTGGTTTCAGTCTTTAAGGTCCTCAATGAGTGTGTGTGTCACATTTCCTTCCCTAAAAATCTCTTCCCTAAAAATCTCCTTCAAATGACACTCTCACCACCATCCTCTCAAAGAAAAAGGATTAAGGAGAAAAAAATAACTGGTGGGCTTACTTCTCCCACACATGGAGATGGAACTGAATAGTGCATGTTTTATTGCTTTGAATTGGAAAAATAATACCCAAACCTAAACATTGCTTACATTTATTGTGGTTATTTAGGAACAATATTCTCAATAAATACCACTTGATTTTTATCTCTATTTATTATGATAGGTAACAAATTGTGAGCATTTTCTAAATGAGAGAAAGCAAATCCCAGGAGACACATATACATTCATAAAATTATAATACAAATGGTCCTCGACCCTTAACTTTCTAAAAATTATATATTAACGCCTTACCTACATCAGATATGGAGTTTCAAATGTCAGCTACAAAACAGAGGCAGCAGAAAGGTTAATTTTCAGCAGTGTCGCCAGTTTTACCTCAAAAGCCATTCACTGTAAAATGAATCAAAGGAGGGAGATTAAACCGTTGACGTTAGTACATTTAAGATAAGATGGAAATCTCAGAAGTGCTCAGGGTGACAACTGTTTAGCCTCAACACAACACTGGTTGGACGTAAACAAACATGTTAAAAAATGTAGGAAATGAAAGAAAAAAAGAACTAGATATATTCCCCTGAAGCTATTGAAAGGAATACAGTTTTCTACAGTCTCCTTTATCAAGGAGAAAACTGCTAAAGGTTAACTTACTCTTAACAAAATTTTCAAAAGTTGAGAAGCATAATGTCCTGCTTGGTCCCTTTCAAAATCGCTATAAATTTATACACCTCCATCCACATCCAATGAGCTCTTGATGGGCTCCCAGCCATGTGACCACTCTTGTTGAATCAACCCACTTTCTCACACTCCACACTCTATTTCCAAAATTTCTACTCCCCTCAATCCTCTGTGCTCAGAGTTCCCCCAGTTTTAATAAACCTCCTTCATCAGCCCCTCTCTGTCCTGAACCCACCCTCACCCAGGACCCCACCCTCATTACTTCACACAGGCTAAGGTCACTAATGAATAGACTAGAGAGACCACTCAGCCAGGCTTGCCCAGGACAGTCCAGTGCATGCTTGTTGTCCCAAAACAATAATAGTGCCCTCTCTCCCTCCAAGCATGTTGCCAAAGCTTTTTAGTTTTTTGAAGAGTACACTCATGGCTATCTTCTTCCACGGACTTCCAGTCACCAGGCTCTCTTGTGACTTAACCACCCTTCAGCCACCTTTCTTACCCCTTTTGGGGCTCATCAGACTATCTGGCCATCAATTCTCAAGTTCCCCAAAGCCTTCTCGTATTCTCTCTCCAGAATCTCCCCATAAGAAATCTCGCCACTCCACTTCAGTTCACATCTCTATAGTGACTCCCAGACTTTTATATTCCAGCCCAGGTGTCCTCTCTGAGCTCCAATTCACACGCTCAGTACTGAATTCACTCACAATCTTGTACCAATCTTAGGTCCCAAATGCCAAGTATAAATCAGGTTCCTCTGCTACACACCGAACTTTTAGAAATCTGTTCCTTGCTCTCAGAATACTTATATCAATTTGTAAAATGATAAGTTTATAATTTCTTCAATGGTATTCTCCCCCACTAGACGGTATACAAGTCTATTTTTCCTAATCATTATATCCCCATGTCTTAACACAATTCCTAAACCACAGTAGGTATCCAATAAAGATTTGATGTGAAAACAAACAAATAGATAAATGAGCTCTCTGGCAATAAATCTAAGTATACTATTTACCACTATACATTAAAATTCTATACATTTTCTGGATTCACAATTAGGTAGGGGATAACTAGTAAAATGAATCCAAGCTCCATTACATATGACGAAAACTTAATTATACCCAGGGTGAATACTGTCATATAACACATACTGAGATATAATTGACATACAATAAATGCTTCTATTTAAGGTGTATAATTTGATAACTTTTGACATGTGATTACTTGTAAAACCATTACCAGAATCAAGATAATGAACAAAACCATCACCCCAAAGGTCTCTTTGTGCCCCTGAAGCAAGCACTGATCTACTTTCTGTCACTATAGATTACACTATATCTTCTAGAATTTTAAGTAGAATCATACAGTATGCACTTTTTCTGTCTAGCTTCTTTTACTCTGCATAATTTTCATCTATTCCCTTTTATTGCTGAGTAGTATTCTATGGATATACTATACTTTGTTTATCCATTTACCAGTTGAAAAACATCTGGATTGTGTCATTTGTGGCTACTAAAAACAAAGTTGCTATGAACATTTGCATGCAAGACTTGGTAAGGACACATCGCTTCCGTTTTCTTGGGTAAATACCTGGAAATCAAATGGATAAATCATTTGGTAGATGTATGTTTTAAAACAGTTGTACAACTTTACCTTCCTATCAGCAGAGGATGGGAGTTCCAATTCCTCCACATCGTCACCAGCACTTGTTCTTTTAAATTTTAAATGTTCTAATAGGTATATAGTAGTATCTCATTGTGGTATTAATTTACATTTCCCTAATGACTAATAATGTTGAGCATATTTTCATGTGTTTTTTATATGTATATCTTCTTTGGTTAAGTATCTGCTCAAATCATTTGTCCGTTTTTTAAATCGAGCTGTTTGTTTCCTTATTATTGAGTCTTGAGAGTTCCTTATGTAATCTAGGTACAAGTCCTTAATTGTTTAGAATTCAGCAGTGCAGCCATCTTGCCTGGAATATTCTTTATGAGGTTTTTAACTCCAAGATTAAATTCTGTAATTGATATAGGACTATTGAGGTTATTCGTTTCTTTTGGAATGAACTTTGGTAGTCTGTGTCTTCCATGGAATTGTACGCTTTATCTAAATTATAGTAGTGGCATAAAAATATTAATATTCCATTATTATCCCGTTAGTATCTGTACTGTCTGTAGTGATTCTTCATATTGGTCATTTTGGTCATTTCTGTCTTTTCCTCTTTTTCCTGACCAGTCTAACAGGTTTATCAATTTTATTGATTTTCTCAAAGACCCAACTTTGGGTTTTGTTGATTTTCTCTAGTAATTTTCTGTTTCCTGTTTCACTGATTCCTATTCTGTTCTTTTGTCTATTACTAACTTTAGGTTAAATTTGCCCTTATTTTTCTAGCTTAAAGTGGAAGCTCCATGACAGAAACAAAAGAATTATATGAGAATTATGAGTACTCTCTCACTTTCAGAATATTATTTTAACAGTTCATAAACAGTATGCTTAAGACGTGCATCCAAAAAATATATAATTACTGCTATTTGAAAAGCCATCCTTGGATTGCTGACATGGCAGTTACTAGGATTCAAAGTAAATGTTCTTTGTTGAAGGTACAATAGTTGAATTCTTAGTCTTCTCCATTTGTCATCCGTTGATAAAGTCTGAAAGACACTCAATTCCAGTCTCTTGTCACTTAAAAGTGAGGCTTATGTGGTACTTTCTAGAAGTTTAACCTTTGCCATAAGTCTGTCAAGAATTTGACCACATTCTATTTATAGTTTGTTTTCAAAAGAAACAAAAAGGCATTAACAAATAGGAAAACTATGACCAGAAAATGTCATGTTTCCATGAGAAGAAATTTGTTACTAACACCAGTGTCTTATGAGATTCACTGTACAAACATGGGTCTTGCGCAAGGCAATTTCTTCAGCGCCACAGAAAAGATCACAGTGAGGTTACTCAAGAAATAAAGGCCTGGAATAGGATTCCAGATATTCCGATGGTCTCTTTCTCTTCCTGGAAGCCAACAACAGAGGCAATTAGCACCAGTACGATTAATCTCAAACTCCTAATTTTCCATCAAAATCACGATAACATTCTTCCTTAAAGTGAATGACAAAGTCATGATCTTTTGGCATATGTTCAAAAAGCAATAGGCTTCTTCAGAGAATCTGTATTCCTGACAAAAGACTTCTGAATAAATTTGCTAACTGCCTTATGAACTTAAACCATTTTAAGGGCAGGAAATAGGTGGAAAAGCATCTTCTTGGCATAGGATCTTAGTAGTGAGACACTTAGAATTGAGGGAGAAAGGCCATCCCAGGTCAAGGTATTTACAAATAATCCAAAACTTGACCGTTTTAAAGAAGGTGTTGCTAACGAAAATCACACTGCCAGAACGGGACTTCATTGCAAGAAACTATGCAAATTCAAAGCAAACTTAAAACTGTAGATTCTCGTTTTGGACTAAAGCAATTTAACATAAACTGGAAGAGGCTTAAATTTCTTTTATATACACTTTTTTTGGTTCTGAATCACATACAGCTTCTTTGGAGAAAAGACAAGCTGATCAGCTCCTTAAAAAATAAATAAGTGGAGTTTTCTCTTGTTTCCTACCAGCCACAGATCGTCCCTGGAATCATGGTGGAGGTAATAGAGTTATGCAAGTCTGGTATCAATGCCAGCATAGTGGCTCAGTTCATCTACTGGCCCGGCTGCTTTGTAGGTTGGCTAGAAAAGATTCACCCCAAAGGAAAAATGCTTATTCTTTCAGATGGAAAAGGAAAAAGTGGAACCATTGAGTTGATGGAGCCCCTTAAAGACGAAATCTCTGGAATCGTGGAAATAGTTGGAAGACTAACAGCCAAGGTAACCATTATGTGTACATCTTTTGTCCAGTTTAAAGAAGATAACTATCTCTTGATCTTTGATGCTGTGAAAATTATCGATGAGTTCCTTCAGTTTTTTACTTGGGGGTTATGCAATATGATTGAGTTTAATTGCAAATGAGCTACACTGAAGATGATTAATGCCCCTGATATTTAGGGAAAGATTCTGTTATTTTTAATATTTAATTTGTTCTTTTTAATTTCATTTACCCAACTTTATTAGATATTCCAATATGCTCTTTATGATGGAACCAGTATATTGACAGTTCTCACCTGCATCCTCATAAAGAATCACTTCATGGTCAGATCAGATGCAAGAACAAAGAAGTTGTCTGAGTTGTTTTCTGTTTTAATAAAAGTTTAAATGGTAATAAAAAAAAAAAAACACCTGCTCCAAGTGTAATAATAACAAAGTTATGTACGAAATCCCACTTCCACTCTCCATCCTTGTACCCATTACCTATTGCCACGGTAAAGCTGTGTAACAAAGAGCCACAAAACCTCAGTGGCAGAGTGAAGTAAGCATGTTTTTATTTGTGAGGCTATGGGTTATCTGGGCAGTCCTTCTGGGCTGCCTCATGCAGCAGTGGTCAATTCTGGTTCGGGTGGCAGCTCTGCTGATCTTGGCTGAGCTCTCTCCAGTGTTTGGGGTTGGTGGGCTGTAGGTGGGTCCAGGAGGCCTCAGCAGGCACAACTGAGCTGTCATGTGGTCTTGCATCCCTTAGTAACTAGGCCCTGGGCTTGTCCTTGCGGTCGAGGAAGAGTTTAAAAGAGTTTGGAAACACATAAGGCTTCTTGAGACCTGAGTTAGGAACTAGCACCTGTCGCTTCTGCCACATTCCATTGGCCAGCTCAGATTCAAAAAGAAAACAGGCTCTACCTCTGGATGGGAGAAGCTGCAATATCACTCTACAAGGGGCATGGCTACAGGAAGGGGTAGCATATTTGGGCTACTTTTGTAATCTACCACAGACCTCTTCTAATTTGCTCTGTGCCCTGGGAGGGTGACCTCAATGGAGGCTCACCTCTCTGCATCACCACCCCAGAGCACTCCCCGAGCACAGTCCTGGAGAGGCCCTTCATTTAGACTGCAGTGTGAATGACTCTCCCTAGACTGTGCGGTACACAACTTACATAGCTATATGCAACTGCCTCGGTTAACCCATCTGTAAAATTATGAGTTTGGACTGGATGACCTCTTGAGAATGCCTTCACACTGAGAACTGCTTTACACTTGAGATCCTATGGTTTCTCTTATAACCTGCCTGAAAAGGTGATATAGAATACATGCCTGCATGTGCTTCAGTGTGTATGATATAATATACTAGCATGCACGTAAAATGAACCCAATAAATACATGTGTTTCTGTGCATATGATGTGTACACTGGCACGCACATAGTACAAACCAAATAAATACATTAATTAGATTTAAATCATTTAAACCAATGTGTTGAAAATGTATCTTTACACATCCCATGTAAACATCCTCACTCCTTTCTCCCTGGCCTTTAGACTATAGCAGACTCAGCACTACCCTGCAAAAACAGAGCTGAGAATTACCAGTCTGGTTCATAAAACTTTAAAAATTCAGAGCTAAAGTTAGAAATATAAAAATATCAGGAAATAAATTCTCCTAACTTGGTAGAACTGATGCAGGGAAAAGTCAGAAGTCGTACACAAAACATAGAGCCCAGAGACAGCCCCAGCGTGCCCTCCCTCTGCAGACACAGGGCGGGCTGTCCAGGACCTCACTGCCCATCTGTGACTCCTGGCCCTTCTCAAGTATGAAACTCTATACATGTGAAACCTGAGACCCCTAGCCTGGCCCTCTGGCCCCTTTGGGCCAGCAGCTGTGTGCGCTCAGCAGCTGCGTGGGGACCTGGCGCTAAACAGAGGATCCCAGAAACCAAATTCAGCAGTCCCACTAACCTCAACAATGGTGGACTGTCAGGTGGGAAGGGAGGGGCTGCTAGCCCCCTATAGAATCTGCCCTGCTGTTAGAATAAAGAAGTATTCCTGGGTTTTGTGGGCCTTGGGTTTCAAATCCTGGCTTAGAGTTTTCCTGGTCATGGCAGAGAAAGTTTTCAATGTCAATTCATAAAATAATAATAACTACCACGTACCGAGGACCTACTTTGTGCCCAGTACCGCACGAAATCCCTCACATCTACTCATCTACCCTCATAACGACCCTATTGCCCCAACAAGCCATCCCCTCCAGGCAGATATCATTAATCTCATTTTTTAGGAGGAAGAAATTGAGACTCAGAGAATTTAGGCAGGCTGCCTGAGGTTACCTATCAAATGTATGACTCTAGAGCACATATTGGGACATCATCTTACAGTGGCTCCAAGAGAAACCAGTAGGTCTTAGGGACTACTGAACCTCCCAAACCCTGGCATTGCCCGTAGGAGAGCTGAGACCCAGAGGGATGGTGCGCCTTTGTGGTAACTCCCACTGACAGTGACAGACACATGGGCAACTCTAGATGCCACAAAACTCCAATCCAAAAGACTAGAGATACCCTCGCCAAACAAGAATGGCTCTGCCGACAATCCATCCTGGGGCCCCCAGTCCCCACCAGTTGTTTTACAGTGAGCAGCTGCCTCTGAAGGGAGAAGAAATTCATTAAATAAATACATATATAGTACTTTAATCTTAAAAGTTTATTATATACATATACACATGTACATGTGTGTGAATTTATAGCATAGTATGTTGTTTTAAATTTTGGTATAGACAGACACCCAGCAAATTGAGTCAGACAGCCCAGGAGCCACAAGGAGGATTATCAGATGCCAGAGCTAGAGCTTAACCGAAGTCCTTGGGGGTGTCCTCCCATGAGAATGAATGAGAAGGCTTGAAGTAAGCTTTCCCAAGGCCATACTCTAAGAATGGCGCTTCCTAGAGCTGTGTCCTCTTCCCAGCTGTTCCAGGTTCTCATTCAGCCAGGGAGCACTGCTCATGCAGACTGCTGCCTGCCCTCACCTCCCAACAGTCCCCACTATGTCTCCTTCCCCCTTGGGATCCCTGCTGACCGGCAGTCTATGCTAGAGTCCAATCTAGCCCTGGACTCTGTTCTATCTGCTCTGGTCCTTCCCATTGTCTGTCTGACTTCCTCACCTGCCTTGTAATTCCTAAAGTCAGTAACAACCTATCTTCCCCTGATTTAGTGCAGGTGAGACAGCCAGCAGGTACTCAACTAGCAGCAGTTTGTCATCACCTGAAAGGTCTCGGGCTCTGGCAGTAGGCTGCCCTGGGCTGGAATTTTCTGCTTCCATGTGCTAGGTGGGTGACCTGGGCACAGCAGACTGCTGTGCCTCAGCATCTTCATCTGGGAAACGGGTGTGACATGAGACAACATGGAGACAGCAGTTTAACATAGTACCTGCAACTCAGGGAACACATTTTTTTCTTTAAAAGAGATCTATATAAAGGTGGGAAGTGCTTAAAGAAATGAGGAGAAAAGGCCTTTATGAGTGTTATTTCTATTAATAGAATGAGGTCTTGAGATAGCACGAACGCTGGATTCCTCCAGAGTTCACAGAGGCAGCTGCCTCTAATGAAGGCCATTTTGTGATCCTCTCCCCCAGCATCCTTCAAACCCAAGCAGATGGGTGTGAGTGTGCAAATGTGCGAGTGGTTGTGCATGTGTGTGATGTCAGCATAAACACTACAGCATGTCTAGTGTGGCTCTCAGGAAATCACTTTAGGCGTTCCCGATTTAAATTGAATTTAAGTTTATTTGCTTTATGTTGACTGAGCCAGCAAATGCAGTTTGCTGGGCCTGAAATCCAAAATGAGAATCACCCCAGTGCAGAGTTGAGATAGTACTTTAAAGTCACGTGCTTCAAAAGCAGACGTTTATATTGCAAAATTAATTATTTTGAAACCTTAAGTAGTTTCATTAGAAACAACTTGATATAACCAGTAATTCATTTTGCAAGGTTTAAAGAAGTCTTCTTAAAAACACAGTGAGGATAACATGCTTTATAACTAGAACTTTCTCTGAGTGCTTTCCCAGCTAATCAACAAGCATCTATGTATAGCTACAGGCCTTCCAAATCTGCATGAGACCCTTACCACCATACCACATTGCCATCACTGACCACATCCTTAGGGCAAAGGGGCCTAAGTAAAGGCAAATTTCTCACAGTGGGCACTTAGAACTGCTGTCCAGTAGCTACTAGACTTCCTCTCTCTTCCCACCCCATCCCCAACCAGCCCCAGAATCCTAGGACTACTGGGAAAGCAAGTCGCGAATCCATTAGGAAATGGCTTTGTCTTTTCCCCGTACTATATCAGAATTCAAAGATTTTCTGCGCTGCAGAAGATCACCTAGGACTGCCATATCGGTCTGGGGAAATACAAACCATATTCTAATCCATGTGTCAGAAAATCATCAGAGGCTGGATAGCTCAAATGCAGTCTCCTTGGACTTATTAATTCCTCGGTTCTTTTCATCTACACTTGACTTTGACTTGATTTTCTGCCCCATATGGTTGTTTTTACAGTTGTTTTCTCCTGTAATAAAACCCCTTAGAACTTGCTGTTCAGGTATGCAAGTACTTAAATTGCCTTGCTTCAAATTATGCAACCTGTTATAGGATGGATCCCCAAAAAGATAATGTTGGAGTCTTAACCCCCAATACTTAAGAACATGATTTTATTTGGAAACAAGATCATTGCAGATGTAATTATTTAAGATGAGATCATACTTGGGTTGGGTGTCTTATACAATGACTGGTGTCTTATAAAAGAGGGAGGTTTGGACACAGAAGAGACCACAGGGGGAACACCATGGGAAGACCAGAGCTGTGCTGACTGACACAAGTCGAGGAACCACCAGAGGCCGTGGAGAGGCCTGGACAGATCCTCCCCTAGTGCCTGCAGAGGGAACGCAGCCTTGCCCACACCTTAATCTTGGACACCTGCCCCCAGGACTGTGAGAGAATGAAGTTCTGCTGTTTAAACCACCCAGTCTGTGGTCTCTGTTACAGCAGCCCCAGGACACTAATACCCAGTCCAACAGCTTAAACCAGTTTAAACACACGCACACCTGCACACTCAGGACATCTAGCAAGACCAGAAAGGTAGCATCTGACTTTCAATTACATTCCACAAATATTGATTGATGGAGTGTCTCCTGTGCAGCACTTCACGGATTACTGTGTGTTGTCTTATCCTAAAAGAACCAAGTTCTTTGTGATTTCATGGTGAATCAAGCAACTTCATCTGCTGCATTTACAAGTAAAATTAAAGCAGTGTTTCATGACTTCTGTTATTTTCATGTGTTTTATTAACCTTATAGTAATGTTTAATCCTCTAAAACTTCTGGATCTTTCACTCCCTGTGACTCGTCTAGGGATGTTTAAAGTGTTAATTCATGAGCTCAGTACTAACAAGGTTCATTAGATCCTGTGGCTTTTGTGTGCTTCCCATCCCAAGAGAAATAAGGGAACCAAATAGTGCAGGTAGGTCAGCAAAACATCCTGGCCATTACCGGAGAAAATCAAAGCGTAAGGGCATACACGAAGATTTGGGAAACCTTGTAATCCCCACTTTTCTCTCCCCTACAGCAGAAAACATATCATTGGCAATAATGACACGTGTTTCTTTTCCGAACTGCTCATGTAAAGTTTATAATCCCCTCTTTTCTCTGTCTAACCTTTCACCTTAAAGAAAAGCAGAACTACATAAAGGAGAGGCTGACAGAACACTTTCTTAAAATGAGCAGAACAATCTGAATCACAATGAATATCCTCCCAGTTCTCCACTCTTTACTGGGTCTAAAATAGAACAACTGAGCATAATGCAAGAAACATATTAGGGAATGTTTTCTTAAGAAAAGGCATATGAAAAATCTGACCCACCTCAAAACTTTTCTTAATTATGCACTATTCCCAGCCTAATGGTTCAAAATTTTAAATTATGAATTTGCAAATGTTAAGTTGCTGGCTGCTTACACTCCATTAACCAGTTGTCAGTGTGTTCATATGGCAAACAGCAATAAAGATCCTTCAATTCCATATGAATATTCAGTTGTTTCTAAATGTTCCTTTTTAAGGAAAAACATCCTCAGACTAACATTCCCACATTCCAATGAAAGCTATTCAGCGTGTGAGCTTTGTGGCATACATTATTTGGTGTGCATGCAAATATCGAAAAGTTCAAATAAATAACTCTTAGGAAATGGAAAAAGCTCATGAAACTTCTAAAATCTAAGATTTTCAGAGGCAGAGAATGGCTAATGTTTTACCCCAAAAACCTACCTCTGAACCACAGAGAATCAGTAGTTCTCTCTATAATTTGCTATTTTGATGTTAAACTTTCATTGTGATAGTATCAGCCTAAAACCCAACGGGGCCTAAGGGAAATAAAAGGATAGTTTCAATATAAAAAATTTCCAAATGACCATAGTTTTAGACTATGTTGGGTTGTTTCAATTTGGCTTCTGCAAGCTAAACATTTTATTCATTCCTCTCTTTTTTGTTTTAGAGATGAAAGGCATGCCAGTGTTCTAAAAAAAGTCTTTCTAGAATTTAAAAGAAAATGATTATTGAAGTCTGCCAATCAATATTAATGTAGTTAAAATGCCAAATAACATGCATTGATAGTGACATGTTTTTATCTAAATAACATATGAAGTTTCTTAAAGCTTCACTCTTAGAAATGGAACAGTATTTTATGTAAGCCTGTTTTGGTAAACTTAGCATGCGTTTTCAATGCTTTTCAACATCTGTCTTTTATTACCGAAGGATCTGATGTCCAGATGACAACAAAGTATTTTGAGTACCCTGAAAGTTAGATCCTGTTCCTTATTCCTGTCTTAAATCATAGTTTTATTGTAACATCAGGTTCATTTACAAGCAATATTCTTATTTCTTGGACAGGCAGACAGCTATTCACTCTAAAATGAACTGTTTTCATAAATATGTTCCAACTAAGAAAAATAACTAAAACAGTATGCATGCAAAATTCATATTAAATAAAATCTTTTCCGACCTTCAAAAATGTAGTGCCAAGACATGTGCAAACTTATAAGATTAAACATTTTACTTTTTAAAGTCATCTAATATATTTATTAGCAAATTGTTATTGTGCATTGGGGCTAACGTGCCCATTTAAAAAATTAAATGGTTTTTCCTAACCACGGTGTACTTCAATTTCTACATTTAAGATCTTTTAACTAATTATTGATCTTAAGATTACGTATTGGCAGAAAAAAATGGAATAAGACTATAGTGTTTTTGAAATACAGCGAATTCATCCTTTTTAAAAGCGCTCTCTCCTCTGGCCCTGCTTTGTCAGCTGTAGGAGAGGAAAGCAAACTTTAATCACTCACAGAGATGCGGGTCAAGGTTCACACTCCAGCCCCAGGGAAACCACCAGTCACGAAGAAGAGAAGCTGGGTCTGTAGGGCTAGAGATTCTGTTCAAAATCAGGTAGGAACCTAAAATGCAATCTAGCATTTTAAGCCAGCTTGAAGAATGCCAGGGCTTTCCAACCCTGCATTTGCCATCCTCTGGGCTTGGAGACACGAGGAATTCTTTCGTGGGGAGGGCAATAAATTATTTCATAATCCAGCCCTCACGTATTTATGAATGCATCTTTAAAAGATGCCTAGCAATTGGTCAATTAAACGGAGAGCGAAACTCTCATACTATATCACCAACAAAAGGAGTTCAAACAAAGCCTCAGAGGAAGCTGTACGCAGTGTTGGAGGACGGTTTTCTTATCGGGTCATGGAGAAGAGCAACTCCACCTTAGGGCGGAGCAGAGCGCTCCCCTTCCCCCCGGGCCTTCCCCGGGTCGTTCCCCTAGAACGCAGCCCTGGCCCCCTCCCCAGCCCGCACCGCACACAATGGCGCCCCGAGCTCCCGCCACTGGGTCCTCGCGCCGCCAGCGCGCCCCCCCGCGCGAACCGCGTTCCCGGGTCCGCGCACAAAGGAGGCGCGTGGGCTACTCTGCGCCCCGCGCTCTCCCATCCCCGCGCGGCCACCAGGTGCGGACGCGAGCGACCCCGCGCCCGCGCGTCGCCGCGCATCCCCAGCTGCGGCGCAAGCAAGGCGAGGCGCGAGGCCTCCCATTGCCTAGGGCTCCCACCGCCGGGGCCTGTGCGCCGTGGGGGCGCGGGCCGGGGGGCACTCACTTTCTCGATGGTCCCGGGTAGCAGGCGCTCCAACAGCCTGCAGAGGACCACCCCATCCTTCAGAGACGCCTGCAGGAAGCCCTCCGGGTCCGAGATGGTTTTCTTGGGCGACTCCAGCACCCCCAAGGTAATGAGCCACGTAACGGTCTGCTCGGCGGAATTCATAGCGGCGGCGCGCCCGGCCTCCCGGCGCCGCGAGCCCGTCTCCGCGCCGTTCACCTCGGAGCGGCCGCAGCCGGGCCGGGAGCGCTCACCGCCCCCTCCTCCTGCTCGCCCATGGAGAGGCCCGCGACGGCGATTGGCTCGGGCGGCGCCGCGGTCCGGCCGGCTCGCGCTCCCTCGCGTGCGTCCTGGCCGACTGTCAAGTGCCTTTTCATTACATGCACATGAACCTGCGGCGGCCGCCCGGCGCCGCCCCCGCCACCGCCTCCCGGCTCCCAGCCGCTGCCGCCGATGACATCACTGCGAAGAGAAGAAAAGACGCCGCGCTGGAGCGGCCCTGCGCCCGGCCCCCCGGCCGCACACGCACCCCCGCTCTCGGGCCCTGCCGCGGTGCTCCCTCCACCCTCTGGCCCCGCTGTGTGTGCGCGTCCGCACCTGCGCGCCCGACAGTGGGCCCCCGCCCCAAGGGCCCGGTGACCTCCAGAAGGCGACAGCTCGCGGGCCAGAGGGCTCGCGGGGACTCCTAACCCGCGGGCGGCGCGCACCCTTAACCGTTTGCGCCCTGCGGGGTCCATGCGCAGCCCTCCCCCGCCCCCAGATGTGAGAGCCCAGCCAGGCTCCTGTCATTGCCATGTCCCTTCCGCCACCCTCTCCCCTCCTACAAGGACTGGGAACCCTTTATTTATATTCTTAATTCATAAATGTTTAAATTATTAAATGCTTCCCAGAATGCTCTTTTTATTTTTGCCAGTTTTATTTCAAGAGGTGTGGGGGGAGGGGGTGCTGAAAACGAGAAATTTGCTTCTCTCCGCTAACTTGCAAGCCAATAATTACAGAACACAAATGATAATTAAATCTGTAACCAGATGGGTCTAATTTGGGGAGGAATTGATTTTCCGGGCGCTGCTGCGATCCTTGGGGGAGCGTGGACGCCCCAAGCGGCTCGCGGGTGTCACGCGTGCCCCCTGCTGGGAGGCTGGCTCCTAAGCACATGACCTTACCGGCAGAAACGCAGCTGGCTGGCGAACTAACTCTCCAGGACCAGAAAAAAACCTTAGAGCGGCTTCACTTTAAATTGATGGTGATGTTTCAAACACTGGGAGGAAGGTCAAGAAAACAGCAGAGGCTGAACTGTGTCTATGCAGATGATCGGGAAGGAAGGACTGGGAACAGCTCAGGCCCAACCGGCCACTTGGCCAGTTCATACTTCGGCACTGTGGACATGCTCAGGGCTGGACGGAAAGAACTGAGACAAGTAAATTATGCACAACGAACAAGCTTTTTCAAACAATCAACGGCGCTGTCACATACCTATACTAATCAAGGAAGTGAGCCTTTTCTTAAAAGCAGCAGGGTGTGAAGGTATACATGATGTCCTTTTTCTCCATCCAGTCCCTGAGTGCTTTCCTTGTTTGCTTGCTCTGACTGCCCATGACATTTTAAAACAGCATTAGCACTCACCTATGTAGAGCTACTGTGTGCCAGGCACATACTAATAGAGTTAATGACAAAGACTTAGAAACCATATAAAGATTTTAAAAAACAGGCTTAACTCTCCTCTGCCTTCTTCCAGAGTATTATTGCAATCATGAATTGCATTTATTTTCCAACTTCAAGTTAAGTGGTTAAATTTTCTTTCCCAATGCAAACAAAGTAATTCAAAGAGCAGTATAAATTCTGGAGTATGAAGGCAGAATATTCGATGGTGACAGCAACCACTTCCTGAGCCCGCCCCCCCCCCCTTGCTCTGCCCAGTGCTCTCTTTTTATATCACGTCGCACTATCATTACTACAGCTTTATGAAGTTTCTCTCATTATCCCCATTTTACTGGAGTGAACATAAACACAAAACTGGGCTCTGCAACTCCGGGACCCACATACCTCACCCATTTTCTAGGCCACTTCCCTATATACTTTCCAGGGAACAACAATGAACAGCTCAATCAAGTATGGGGCCCAAAGACCATCAACAGAAGGGTACGGACCCAAGAGTTGTCCACTGAGACTCCTGTTTACTCTCATTACTGCTGAATTGGAAACATAATTTAAGATAGTCGTTACAATTTCAAATTTCATTAAATTTGGCCTGGTGCTTATAATCTAATAAACGACAGTAAGATTCAGCTTGACTCAATCAAATAGTCCTACAGAAAGACTGCTGTAGGCAGAGACTTTAGGTGACTAATGAACCTGGTAGCCAACTATTGTCAGAAGGGAGACCCCAAGGCCACCTACTATAACTGGTCTTAGAAGTCCCTGAACATTTAAATGCTTTATAGCTACTAGTGGCATACTTTTACCTTGGATGTACATTAATTTAAAAAAAAGTTTATTTGGAAGGAGTGCTAGAAAGTAATATTGTTTAAAGCTAGGTGTTTTTTAGGTATTTAATTGAACTGTATTAGTATCCAAGGTGGGCTTTTGGTTAAACTAAATATTTTCCCAAGTTCCTGTTACAGAGGACATGTGCTATGGAAGAGAACCCATTCTTCTATTGGGTTGGAGCCAATTAAGATTACTGTCAATGTCAGCACAGGCATGTGACCTTCCCTTCCCTCTCAAGAGACGATTTCAGTCTCACACCCAGCTCAGCTGCCTATTAATTCCTGATCCCAGGCATTGTTAGGGGTATACCCACAGTGGCAAACCAGTAACTACCCAAAGTTCAGCTGAACTGTGATAACTTTATTGGTTAGCTTGTGGATGCTTAGATGATAGTGTCACAAAAATGTTAAAATCTACCCCAACCTGAAGCCAGACAGGCAGATGGCTATTTACCTAGCAACCACACACTGTAAAATTTATTTTATTGAATTGGACCATTGTCTAGACTGAAAAATGCAGCAAGAAGGACTTCTATGAAGCCCATTGTATCTACTGAATGTTATCAAAGGCACTCGTTTTATCAGTGTCCTATCTATTTGCCATAAATATGGTCAAATGCTAAGAATTAAAGATGCAAGGCAGGGAAAAAATATAAACATACATGACTAAAAATTTGCTCAGGATCAGAAGGCATTTTACTAACATATTATGAAATATAATGTCAGTGAGGTAATTATACTAGTTCAGGTTCCCGCAGAAGCAGATCCTGAGCCAACAACTTGGGTGCAAGTAGTTTATTTGGAAAGTAATCCCATGAAGGACAAACAGAAAAGGAGAAACAGGAGAGGGAGAAAAGTGAGTCAAAGGTTTGTAAATGAGCAACGGGGGCTCAGGTCCCCTGGTAAGCCTTGAGAAGCAATGGAACAGGTCTCAGAATCTTCTGACCAGAGGACGGGAGGCTAAGATTTATCCCCCGACTCCCATCTCCTGTGATTGAGGGTCTCCCCCGAGGGCAATGACCTCTAATTTAGTAGAGCTTAAAGTTGGAGAGCCGGAGGCACAGATCTCCTAAATGGACCACTGAGAGTAATGGTAAGAAAAGCCAATGCTGTTTCTACCCATTGGTGGCTAGACACTGATTTTTAGCTACCAGAGACACAATACTATATAAAAGCTATTGGTTCAATGTATATGCTACATTCTAACCCTGCAGGAAGTCACCCCCAAGCTTGCTTCCTGCAAATATCTTCTAGTGAGATGAATTGCTTCTCCCTTCAGTACTGTAGGGCTCTCGTGTAATCACCTTGCCACCATATCAGCGGGTTAGAATCAGTCTCTGCTGTGGGGAGCTAGGTCAGGCTTGGTGAAAAGGAACCCACAGTGAGCGTTTCTTGCATTCCTCCATCCCTGCCGCCATGACTGTGCTATCTATAACCTATTGTGCAGGGCACTGGGCTGGTAAGCGAAGCCTGGGCTAGCTGTACTTGGCTACAGACACCATCTAGGCGCCTGGTTGCTGAGTGTCCCTTCTTCAGTGATGCTCTCTGAAGACTGATGTGGGACTCAAGACCCACAAGCCCGTATCTGTACCCACAGTTACCTCCACAGGCCCCTGCCCACCTCCCTGCAACCACTCATTCTATCTTGCCCCTTCTAGACACACAAACCCAGCTACCCACAATTATTCAAGCGTCTGTGCCCAAAGAAGATGCCCAGCAAACTGCTCAAAGCTTTGCCAGTTGGAGGGCTTCCCTGGTGTTGAGCTCTAGTATGGCAGCAGTCCATATTTGATTCACACTGAATTTTCAAACAAATCCATTCGTAAACCAGGCCCATTGTCTCTCTATCAACTGGTCATTGTAAACACTCCATAATGTCACAGGAATGAGCTGAAGAGTAATGGGAGTCCAACAAACAGAGGCAGGTGACTTGGAGGTCTGGGCCATTTGTATCAATAGTCCCCTCTGCCCTCAGAACATGTCCATGCCATGTCCGAAATGCACACAGTACCTGATAGGGTGGATGGCTGCAGTGCCAGCTCTACCTGATCATTTGGTGCCCGCCCCCCACCCGGCCACTGACTTTCAACTTCACCACTTCGTTTTGAAGTTAGATTGTGTAAAGAGCATAGGCTGTGGTTTATTTTTTATGCCTATTTGACAGTCTTTTCTTTTAATAGGAAAATAAGTTCATTCTGTGTACTGATTTAGCATACTGCCTGATACACTTTATTTTTTACTATTACTTCAAATAAATTATTATTTATTTTACGTTGTTGTAAACCTACTTTTGAAAAAGCAACACGCATTTGCAGATCAAACTATTCTAATGTTTTGTTTTGTTTTGTTTTTGCATGTATATAAATCCTAATGATAACAGACAAGGCTTGTCGGAAAACAAAACGTTTTACAAATTTGTTTTCTCTATGTGAATTTATTTTGGGGATACCAGTGAGTGTCATTCTCAATGCCCTTGACTGGATACTGTATAAAATAATGGAGCCAGGAATAGATTACTGGGCAAAAGGACTCTGTTGACTCGTTGTAAAGTCTGAAGTAAACATTGGCCTTAAAAGTGGGTGGTGCTTGACTTGTCTTTTAAAATATCCATTGAAATTTTGACCTACACTCCATGCAAAACTTTAAAAAAATTCTGTTAGAGAAGTGCTTTTTGAAAAAGAACAGAAGCAGATACCCACAAATAAATATTTGGTGGCATAATTAGTTGTCTGTCATATTTTATACTGGGGCAGCAAATTCAATCTTACATGGAAATTTTGTGCTTTCTAAGTGGCTTCATCCATTTGAATGTAATGTTGACTTCCAAAGGAAAACATTTTGAATTGCCCCATTTTATGGTTTTTTGACTTACTCCAGAAAAAAGTACATCAAACGAATTATGGGTTTGATTAATTGGGACCCAATTTTTTATAAGTCACAACTTATTGAAAATAGAGTTCCCTTAGGCAATGAGGTCCTGTGCGCTTATCTAAGTACCAAATTTCATTAAGATTTTGTCTGGACAGTGAGCAAGTTAGCCTGGGGTGAAGAAGCCTTGCTCCTCATAGAACAATTTCTGATGGAGGTGGTTCTCTTAGCTCAAGGAAACTGAGTAGAGATGCGGGTGATGAAGTGAAATACAGGTTTTAAAAAGTTAAGAAAATAAGGACTGGAATGACTAGCCCAGTAGAAAACTAATAATCAAAAGGATTAAGAAAGAAGGTGAAAAGAATGGAAAGAGAGAGAAGTTAGATCAACCAGAGACGATTCTAATAATACATGGATGTGAGATACCAAATAATTTCAATGTAGGTAAAAGATGGTATATAAGGAAAATATGAGGATAAAGAAATAGGTTAAAGAAGAAAAAATAATATACATAGATGTTTTCATAGCTGCACTATCTATTAATGTGGGAAACTGAAAACTATTCATATCATTGGGAAAGAGCTTGCTAAATTAGAGTAGTAACTTTATGGAACATCATGAAATCAGTGAGATGATAAATATGATGAGTGCGAAATAAGTATACATATACAAATAAAGCCAGAATTATTCATGTTATGCCTATCCCTGAACACTAGCAAAAGGGCAGAAAGGACCATGACTAAGATGCTGAATATAGTGAGGAATTCTGATTCTTAACACTGCAGGTGCATTCTTAATTATTTCCAAGGTTGGAAGACAATGCAGTGCTTCCTGCAGTGTGATGGTGACTATCTGGAACATACAAGTCTGTATCCAGACTTGGGTACTCCTAAAAGGGTCACCTCTGAAGCAGACCTCTGGAGAGGTGTGACAACAAAAGTGGGGTCCAAAGGAGATCCCCTGATGTTCATGGGTCAGTTGTCGAGGCTCCCTGCACACCGGACACTGTAGGTGGAGGGTTCCCACAGGGACCTCTCAGAAGGACCCACACAAGCACTCCCACAGGACAGAAGAGGCCCATTTCTGCCCGAAAGTAGAAACTCTCCCATCCTCACTGCTGTCCCCTTTCTGCGCCCAGAGGAGCCAGGGGCAGCACAGTAATTGCAGTGAGCAGGAAGAGATCCAGAAGGGGCATAGCAAGAAGCCAAACAGCACCCATCCCCTCCCCGACTCCCAGTCCTGGGATTGGGCTGAGGGAGGAGAGATGTTCAAACCGAATGAGAAATGAAAGGCTTAATATCAGAATGGACTGGGATTTTTTTATACCAAAAAATGTGATTCTTTGTTATAACCTGACAACTCCAGAAAAGCTATGGCTTCTGCCCTAGATCTCCTCTAGCATGTTTCTGGGATGCCCACAAAGAAAAGTGGGGCCAGAGCTGTGTAACGGGGATGTGGAGAGAAAGAATAAAAGTGCTTTCTGTTTTCATCCTACCGAGGCCAACTTATTAAAAAACTGGAGGCATTTTTCTGTGAAAAATGCTGACAACATGGAGAAATCAGCATGAACTTACAACATGGAGCCCAAGGAGCAAGAAGCTATCCTGGACACCAGGACTGATAAAGGATGCTTGGCCAGACCTCAGCCCTACTGGCAGCGTGTGGGACGGCAATGGGTACCAGGCTGTCAGAGCTTGCTGGCACTGCCCATGAGGTTTATCCATTTTAAAGTTGCTTGCACTGAGGCCATGATGCTGCTTGAGCTCCCCACCACCCCGACACACACCTCCCCAAAATGGGACACTTCTCCTGGCAAGAAGACTTGAATGGCTAGTCTCCTCAACCATTATATTTTTTTTAACTTAGTTAATAAGTTAATAGGCATTCTGAGTCTAATCCTATCTCAGTTTTATTGAAACTACCCACTCCTACACAGGACCAAATCCTAGTTTCTGGTCCCGCAAAGTTTAGGTTCAGCCTTAAACCAATGTTTCTGCAGATAAATTACCACCTTCTGACCAGATCACTCTGCCCCACCTTGACACAAAAATGTCCCACATCCTCTTGTTGACCCTCCGAATCCGTTCAACATTGACATGGGTTTGTGGGTCGACCACAAGCCGAACTGCATGCTTGTGGCTGGGCTAGCAGGGAGGAACATTTGGTGCTTTCCTGTCTGTCCTGGCCTCTCTCTGCTAATTGCCAGTTAACCAGGACTACACCACAGAATCTGTCACCATAAACTCTGTGGGGCAACCTCTCTTCATTTCCACCTCTAGGTTGGTGGTTGTGGAGGGCAGGGTGGCTCGTGGAGACGAGGGCTTTGGGGAAAGAGAGAGGGAATAAACGTTTCAACACAGACCCAGGTACAAGAGAATCTATTTTTGGTCATATCATTTTCTTATTTTATTCCATATGTCACAATTACCACAGCTTCTGAACAAGCTGATAGGATAGATAAAAGTATTGGGTTGACCTACTCATCAACTCAATGATTTTTCTGTTGTGTAGAAAAAACTCTAGCTATATGGACAAAGATATACTAAAGTTTAGATGTGATCTGTACACCTGACCCGTTTTTACATAAGGAATACATTAGTAACCTAGGTGTCCAAACCCCAGACTCAAAGTAAGACTTTAAATTCATTTACATTGGCACGATAAAATTATTTTCCGTGGGGCTATATATCCTACATTTTAATTTTTAATGTTCTGTCCTCAAGCTAATATTTACTATTACAAAACAATAGAAGCATTCAACACAGGTGCATTGACAGCCATTCTGAGAATGAGCCACCCAGTTCAGCTATTCAAGAATGCAATGGAACACTCATATCCTAGACAATGGGCCATGTGACTTAAGCATTTGAAGGCTGTCATGATACACCCCCAAAATACAACCAACAAACCAGCTATACGCTGGCCTTTGTAGCAGTGGTGTTCACATCTTTTCTCTTGTAAAAAATTATTATAGCCTAGCATATTTTTAATTTGATATATAAAAGTTTTTATTGCAAGTTAAAATAGTTGCAAAGGGGGTAATTTTCAGTGTATTCGAAACACTGACTTAAAGATAAACTCTCATCACTTCTTTAAAGGTATCCAATGAAAGATACATACCGTAAAAATTTTACACCCACCATTATCCATTTAAAAATGCACTGACAATTTCTTTAAAAGTCTATAATTTTATATTTTACTTTTTTCCTTTAAATTGTATTTTAAATATACTTTCTCCACAGAATTTATCTTACTGTAATAAACTTTTATATTAGGACTTTTATTAATTGCTCTAGCATGCTATAGACAAAATGTAAATAAAAATATATATTCTTTTAAATGTGACCATACAGCTCTAGGTGTCAAAAACATTTATTCTAGATTGTATTATCATTATAATTTTCATCAGTTCACAACTGATCGAAATAATGCACCCTACCAATTTTAATAACAGTAGTAAAGAAAATTCTGGAAATAATTGTTTCAAGGAGATGGATGGAGCTATTTTACTTTTTCAATTAGTTCATGTGTCTGTGGATAAATATTTCTTAGGCTAGCCTGAGACAAAGTTCAGCATTTGTATTAAAGATTTTTCCTTTACTATGAAAATTTGATCTTTGGATTAACTTTCTAGCTCTGCTCTCTTGAGACCTTTATAAAGGTGTTAGTTATACTGTGTCACCAGGTAACATTATTTAATTGATGAAAATGACTGCTGATTGGTGCCCTGCGTCTGGATGAGAAAGACAATGAAGGTAGTGTGGTGACACTTCTAACTAGGCATGTCCCCACCCTGTGTCTTGTAAGACCTCATATTCCATGTGCCACCTTGACATTTTCGAGCCTCATAGGGCCCCAAAGGCCTACCCATGAGTTCTCTGCTATCACCATATAAGCCCCCACCCGGAAAGAAAGCCTCCCCACCTGCCTACTTTCCCCATCAGCTGGATCAGCTGCTCCATACCTGATCTTTGACCTAATATGTTTTACCTCCCTGCCAGCCCATGAAATTATTTAACAAGGCAAACACATCCTCCTGTGGAAATCAGGGGGCCCCAGCAACTCTCGTTACTACAAAGCCTGCCTCTCTCCTAATTGGAGCTCTATGGGACCAGCAGCTCTGTCTGATGGCCAGAGACACCTACCAATAGCCAAACTGGGAATTCTGCAAACACGCTGTGGCCACAAGATGGATGAGGACAAGCAACTGAGGAGTCTGACTTATCCTGGAAAATCAGCCTAGAGCCTCTGATGAGTCACCAGTGCTTTTGGGATTATTCATCATGTTCTACCTTCCCAAACCAGAAGGGTAGGGCAGCAGTAAATGAGGGCAGAGGCAGCCATGACTAAGAGGTGGTGGGCCTAGAAGTCTGGGAGAAAGTATTTGCCTCTGCTCAGAGAACATACAGAAATCTCAAAGAAAGAGGGTATACATAAGAAACTTTTGTCCCCAGGAGTCCAGAAAAGACATTGTTCATTTGTATTAGAGTGAATTTATCGATTCTGCTCACTCTGGAAGTATCTCTAACTCATTAAAGTTCATAGAGAGAATTGAGCTTGAGCAGAACATGCAGCCTCCACATTCTTTTCCTTCATGTCCCACCTTCAACAGAAAGAGCTCAAGAAAAGGCAAAACCAGTCCTACTTACTTACACACTATTTACTTCACCACTCTCTCCTTCCACATCTTCATTAGTTTCTGATTTCCTGTCAAACAATATTGAAAAAATGTTGGTGTTCATCACACACAGGTCACTTCTGGACAGGTGAGCTGTGACAGGAATGTCACTAAGCTTTGAGAAGACACCTCCTAGGTTCACGGAAGAGGTGATTTTGCCATGGGAAGTTAGACTACCTCTGTCCATCCCAACATCGATGCTCAGTTAGGACTCGGGGATTAGTCACTGCAGCAGTTTAAATGTAATATAGGCTTAATATGTGTAAGAATAAAGAATTTTATCCACAACCCCTTTCACTGATCAAGAATAGACTTCCCTAACTTGAGAAACATCTTAGATTTCCATTAGACTACTTCATGGCCCAAAAACGTATTCTGAGGGCTTGTAATTTACACAGTTCTTATATCTTCATTACTCTTTTCTTGGTATCTAGCTAAAGTTATAATGTTTGGGAAACCCTTGGAAAGCTATATGTCAAGTACCATAAAATGATTTCACACAATAAAAAATAGGTTTATGATATCAAATATTGGTGAAAGTGTGGAGCAATGGAAACTCTTATATGTGGCTGGTGGGAGTGTAAACTGGTACAGGTTTTCTGGAAACCTGTTTTGGCAGCATCCCCTAAAGTTTATATATGCATCTTCTATGACTCAGCAATTCTATTCTTAAAGTATCTCTATTTACACGTATATGTACCAAAAGACGTGTATAAAAATGTTCATAACAGCATCACTCATAATAGTCCTGAACCGGGAGCAGCCCAAATGCCTACTAGCATGGACAAATGTGGAATATTCCTACAATAACATATGCTACATACTACACCATGTAACATTGCTTCGCTCAGGACATGGACAATCTCATAACCACAATATTGAGTAAAAGAATCCAGACACATTAAATAATTCAACAATATAAAGTTTAAAAACAGCAAAACTCACCACTAATGAAACAAGTCAGGAGAGTACTTACTCTGAGGGGGGAATAACGACTGGGAAGGGGTACGAGGGAATCTTCTGGAAATATTCCATATCTGGCCCCAAGGAGTGGTCCCATAGATGTGTTGCCTTTGTAAAAATTGTTTCAGCTGCACATTTGTGATTTGTCATCTTTTCCGTACATCTTCTATGCTTCGATTTGAATGTTGACTTAAAAATATATCTATATTCTTTAAAGTTTATTTGTAGACATTTAGGAAAATTAGTTTGGGGGCTAAAGAATGCATAAGTGAAATTAATGAGAGTGATAAAAAAAAGTCCTATAAGATTCAAGGAGCTAATTAAATATTAATTTTTAATAAATGAGCTGAAATTTGAGATCTTATGATTTAAGATAACAATGAGCAGACTGTAATAAAACTGTTGATTTACACCCCCTATTGGCCATCAACAGTAAGTGCAGGGTAGAATCAATAAGTGAAATTGGGTCCATGATTGCTGGCTCTAAAACACATCTTTACTCATAAGAGTTGCAAATTGGCATTAAAGTTTAGTAGAAAAAGTGAAAAAGAGGTCAGACTTTTAACAATTTTATCTATTAAGTGGACAAAGCTGTAAGGACTGCAGCCTTGTTTCAGAACATGTCATTTAACCATCTGGGTGTTCAAGGAACCAAACAGACCCCTCTGTCCCCCATGCTGGAGCACAATGCACCGAGTCACTAGAGAGGGAAGCAGCGTGAACGAGAGCCCATGGCTGCACTCTGCTTTATTCTGCAATCCACTTCTGCATTAGTGGTACTCAGTGCAAAACAGATGCTCCTGAGAAAGAGCAGCCATCTGACTGCAACAAGGGAATCAAGGGTGTCTTTGGAGTAAATATGGATTCTTCTGTGTCACAACTTGTTAAAAGGCCCACGTGCAGGCTTGATGTTGATTTTTCCAACATCTAGATTCTGGCTTTTCCTTCATTGGTAACCATCTCAGCAGCTCCAGGGTCTTGGTAATTACCTCCTAAGCATTGGGACAGTGTATAGGCTTTTAACTTACAGTTCCACATAAGGGATTGGTCATGTGACAGCTTGTGCCCAATGAGATGAATGGTTGATTCCTTCATATCGACCAGCCGGCATTCAGGTTTAAAGCTGCTATTTGCTTTTTATTTTGTGTCCCTCACTGCCACATGCATATGAAGGCGTGTGAAGATGCTATCCCAGGGCCTCTTCTGGAGTTTCTAGAAGAATCCGCCCATGCAGGTGCGTGCCTCTCTCTGCACCTTGGCCGTGGGCCCCTCCCTTCCTGGCTGCCAAACACTCTCTGTCCAAACTGGCCTCTAGATTCCTTCAACATTCCTCCCCATCCCTTTCGAAATTCCTTGCCGATGAGGAAATAACTTTGGGGTTACCATTTTCTCTTTACCTCCCCGGTATTTCTAATATGTAGCACAGAAAAAAAAAAACATTGGCTAAAATTTAATACTAGAAAGATAAACAGAGAGGTGAAAAACAGTTTGTATGTCAAACTGAAGAACGTGTTTTACCTTTATTTTTATTTAAAAATTCTTACAATTGTGATAAAATATACATAATATTCAATTGACTACCTTAACCATTTTAAAGTGTACAGTTTTGTAGCGTTAAATGTATTCACATTGCTGTGCAACCAACAGAACATTTTCATCTTGCAAAACTGAAACTCTGTCCCATTAAACAACTCCCCACTTCCTCCCCTCCAGCTCCTCGCACCCGGATTCAAGAGGAGACGAATGTGGCTACTTCTGGCTCTGAATCTGACGACTCTAGGACCTCATCTAAGTGGAATCATACAGGAGTTGGCTTGCTGTTATGTGTTTATTTTAAACAAGAAGGCCTCAATAAAATTTTTACTGAACTCTGCCTATTTCCATGTAATTCATCTCATAAACTGCCCTGTTCTCTCTCTAATATGTTCTCTCTTCCTCTCTACTTAAATCCTTTGTTCTACTATTTCTTCCTACATCTTGTTTTCAGTGCATTTATTCTCCCTTCCCTGTGTTTTCCTTTCTTCCTTTGCTTTCCATAACATAGCTGGAAGGAAACTGCAAAGAATCAATGTGTAGCAGAGTGACCTGATGAGAACAGGCATGGTAAGGTGGCCTAGTGAGAATTACCCCAGCTTTCACTCTGCCACTCACCTGGAAGCTCTCAGAAGTGCCTCTCTTACCCCAAGAGGGCAGTCAAATCTTGTCTTTCAATGGAAAAGAGCTGCAGGTGGAGCTGCCTTGAAGAAAAGTGGGAAAAGGCTCACCAAGGCCGCTGCATGTTTTATTTTCTGAGAAGGCAAGACAAACGTAAGTAGTTTTCATAGGCCCTCTGGGGACTGTGAAGGAGGAAAGGGTCCTGGGTCAACACTTGGCCAGGTTGGAAAGAGGAAGCTTCTGGAGGGTAGGTGAGAAGCGTGCTCTGAGTGGCCAGCTTGGTACTGAGGGAAGGCAGGGGCTGCCTTGAGGGAAGGCCTCTGTTGGTGCGGTCAGCAACCACAGGTACCTGCGGGCACCAGGTGGCGGGGCTGTGCCACGGAGGGACAGGACCAAGGGCAGAGAGCCAGAAGCTAGTGGAATCTGGGGTCTAGAGAGACTGCGAGCCTCCAGGGTCCTTGCACAACCCCGGGGGTGGGGGAGCCAAGGAGTCCCACGTGATGTGCCTTATGAGCTGAATTGTGACCCCCAAAAGGACACATTCACATTGTAATCTCCAATACCTTCAAATGTGACCTTAGTTGGAAAGAGGGTCTTTGCAGACATAATTTGTGAAGACCAGGTCATATAAAAGTAGAGCGGGCCCTATAATGCAATACAACTGGTGTGGAAAGTATTTTTGAGGTTTAAATTCTATTCCCAACAAAGAGATAAAGCTAAAGACTTTTAAGAAGCATATTTTAAATAGGAAGATACATAAAGAGCTTCAGGTTCATCTTGCCATACTTTGCATTTTCTCACATATATACAACAAAGTTGTGACAATGAATTAGTATTTTCTTGTGGGTGACAGACATGATTTTCTATTTTGTAGAGTCTTGTATGAGCAAAAGCAGTTGAGGTGGTGACTGAGCTAATTCTTTTTTCTATCATTAAGTAACAATTTAACAAATTTTCCTTTTACCTACTATGTGTCAGGCACTGAGCCAAGAGCTGGGAATCAAATGATGAATGAGATAGATGCCGTCTGTGCTCTCACAGAGCTCACATTTTACTCACATCATATTTCATGCTTTCTTTTTTCGGTTCTCATTTGCCTTATTTCCTATGTAAACTGAATACTTTAAAATTAATAATATTGTATTTTAGGTAATCTTGGGCAAATTACTACTTCCCTGGTTTTCAATTTATCATAATTCAAAAGTTGGCCACATGCATGCTTATTTTGACTGTAGAATCGAGAATACCTTAGAGATTTCCCCTTAAACATTAATTTTGTATTTGATTTATAATGAAGTTACATAAATGTTAATAAGTAATTGGAAAAGTATATCTATAATATGTAGAGAGATAAAATGTGATGGTTTCCAGCTGATGGAATGAGAAATATTGTTCTGTTAAACTGGTCGTCTTTCAGTGAAAATTTCTGTTTACTCTTTGCAAGGCAATAAGACAAAATGAGATAACATGAACTTGGTCTAGCACTGTGCCATCGTTCAAAATGGGGTGAGTCATCGTCATGTAGACTATGTCCTAAAAATATGGGGTGACATCCCCACATCAAGATAGAGGGAGCCAGGGAATAGGAAAAATGGAATCCCAAGTGAAGTCATATCCTCAGAATCTTTTCTCAACGAATAGTTGAGAAATGCTCTAAGGTGACCTAATTTAACCAGGGGTGGTTTGGGGACTTGGTGAAGAATCCTAAAACATGAATGAGAGGGTAGTGAGCCAAAGGCGTGGGAGTGAGGGCAGCAGCTGTGACAACTGCAGCTTATGAAAAGAAAGTTCACCTCACCACAGACCCGGGCTATAGAGGCCCTGGTAGATGCTTCCATTGCATGTGGCCTTGTTGAGCAATGACACCAAGATTAGACAAAGCAAGGCAGAACCAAAGGCAGGCCAAATGGTCAGAACTAAACTACCAGCGCATGTAAATAATCATAAATTCATTTTATCATTGTGGGCTGGAGTTTATTTTTTACTAATCTATGCTCAATGAGATTATGTAACTCTCCATCTGATTCTACATATATAATGTTTCATATGTCATACATCCATGGCTAAAAGTATCACAAATTACTAATTTAAATGATCATAGTAAAATAATAATAGATAAATTTATATAAACATTGATGATAACTCCTTAAGATAACTCCCTAGGAGTGGAAATTGTGGATCAAAGACTTCGTTACAGTATTGCTACATTGTTCTCCAAAAAGGGGTATGTTGATGTCTACTCTAACTGGTGTATAAATCCCACCCTTGCAAATAATGTGTTAGTAATTACCTGCTATTTGCTAATTGAGAAAGACATAATATTTTAATTTCATTAATTCGATTATTTGTGAGAATACATTTTTCTCATAGGTTTATTGGATATTTATTTTCTGTGTTTTTTTGTGTTTATTGTCCTTTGCTCAATTTTTTATTGGTACTTTTCTCCTACCGATCTTTATATGTTAATTATATTATCTTTTCCCAATAAATTTAATTAAAAACTAAACAAAACAAATTATATCACCTTTGTCATCATCCTTCCAGTCTTTTGTTGGTTTTTAAATATAATTTATGCAAATAAATTTTTTCTTAAATCTAGACTCGTTATGGCATCTACTTTTGCATGTGTGCATAGAACAATTCATCTTTAATAATTTTACCATAATCCTTTCATGTTCCTCAGTCATATTCCTTCCTCACTATTCGATTATATAGTTTTCAAAAATTATGAGTTACATTTGGATTTTTGATGTTTATTCAGTTTGATTGAACAGACACTTTCTGCATTCCTTTTACGCTGAGTCTAACGCTGTAGTAGGAGCTGGAGGAACAGAAATAGTGTAGGAGAGAAAAGAGGATAATCCAGTGGAGAGGATAACCCAGGAGAGAGGGCTGTCCAGGGCACAGGGTAATCCAGGAGAGAGGATAATCTAGGAAAGAAGGCTAATCCAGGAGAAAAGATAATCCAGAAGAGAGGGCTAATCCAGGTTCTGTCCCTGAGAGGGAGTGGGAGAGACAGAGGAGTAAAAAATACAAGTTTATAAAGGAGAATTAAGATATGAAACGTACCCCCACGCAAGTGATTTTGTGATCAAATGTAAACATTTACGGAATCTTTCACTAATGTTTCAATCATATAAAAATGCCCCTTGATGTTAACAAAGCTCACAGTTTTAAATTATTTCAAAATTTCACGAAAGCCATTTCTGGATGCTAGACTGTCCCTTTATCAATCGGCTCCTCTCTCTCTTCCCTTGGCCTCTCTTATGGCATCAGGCCCACGGAGCATCCTGCGCCAGCACTTCAGCTGGCATCTCGCTTCTTACCTGCTCGGGGTAAGGAAAATATCTAATAGAAAGCAGGAAATATTCAAAATAAGTTTCTCTGCCTGAGTTTTTTCTTTTTCTGTTCTTGACCAAAATAAATCACCTTTAGGATGCCAATAACATAGTATTGGAGCTAGATTCTAATGGTGGGGGGAAAAAAAACAACCTAAATCAATTCTAAGAGCGGATTTATAAACTTTCAAATATTTTGGAATCAGATATCATAACTTTAATAAAAATTGTGACTCAGTATAGTGACTCACTATTCATAGGGAAAACAGTCTCATGGAACAGATTGTTGGAAGGGGTTCTGAGACCATGGCACCCCCCGCAGATCAGTTAATGAGGGCCTTCACACTGCGGAGCTGAGTGTGGGTGCACCCTCCCCCTTCCCTGTCCACTGAAGAGGTAGCTGCAGGCTCAGCAGTGACCTACCCGGGGTCACCGCAAGGCAAGGCTTCAAAGAGGGGCAGTGTGAGCACTAGACCCAACCTCCTACCAACGGTCACATGGTGTACGTTCATGTTGTCTGGGGACGTTTGACCTGATGAGCAAGACCATAGGTCCTAGAGGTTTTACAGAGAGAACATCCCTCTTTCTCTCTCCCTCTCCTCCTCCTCCATTCCTCCATCCCTCCATCCTTAAATTAGCCTTCACTTGTGTATTCGTTTCTCTGGGTGGCCATGACAAAATATCACAAACTGGTTGGCTTAAAACAGCAGAAATTCTCTCACAGTTTTGGCAGTCAGAAGTCTGAAATCAAAGTGCCGGCAGGGCCACTCTCCCTCCAAAGGCTCTAGGGATTCCTTGGTTAGTGACAGTGTCACTCCGGTCTCTGCCTTTACCGTCACACAGTTTGTCTTCTCCGTCTGTCTCTCTGTATTCTCTCCTCTTCTTATAAGGACACTAGTCATTGCATTGGGAGCCCGCCCTGAATCCACATGATTTCATCTCAAGCTTTCTTGCGAAGATTCAACATCTAAATAAGGGAACATTCTGAGGTTCTAGGTGGACGTGAATTTTGGGGGGATGCTATTCAACCTGCTGTAGTTTATAAAATAGAAACTACTGTCTTCATAAAATGTTGGAGGGGAAACTTATTTCTCTCCCCACTCTGGTAATTCCTTCCCACAAGAGGAGTTAAACCGAAAAATTCCGAGATCATGGATGTTCTAGATTCTCTTGGTTTGAGGACTCTGCCTGTCTTCAGACGCAGGCATCACCTCTCTCTCATCAGAAAACCTACCAGGCTGACTCTGGTTGTCCGGCTTATGCCTCAATGGGCAATTTCAATTTGGGGCAGGAGGAGGTTGTAGGAAGCCTAGATTGGGGCTCAGGTCCAAGCCCTGGTCTCAAGTCCAGCCTGACCAATAATGGAATTCTCATCTGTCAGACTCCTGAGCACATCCCTCAAGTAGTTTGGAGCCCAGAAGTCAGGGAGGCTGTGACTGAGAAGCACGGGAGGCCCCATCAGTGGCCTCCTGTTGTAGAAAGACATGGTGCAGTCTCCGCTATTCACAACTGTCCCAGCAGATGGGAGGCTACAGCACCAAAGAGAGAATTCCAGAAGCCCAGCAGGCCTGCACTGGCCATCAAACGATCTTCCCTGGAAGCAAGGTCCTAAGGATCAGACTAGGCTTCAAGACAGAATGTTAGTGCACAGGCCTGGGACCCTTGTTTTCATTGGAGGACTAGAGAGGAAGGGCGCAACCAGATTATAGAAAGGAGAGTTTAGGAAGGGAACCAAGACAGAAGTCCACTACTATGACTGCTTCCTGACAGTTCCCAGGTTATCCTCTCCCAAGTTCCATGGAGGGAGTAGGGAGGGGCCAGGTTGAGTAGGGATCAGTTAGGCCCAGCTGAGGAACAGCTTGGGGGTGGAAGTGGGGGGCAAAGGGCAGCTACCACTTGTCCCTTGACACTCTCCAACCCTCCTCTCCTCTGTCCCTCACTCCAAAGCCTGTAATGTGGAACCAATCCCTAGTCAGGCCTTTTGGGAGCTAATCCTCCCAAGTGAATGGTCCACAGGTTTAGATAAAAAATAAGAATTGCAGGAAAATCTAGGTCCTTTGATAAATCGGGTGCTCTTCCGCCCACCTGGCCACGGCCCAGATACTGAGAGCGCGGGACTCTGCAAGGGGAGCCAAAGTTTTAAAATAAAAATAACATGTGACAGGATGTTGCAGCTGGTTGGGAAGAAGACTCTGGTTCCGAGGTCACTGGTTCAGATCAGGACCGGGGACAGCTGGGCCCATGATGCATGGCCATTTGAGCCTGTCAGAGGACTTGAGTTAAACATCAGTGAGCTGGGATTTCTGTCTGCTTCCTGTTGGACAGGTGTCTCCATCACAACTCACTGGCCACAACAGAAAGGCCAAAATTGGAATGGACCTCAAGAAAGAGCCATCTCACCCTTTCAAACGGGGCCAGCGCCTGGCATTATCGAGCATAAAGTGGCGTTACTGTGGGACTCGTCATTCACCAAACAGACTCTCATCAGAGAAACAACTGTTAATGGCAAACAAATCTATTTTAAGAGTGCAAGAATGAATCAGGGATGGCAACAACATTTATAGTAAGAGTAGCTACTTAAATGATCATTCTCTTAATGTGGCTAGTGTCGACGTAAGAAACATCAAAACCTGTAGAAAATTTTTATAAGTTTATTTGAACCAAACTGACGACAATTGCTGGGAAGCAAAATCTCAACAGATGGAGAAAATGCTCTGAAGAAGGACAGTTTTACAGTTTATTTTATACATTAGAATCAAATGAGGAGATGTAAAAGGACTTATATTGAAATTCATTCGTGGTAGATTAGGGAAGCAGGAGAAAGCAAAGCAGGGAAATCTTTGGGATCGGATAAAACATAAAAGGTAGAAACAAATACTTCTTTTTAATGAGCAAAGGATAGTTAATATTTACAGCACATAGAGATACAGTGGGCAACAAGATAATGATGAGGAGTTCTGTGATTTCCCCACCACCCCAACTCTGGTTAGAGGTTGTGCCCTGAGGGATCTGGAAAAAGGAGATTACTCTGACATTTCAAAGGTACTTTATCTCAGATGCAAAAAGACAATAGACAGATGTGCTTGAGGTAAAGATTGACCTTTGTCAAGGATGCTACAGGCCTAGGACGTGACTACTCACCATGATGCTTTTAGTTAGGAATTTTTATGTTTAGACCATCCTATATGGTTACTTTTGGTCTCTGAGTTTGTAAAACCTGACATGCTGGCCTCCCCTGAGCTTATCAGGTTTAGTATCTGGCCCATTTTTGTCCACACCAGTATTTTAAAAGTGTGACTTCATTACAAGACAGTTAAGACTTAGTCACAATATAGCCAATTCTGAGAAAGACATGCAAAGTGTAGAGAACCGGTGAGGACTCCTAAGTGCTTGATAAATGTTATTTGTGACATTGGTAAAAGGTGAGCAATGGCCTGGGAAACGAAACAGCAGCTTGTGTGATGACTCTGGTGAGCCTTTGATGATTTCATAGCAGGTGATGGCACAAATTCACCTGCATTCCTGAAGCACACGTTGATTGTCTGGGGAGGTGGCCCAGAGCGTTTTTATTCTAAATTAAAACTTTGGTACACGAAATTTAAAGCCGAACAATCAAGAAATGACTAGAGATATAAAATTTAACCCTCTTTAAAAATTAAACCTCCTGTCAAAGGTTATGGATTCAAATTCATTTGGTCTAGTCAAGGATTCATTCTAGAGTTCTAATTGCTTTTTAGCTTTCAGACGTCAAACCAGTTGCTTTATTAATGAGCAGGACTTTAGCTTATGAGCATAGTTGTCATTTGTGTACAGGAAGAGAGGGGCAAGGTGCAAAAGATTTAGGAGAAGCATCTGCAAAAAGGTCTCAATTTTTCAGAGGTATCATTTGAGAGCTCTTTAGAAATCTTTTTGAGCCTCTGGTTGAGACCTAAAAGTAGTCCAGGAGGATGTTGGATCAGCTCATTTTTCCACCTTGCCACAAACAGGAAAAAGAAAAGGTTAAGGATGGCCTTGAGGCCCGTGCCTAGCAATACTGTCTATCCCAAATTCCTCTGGCCCTAAATGCCATTCTGGCTGCCTCAGCTCCTGGGCGTATGTCAAGAGGGCACAATGACCACAGAAATCTTGATCAGCCCTGTGGTATGGGAGCCAGGCAAGGAAGAAGGCCTTTATGGATAACCGAGAACCCTTTTAGTGTCATCTGTTCAGCTGGGTATGGCTTCTCTGCACGCCAACCCAGTGGGCCACCATTCATTTCCAGCCACACCAACACAATTTGATTTCACAAATGGGATGAGTCCATGGAGTCCTTGACAGAGAACGCATGGAAGTTTCTCCTGGAAGTGGTAGTGGGTGGTGTGAGGACAGCATGGAATGATAGTCCCAACAGCTGAATGCAGCTGAGCTCTGGCGGCAGCTGCCCTAAACTTGCATGCCAGGGGGACAGTGCCGAGAAGCCAGCAGCAAGAATTGATGGTGCCCATCATGGAAATATGGGTCAAAGGTATAGAGATTGAATATAGGTGTGCAGCCTCCAAACTTCAGGGCACAAGACGACTCAGAAACATGCTGAGGCTCTAGCCAGAATCTCATGTAGAAAAATATGGGCTAAGCTAGTGTAACCAGCACTGAATGGGAAAGGAATTATTTTCTAAGTCAGTGCAAGGTAGGAGCCAGCAGGGCAGGGTTGATGTGCATTTTGTCAAAGAAAATAAAGAGCCATGCTGAGAAGCATTGGACAAACAGAAGTGTGGAAGGGATGGAGAAGGTACATTGAATGAATGAAAAGAGAGAAATAGCAGGAATGGTGGCATTAACATAATACAAATCTGAAAAATGTACCGCATGAGTCTGCCTGACCCAGAGGCCTCCGTATTCACATATTTCTTCTGCACAACATTGCATACCGTATGATTTAGCAATAGACTTAATAATAACTGTTTCCGAATGGGGTATTTTCTTTATTCTTCAAGCCACCAAATCCAGATTCTAAAAAAAATAGGATGGTCTATTAAAATGCCCCATTGTTTATTAAACTCATTTCACAAAGGATAATATATATATATTTTTTTCTGTGAAGCACAGATGTCTGGAACTTTTTTCAAATGCTCTTTTGTATATGGTTCAGTTGCAGGTTGTAATTCCCCAAAACAGCCCCAACAATATCACCGATTCAACAGGTTTTTTTTTTTTTTTTTTTTTTAAATAATGCAACCTTTATGCTACTTTTATCAAGCCAGCAGTTTTCTCCACTTGAATCTGGGCAGACTTAGTGGCAGTCTTGATCAATAGAGTGTGGCTGAATTGATGTTATGTGACTTCTGAGGCTAAATGATACCATTAAAATGTCACGTATTTTGACCTGGCTCTTTTGGAACACTCGGTTTGGAAACCCAGCAACCATACTGTGAGGAAGCCCAAAGGAGCCCACACTGTATTTTAAAGTTTTATCAAAGTTCCTTTGCATCTAGCCTGTGGCTCACCTTTATTTGAGCTGTGAATTTTTTGTAGCAATGTGGATGTGGTAACTATTTCCCCAGTAACCGGAGGATAATTTTCTATTTCTCCCAGAATTCTTTAATAGTTTCAGACCATCTTCAGCTACATTTCTGCAAGTTGAAGTCAGTTGGAGACACATGAAAGGAAAAGAATTTGGCCTGGTCTGATCTCTCTTGCTTGACAACAGAAGAAAGAATCAGTAATTTTTTAAGTTAGCTTTTTAATCAAATTTTGATTATATAAGCAATATGAGCTCATTTTAAAGCAATTCTAGAAACTTAAACACAATAGATAAAGCTAACATTCCACTTCAACATGTGTACTTCACCTGTCCTTGCTCCTGCTTCCCCATAGGTAACTCTCTAATCAGTTTGACACAGGCTTTTCAGATCTGCTATGCATTTACATGCCTGTGTTCTCACAGAAAATACATAGCGTGTTTAAACTATGTAGTGTCATTTTCTGTGGGTATTTTTTAACACAAATTTAATGATATTATAGAAATTGTTCTGTAATGTCCCTTTTTATTTCTTTATTTTTATTTATTTCTTTATTTTTAACTGCACTCTCGAACTTCCTACACTCCATGGACCGCAATTGCTTTCAGCAGCACTTTCTGCTATTAAGAGGGTTCAGGTTTTAAATATCTTCATATTTTATGTGAATTTGCATTTCTGTTTCTTGTTCTCTTTTCAGCTTTAGGATCATTTCTGGGTGGTTAAAAGGAAATACCTAACTTTATTACATTTCCCCCAAACCAGCCATTTTTTGTATATTTTCTGTTGGGTGTGTTAAGGTTATATCCCTCATATAGTATAGTTTTCGCTATAATATGAAGACTATTTTTATCGCTTTTTAAATTTATTATTTATTTTAAAATATTTATTTATTTTTATTTATTGGGGTAACATTGGTTAATAACATTATATAAGTTTCAAGTGTATAATTCTATAATACATCATGTGTATACTGCATTGTGTGTTCACCATCCAGGTTCTAGTCTCCCTCTGTCACCATAAATTTGACCCTCTTTACGCTCTTCATTCTCCCTCCACCCCTCCCACCTCTGGTAGCCACCTTCTGTTGTCTGTGTCTATAAGTTTGTTTATTCTTTTGTTGCTTTCTGTTTTATAACCCATATACAAGCGATTTATCACATCTTATAGCTGGTTATTACTAACATATAAAAAAGCTATTTTCTTGATTCTATTCATCTTATATCCATCATCTTACTAAACCTGGGGTTTAGGGTTAATACTAAAAAGGGGGCCAAGGATTAGATGGTGGTAATGTTATGGAAAGTATTATTACATTACGTTATTATTACATTAATGCATCAGTGTTATTTTCCTGGTTTTGATAGCAATTTTGTAGTTGTGTGGGAGAAAGCCATTGCTCATAAAAAATACATATTGAAGTATTTGGGGGTGAGGGAGTGTCGTGACCTCAACTTATGCTCAAATGATTCAAAGGAAAATATGTTTTATTGTACTGTTACTTTCAATTTTTATGGAGGTTTCAGTTTTTTTTTTAAGTTTACTTAAAAAATACTTGGAGATGCCTGCTGCTAAGGAAGTGAAAACTTAAACAGAAGATAGGAATGGAAGTGTTTAGCCAAGAGGTTTTCGAATACATGTAGCTGTGATGTTGTCCAATTCAGAAAAGTGGAAACATCTGGTGAGGAGGCCATTAGCCGATTTAACTCAGTCTGTACAGAGCCGGTTGAAGTCAGGTAGTGAGGGTGCCAGAACAGCCTTCCGCGCGTTCATCCTCCTGTAAAGTCTCTGATGAAGCTGTCAGCCCCAACAGGCACAGCTTCTCATCTCATCCTTTCATGACCACCTTTTCCACTTGACTTTTCTGGAAGTTTTAATCCCATAATCAGCTGCCAAGTAAGATAATTGTGTCTTGGTCTCAGTTGAACTTTTTAAAAAAAAATTTACAAATGCTCTTTCAGGGCAGGGTCGTTTTTAAAGCCCCCTCCAATTCTATGATTCTGGATATAAGAACAGTGTGATGAGCAGAGTACCTTGGGGATACTAATTCTGTTCAGCTGCTTCCCCTCCCCGCTCCACCTGCTCTGAGCCAGGAGCTGGGAAGAAAACTTCACAGCTCAGCTTTCCGGGCAGTGGATTCAAAGGGGATCTTTAAATAGTAGCAGCTGTTGCTTTCCCAAGAAAGTTTCTGGGAACATGTCTACTTAGTTCAAGTAACATTTAAGGATTTTCTTTAAGAATATTCTATTAAGAAATAGCGAACATTAGTTTCATAAACCAATTTAGTCACATATTCAGAATTTTGTCTTTCATACACATTTAGAAACTGAATATACCCATGGACAATGGTCAAAACAAACACAAAAAAATAGAACTTTGACCTGAAACCTGCCACAGCTTGCCCAGGAAACCAACCCCTTATCTATGATAAACACCCAGGAAGCAGCCTGCTTTAAGTCAGACTCATAGGAGCCAGGTGGCTATCTCTAGTGACAATCCAGGAAGCTAAGCCAAAACTTCTGAAACTATCAGCCTCAAATGGCCAGGACTTGATCAATAACTGATAGCTTTCCTAACTTTTGTCCCTGCTTACAATTTAGGACCAATCAGAGAAAGCCAAATCGGCTTCCATGGGACACCTGCCTTTGGTTAGTATCTCCAGCTTCTCCCAGCCAGCAGCTTCCATCAGGACTCACCTGAGCAGTCCCTTTTGTCTACTATAAGCTTTCCACTCCTCCATCTGCTTTCCATGTCTGCCCAACCCAAGTAGCTGACTTCCTGCCATCATGAGCTCTAATTAAACAGCCTTTACTTTTTTCATCTGGGTAGTATTCATTCATTTCTCAGTATTTTAAGATATTTTAATACACATATTATTTCCACTCGACCCTCACACAGTCCTGCAGGAAGGGTGGAGCAGGCATCCATCTGTGCCCCTAAAGGCATGAAACTTCAAAGGAGCCACCTAAGTTGCTCAAGGTCAGGGTGTCTTCTCTGGGCTGACAAGGATCCAGAGCTGTCTCTGGTGATTAACTTCTGCCCTTCCCAGTAGAGAGGGGAGAGGGAACGCCTTTCCAAATGTATGTCCTGCTTTTAAGCAAACGGGGGAGGACAGAGCTTTTCTTGTATCTATTTCTCAGTTGCTTTCAGCTCAAAATAATCCTTAGACCAATGTGCCATATTTGGGGATTGCATATAATGCTACCCTTCAACATGCAATGTGTTTATCATTGCTATCTTCAAATGAAACAAATGTGTATTTAAAATTTTCTCAGTTTCAATTTTTAATGTAATAAATGTGAATACTTATAAACCGTATAAGTAAAAGTTGAGATCCTCATTAAGTCTCAAGGGTATTAAAGGGTCCAGATACCAAAAACTACCTTTCTCTTTGAAAACAACAAAGGAACACGCACGTGCATTTCCCCATCACTGTTGCTACTAGTGTGGCTTCACACACTCGTATTTTATAAAGAAAACTGAGGGGCGAGATTGATCGATGTCCAATGAGATTTTAAACACCCTGTGGACAGCAAGAGCCTTGACAAATCTTTAGTACTCACTGTCATACATACACGCTTCAGCAAACTATCAAATATTGTATTACCTACAAGCCACACACATTCCTTTTTAATGTGGCAAAATTGAACACATTCATTAACATGACCCAAAGATATAGCCTTTCTAGCATATAAAAATAAGCCAAAGTATGTAAAATTATGCTTAGTGATTGAGGACTAGAGTGAAGGAATAAAATGGAGTCACTATAGTCAAGCCACTAAATTACTAAAATCAAGTAAAACAAAATTACTAAAATCGAATTTGATGCATGAGGAAACTATTCTGTTCTTATTTTAACTGGCCTGGGAACTTAAATATTTGAACTGTCCAATTCTGTATCAGTGCCTGAATATACACCAAACCTCCAAATAACCCTCTGATTGCCCCCTGAAGGACTAACGAAAGAATGTACGTATCCAGACCACCTGACATCCATTATCCAGACCACCATTATCTAGAAGATTCCTATCTAGCACCAACCCAGGGGCCAAGAATGCAGGACTGATTCTTCTCAAGATTGCACTTTTTACTATAAGAGCTCTTAACTTTTTTTTCTTCTTCATAATACTTCTGGGGTTTTGCCTAGCTGTTTTTCCAGTTTGCAAAGTCTAAGGTCCTTGAATAATCTTTATTATTTATTTCTAGCCAAAGCCCCTGACTCTTTTTGAGTTTGTTCAACATGATCTATGTTTCAATATTCTATCTTACTTAAAAAGTATCTAGGTATCCAAATATTATCCATTAATTAATGAAGTTTGAAAACATTACATGATTGTAAGTTATCTAAATGTCCAGGAAATTATCTTCAAGCTGACAATAGAAAACATAATTACAGTTGGGATGAAAAATTCATCAGAATAATGCCTCAGTGTACTTAAACACAAACTTACAGATTTTCTAATCTGAAACATTACGGGGGGCCATGTTAGCGTACATCTTTTAGTTTAAAAAAGCAAACTCAAATAGTTAATCATTTTAACGTCAATAAACCAGAGACAGCTGGCTTTTAAACTATATTTTTAGATTAAATTAGTCTTGCTTGTAAAAGATATGCTTAATTTGTATACTTGAATTCTTAAAACATTTCTAAGTTAGATATTATGTGAATAATGTTTTTTTAATAGCACATTTAAAGAATGCTTTAAATTTAATTCGATTTAATTTTCTTATTTTCCCAGAGTTTTAGGAATTTTCAATTTATGTAAGTGCTTATTTGTATCTGTAAGCCAACAGGACAGAGCTCCTTTAATTTAAAAGATTTTATAATCTGATTTATTAATACCCTCCAAAAATAGGAAAGCATTACACACTCCCATAGAGATACAGTCTTTTCTGAATTACAGACAAATTAGAGATACATAAACAGCTCATAGTTTCAGACTGAGAAGTTACAAAGAATTCAAAATTTTATAGTCATTTAAAGAATGACTCTAGTTACATTTTATAGTTATTTCAAACAATAAATTACTGTCACACTTACAGCTATAAAAAGCTGAAATGAATTTATAAATAAATAGATGTAAAACTGGTCACTATCCCCAGAGTGATAATCAACTGCATTACACTGGGCACAATTTATATTTCTATGGACAAGAAATATTAGCATTTCTATCAGTTTTCTACACTTTACAGAGTTGTAAGGTATTTTGTTTTTTTTTTTTTAATCATTTGGTTGGTTGGGTTTTTTTCCCATTTAAAAATCTTTCATAATTTTTCCCAACAGTCTTATCAAAATCTGAAATGTGCCAAGGAGTCTAATCTGTCCTTTAGGTCTCCACTTAAATGTCAGATCATGGAAGACCACTCCCCAGCCTGAGGTTCTCACTCATAGTTGTATTTTTTCTCTTTGTAGCACTTCTAATATGTGATCATGTTTTTTTATTTTAATTAATTTTTTAAATTTAGTTTCAAGTATATAGTACATGGGTTAGACATCTACATGGTTCATAAAACGATCCCCTCAATTGCACCCTCTTCCCTCTAACCCTCTACCTAGCCAACATATGAATGCTAACTTCATTCCCTATGCCATGCTCCTCATCCCCATGACCATCCATCAGCTACTAATTTGTACTTCTTTAGCCCTTCACCACATTTTCCAGTCCCCCAAATTGCCCTCCCCTCTGTCTGACACAACATTGTCCATTATATTTGTGAGTCTGTTTTTGATTGGTTTGTTCTTTTTATTCCTTAGATTCCGCATATAAGTGACACTATAAATCATACAGCATTTATCTTTCTCTGCCTGACTTAAATACCTTCTAGGTCCATCAGAACAATATCTTTTTCCATCCCCTTCCTTTTCATATATAGGAGTCTTGTTTTCTTATCCTTTCAGCCACTTGATCTTTTGATTGGAGCACTTAATTCTTTTCCATTTAAGGTACGTATTTATAGGAATGTAGTTGCTACCATTCTTTATTCTTGTTTTTGACACACGATTTTTCTTCTTAAAGAAGTCCCTCCAACATTTCCTGAAATACAGGCTTGGTGGTGATCAATTCCTTCAGCTTATTTTTGTCTGGGAAGCTCTTTATCTGTCCTTCAACTCTAAATGATAGCTTTGCTGGATAAATTATTCTTAGTTGTAGATCCTGGGTCTTCATCCTATTGAATATTTTTTTGCCAAGCCCATCTGCCCTGCATAGTTTCTTCTGAGAAATCAGCTGCCAGTCTTATGGATTTTCCCTTATAAGTAACTATCTGTTTTTCTCTTGCTGCTTTTAAAATTCTTCCTTTGTATTTAACCTTTGGCATTTTAATTATGATGTTTCTTGGTGTGGACCCCTTTGGATCCCTGATTTGGGGAATTCTCTAAGCTTCTTGGAGTTTTATGTCCATTTCCTTTACCAAGTTAGAGAAGTTTTCCATCATTATTTCTTCAAACAGCCGTTCAACATCTTGATTTTCTTCAGTTATGCCGATCAGATGGATATTTGGACCCCTAATAGTGTCCCATATGCTCCTTAAATTATGTTTACAGTCTTGGCATCTTATCTCTTGCCATTCTGATTGAGTGTCCTTGGCTTTCCTGTCCTCTAGATAGGGCATTTGATCCTCTTCTTTGTTCACTTTGTTTATTCCATTTAATGTACTTCTCATCTCAGATAATGTGTTCTTCATTTCAGACTGGTTCTCTTTTATAATTTCCACGTCCATTTTTATGTTTGTTATGTCTTTGTCGAAGTTCTCACTGAAGTTAACCAAAAATTCATTGAGCATCTTTATAACCAGATGTTAGATGACTTGACTCCATTATATCTGGATCTCTGTTCTCTTCTCTCATATGGTTTTTGCTTCTTTGTCTTCCCATTTTGGCTGCCTTTCCATGTCTGTTTCTATGTAAAGCTAAGCAAAGCTCCTAAGTCTCCTGGTCTTATTCGTGTAAATTTGTGAAGTAGGTGTCCAGTGACATAGTCCTGAGAGGAGTTCAGCTGCAGGCCAAACTTAACCCAAGACTCTTGCCCTCCAGGCTCACCTGTTAAGATTCAGCAAGCAATCCACAGATGCTGTGTTTACAGTTGCCTCAAAAGGCCACACCAGAAACTGAGGCCAGCTGCCAGTGTGAGTGTAGGCACTGACTTGCTGAGGATATACCTGGATGTGGCTTGGGTGGGGCTGCGAGTTGGGGGAGGTGAGTTTCAGGGAATCCTCTGGGGAGAGCAACCTCTGTTATCCAGTCTGATAATGTCACAACAATGGCAGCACTGTGTCCGCATACTGGGAGGGTGGAGGCCTCAACAAAGAACAATGGATACCATAGGTACTTCTGTACATAGAGTCTCACCTCAGCCTTCACTCCAACAATGTCTCCCTGTAAGTCCCTGGTGCCCTCTGCGTGCAGCCGAATCGGCACTGGTGCTCAGAGTGAGCAGGTCCGTCACCGTGAAAATCCACTCGAGGATGCAGCCCCTTTAAGAGGCTTCTGCTGCTGCCACAGCCTCTGTCTCACTCAGCTGCTGGAGACTGAGCAGCCCTACATCTTCGCCCCGTCCTACTTTCTGCCATTGCAAGGTGATTTCTTGGAATTCTCCCTAGTTGTATCTTTGTTCATTTAGATCCCAGGCAATTTTTCCTTGCTGCTGCTCCTTATTACCATCACAACTTTGATTTGGTCGCTAGAGGGATCAACAGAACCTCTATCATCTACGCCATTTTTTTCCTCCCCTCCTGTGATCATGTTTTTATTGAGGTTGTGTTTAACATCTGTGCATCTCACAGTGCAGAGATAATTTCTCTTTTACTCACCATTCTACCCCCAGCATAATGTCTGCTTCGTGGTAGATACTCATAAGTATTCGTTAAATTAATACATAAAAAAAGAGAACTTTTTGAAAGCTAGACTCACTCCAAATTCTTTACTAAATGGACGCGAGGGCCATAACAGTTGCTACAGGAGCAGTCCTTCCTTTGTCTCTCCCACCTTCCAGCTTCCAGAGTTCTCAGGGCTTGGAAGTTGACCATCTGTCCTAAAATTCCTTTAGAGTGCCTTGCAGGGCCACTGAAGGTATTCATGAAAGAGCAGGTCTAATGGTCCACCTCAGCATCCTAAAGGTGGGAAGAGCACAGGCCCTACCTCGGTCTGCATGTGTGCTCAGCCTCGCAGTATTCTCAATGCCTTCTCTTGAGCCTCACATCTGTGCTAAAAGGCCAGGGGAGAGATGAAAAAAAAATGGGATCAGGAGTATGATGAGCCCAGAGACTTGGAAGCCAGGTCTTCTCATTACAACAGGGGTTACCCTGGAAGGTTTACGCTGTGCCAGGCTCTTAGCACCCGTCATCTCACTTAAATCTTCCAAAGGCTCTCTAAGGCAAGAATTATCATTATTTTACAGACAGGAAAACTGAGACGGAGGGAAGTTCCCAATCAGTGGGGAGAAGTGGCAGGATACAGAACCTAGTAAATAGGTTCCAGGGCCTGTGCCTTTAGCTGTCATGTTGTGCTTCCTTCCACTGCACCAGAATAGCCTGTGCTTCCAACTTTCGCTGCTTCACCACTACCAGGTCTCAGTCCAGAGTCCAGAGATGCGATAGAAACCAGGAAACCGGTTGAAAGGACAGTTGTTTGCGGGACAATGGCTGCTTCAGACATTTAGCACCCTAACACCCTCCACTTACACAGCCAGGAAGCCAACAAGGAGAACAAGGTGATAAGTAGAGCTGTGCAAACCTGTGTGACTTCATATCACCTATCCTCACAGATGAGAAGAGGGGTGAAAGAGTGAGGAATAGAGAAACGCCTCCTCCTTCCTCCCAATCTCTTGACAGGACACAGCCTCAGGAGAACACATGCCTATGGAGGACCTGCCCATAGCAGAGGATGAGCCCTGGAGGTTTGGGCGCTCAGGATGACCTGGCCATTATCTGACCTTCCTACAAACAACTGGCAGGCTATACGTAGCTTAGGCAAGAATTAAAGTACAATATTTTTTTTCTCCCAAACATTATGGGATGTTTGGAATTAATAATAGGCATGGAATGGATTGGATAGAAAGCCTATAAAAATAGAAATCTAAGTTTAATTCTAAAAAGGCTGTGTAAAAAATGTATCTTGAGAACCATATGATTTCACTCATATGTGAGATAGAAAACTAAAAGCAACAAAAGGACATGACAAACAGAGACTCATGGACATGGACAGTGGATTAGAGCTTATCGGCGTGAAGTGGGGGGAGGCGAGGGGTAGAGGGCTAAAGGGGGTCAAATATTTGGTGACAGAAGGAAATTTAGCTTTGGGTAGTGAACACAATGCAATATACATGTGACATATTATTGAATTATACATTTGACAATTGATTTTATTAACCAATGTCATCCCAATAATTTTAATAAATAAGATACATATCTTTTAAAATTTATTCATTCTTCTTCTTTCAAAGCATGGCTTCAAAAAAAGCTATAGTAATAGATTTATAGGGCTTTTTAAAGCCTCGGAGTAGAGTTTTTAAAAAAGCACTTTTCATCCAAATGTTATATAATCATCTACTTAATAGTTTTCTTTAAAATTTCTATCCTGTTTGTTATTCCCACTTAATGACTTAAAGTTAAATTTAGTTGTGAATTTTCTATTTTTAAAAATCTTAATTCATCAGAGGAAAGAAAAAAGACTACACTTCTTCTTATGAATCCATTTAAAAGACTGACTTGTCATATTAGCTAATTACCCATATATTCCTACTCATGAATTGTGATCCTGGCTACTTCATCCATTCATTCGATCAGGAAATATTATGTAGTCACCTACTGCATTTTTATCTCCATTTTCTAGATGAAGAAGCCACCATCCCAGGGCCATTCCAGAGGCACCTCTGAAGCTAATTCACCCTCTACGGCGGGCTCTCCCATTGCAGGCACCCCAGTGTGGGCCCCACCCCCTCATCAAAGCTTTGCTTATTCTGGTTGACTAGATCCTGCTCCGTGGTCTGAAATGAGTTCTTCCAAGGCCTCATTTAACCACCACCCTCAGCTGCCCTGAGTCTGTGGTCCACACTTTTGTCTTCCTGCTTTGAGGTGAGACCTGCAGCCTGGCCCTGCCAGGACTGTCCTGGCTCCACAGAGTGGGGACCCTTCTCAGAAGCTCCTTTAAAACCCATAAATCTGGCCTAATTGCTTGATATCTCCTAAACTCAAAGGGAGTTTTAGTCCCCAAGTCAAGAGTAGCATTTTCTAGAGTGGTTTCTACTGAGGATTAATCTCTGTTTTGGGCACAATAGGGCAGGTATTTAGGCAACAGGGCAGCAGAGATCTTACAGTTACCCCTAGGACTGACCCTCAGCATATTGGGACTTGATTTTACTAAAACATGCAATATGTGAACAAACCTTCACATGAGGACACTGGCTTCTACCTATAACAAAGCAAATAGCTATACAAATCTGTATATGGACATTACTAAAATATTCTGTAGGAAACAAGACTTGAATAGATGAACTCATCCATTCAATAATGTTTAAGTGACTTCCATGGTCAAGGCCTAGAGTAGAGGGCCAGAAAAATAACGAACTTATCTAACATGGAACTTACTCTTAAGGAGCTCTCAGGAGATGCAGCAAATTCATGAATCATGGCAATAAGATGAAGTGATGGGTTGTATGAAAGCTAAAGTATTCCAGGAGCTCGGAGAAGGGAGAGTCTAATTCCAAATAGAAAGTCACCCATTCATTCAACAAATAACTTACTTAGTGCCTATATTGTTCTGTACCTCCAGTGGGATACAGCACTAAACAATTCAGAAACAGTCCCTATCCTGGGAAGCTTCTATTGAGTGGGGAGAGAGACAGATAGCACATAAACAAATAAAGATGTAATAGGTGCACTTAGCGCTCTTGATGATAAAGTGAGCAGCATAGAGATAACATGGAGAGGGAAGGAGGAAGCCATTCGAGGTTGAGGAATTTGTCCTGTCCCTCTTCTTTATAAAGAGGCATAAAAAAAATGTCAAAATGTTATGACCACAGGTAAGAGATGTCTACATTTATTTTCAATTAACATGTCTAATCTTTAGAGAGGAATTAAAATTATTAAACTATTGATATTCTTTTTAAAAATGTTGACTTCTTTGGTTTACATTTAATTTTTAAATGTATAACTAACAACAGCTTTGAGGAATAAACAAATCTACTCTAGTAAGGTTATCCTCACTTTAGCATATAATTAAGTGATTTCTGATAGAAACCAAAACATTTTATAAACACAGCATGAATAATCTAAAAGATTATTCAACTACCATGTTAAACCTCATTGTTCTATAATTTGCCACTGAACAGATTAGATTAACTAACTGCATGTGCAGTTTTTATCTACTTTTCACTTAAACAAAAGAGCTGGTTACTACACACAACATACCAATTTATCCTGATAGTTGGAGTGCAGCCATATCTTTATCAATTTAAAATTAGAAAATTTGATTTTTAAAAGGTAAAAAAACCTCAGACAATTCTGTCTCCTTCAAAAGTTATGAAACTATCACTTCATCTTAGGGCAAAGCAGCATGCAATTCCTCTACTAGCAAACACAGAGAGGAATAAGTACATCTTAGAATGTAATTAATCCTGTGAAATATATATAGTAATAGAGGAAAAATCATGGTCAGATTATAGGTGCAATACGCTTTTATTTTATTGATGCATTTTTCTACTCAAGATTCTTTAATTTTCACCATTATATCAAACAGAAAGAACTAAGGGAAAAATAAAACGTAATTGTACGATGATTTCTCATTAACTACTGGACAAATGCCAAGGCCTCACTACCAATAACAAATGAAGAGAATAATTTTCTTAGCAAGCAACTTAGTTTCTAAGAACCAGATCCATTAATGCATACCACAAAAGACCCCAACTTCAACCTGTCAATCCTGCAGGTAAATACCAAGAGATTCACACCTAGAGAAGCTGACATGGCTTTGGACCAGAGGAATGGGTAAAAAGGGAATTAACTAGGTAAACTGATAAATTATAATATTTTAGGGTAGGACATAAAAATGCCAAAACGGTAAGATATTTTCTATGGCAAACTTAAATTTCAATATCTCTCGGCAAAAGTATAAAAAGAACAAAATAAGAGTGCCAAATGGATCCACAGAGATAGATATTCCTAAAAGCAGCTCTGGCATTATATATATTTCACTGATCTTCTACTTAAAGGATGGAGATTTTTAGGGTATTATTATGTTAAGCGTGGAAATTTTTCAAATGAGCCAACTAGCTAAATCAGCTACAGGGAAGAAATATCTTTAGATACCAGAAGTTGTCCTACTTGCTTGTGTGTGGTTTAGGAAGTGTATTGTATAAGATATGAAGATAGCCAATGTCTGCTTCTGTAATCCATTTACTTGTTAATTAAGGGTGTTGTTCCGGGCAAAGATATGCTAACAGCCAACTTCCACTTCTGTGATCTGCTTGCTTGTTCAGGAGACCACCAGGATATGGTCTTAAGCTTTATCAGCTGCCTCCTCTGAAAGCTCGGGGCTGATCTCCTCTAGCCCTGCGTGGTAGAGAGTCAGTCGCCGGCCGGCTAATAAAGGCTCATAATTAATCTCAGTTGGCTCTGTGGGTCTCAGAATCGTTCGCACTATAACAATTAGAGCATTTAAGAAAACATTCAAAGCAAATCTGAAAAACTTATAGTTTGAAAGCAACAGTACCTCATTCTAATTTTCCCCTTCTTTTTTGCTCCAATTTTTTTATAGCTCTGGCAAGTTTATCCTAAAGCCTCTTCCAGACTCCCTTCTTCTTAACACTGACTTAACAGGCGTGATTCTTTACTTCAGTCAATTTATAGGGTCAGAAGCCCTATTAGCCACAAACAACAATCAAAAAACCCATAAAAAAATGGCTTCTCTAGATATTTTAGTAACAAATGAGAGAAAATGTGGTTTTCTTGATAGTATCGTTTTTACTTCCAAAAATAATTAGAAACTTCTCCCAAACATTGAAAATACTCTCTACATTAATCATTCAGAATATCTGTAAATTCTTGTAGCTCTCTATTTTTGCCTGCCCTTGCATTTCATTATAATACGAGATAAACAAAATAAAAGTTGGACACTAGTCTCTGCATCCTTGGGCTAAAAGATCATATTTTTTTAATAGCTAAAAGTAAAATGCCAACCAGTAGACCCAGATGCAGATTTTAATGATGCCACACACCAGAAACAGCAAAACTCAGAGACCACTTGGAAGTTTTATTTCAGAAAAAAAAAGGAGTAAAAACTCCTTTTTGGGTTGCAAGTTAGCCAAGCCCAGAGACAGCGAAAGCAGGACACTGAGCATTGCTCAGCAGCTGGAGAGGGAGAAAAGCCTTTTCTGGAAACAGGTAAACTTGGGCATTTGAAAGAGCTTCCTGGAAGGAGAACAGAATAAAGCTACTTTACACCTAAAGTGAGCTCTGAGTGGCCACCCACATGGAGAGTCTAATTCAGGAAAGTGACTGAGGAGGAGCCCACAGATGGGTCACAGAAAAAGAAGGTCCAAGTACCCCAATAAGGACAGAGATGGTTCCCAGTCCCACATCTGACTTGCATTCCACCAGTTCTGAGGCAGGAAAATCTGAGATGGATATTCACATTCACACTTGTGATAACCACAGAAAACTACCTCCATTCCAGTGTCAGGACCAGTTCATGACTTTTCTAGTAGGTTTTGTTCTAACTGGGGTTTTTTTTGACCTGAGGTCTACAGGCAGAGAGGTCTGTGAACTTGGAAGGAAGGTAATTACACCTTTATTTGCACTATCCTCTATCTGAAATTTAGCTTTTCCTTCAACTATAAATACAAATAACAAACCACAGTTCTTGTGACTTTGTCACCAATTAAATCCTGTATTTTCACATCGCATGTTAAGCGGTCTCACATTTCTTGAAATAGCAGCTAATTTTTATGATTTCATGTAAATAAAAAGGCACATGAGTTACTGTAACACCAATTTGATGTTAAGTTTGAGAAACACTGGATAAAGGATATACGGAGTTCTGTACTACGAAATTTCTCAGAGTCTGAGATATTGCAAAGGTGTGTGACTATTTGTTGGGGAGATTTGGTATGCAGAGCTGATGCAGAATAAAAAGGCACTTTGAATTCATTTCCCTTTTGTCACCCCCAACCGTTAAGACAAACTCTGCAGACGTCTCACTTGAGTCTGGTTGGTGCAGCAGAGGATCAGAGGGTGGGCATACCAGGGGTCCTCAAGCTTTGATGTACATGAGAAACACTGCAGAGCTTTGGAAACCCTCATGCCAACGTCACAGTCCATATTAAAACCACCTACGAGGTTCCCAAGTGCAAAGAGACATTCAGATTGAGAACGACTGGGCTCTACTTGTTAGATATAAGGAGCCATGAGCTATATAGGAGCAAAGGCCCAGCTCTGTAATCATAAGAATGACAACACTGACGGCCCAACCCAAAGATCAGTCCTAGGACCTCCCAGAAAAAAACTCATTTTTCAAATAACGGTACCTCTACCTCCTCGAGTACAAGGAAATAAATGAGCATAGCGTAGCAACCAGTAGGCCAGCCACAAATGCTTGTGTAGTAAGGAGTACTCTGACCTTCTCTTCACCTCAGCCTCATGATGCCATCATTATAATGTCATACATATGCCGGGAAGTTCATGAAGCTAATTATAATAGACTAAATACTAGGAAGGTACATGCATACTTAACAATATGTTATATGACAGCCAACTGGCAGTCAAAATGACCTCACACATCACTCAGCTAGTACCACCTTTGTAACCTCTCACCATGGCCCAGATATAAGGCAAACCTCCCCACGTCTATGAGGCCACAGCCCTCTCTGGTGTATCCATTTCTTTCTTGAAATATACTTCAATAAAACTTACTTTTCCTAAATTTCATCTATCTGTAATTCTCTCTTTTTCTATTTTATATATATATTTTTTATTTTAATTAGTTTCAACAATATAGTGCATTGGTTAGACATCTATATAGTTTGAAAAATGGTTCCCCCCAATTGCTCCCTCCCTCCCCTGACCTTCCACCTAGCCAACATATTCATTCTAATTGCATTCCCTATGCTGTGCTCCCCATTCCCATGTCCATCCATCAGCTACTAATTTATACTTCTTTAACCCTTCGCCCCATTCTCCCAGCCCCACAAACTCCCCTCCCCTCTGTCCATCACCAATTTGTTCACTATATTGGTGAGTCTGTTTTTGATTACTTTGTTCTTTTTATTCCTTAGATTCCGCATATAAGTGAAATCATATAGTGTTTATCTTTCCCAGCCTGACTTAAGTAACTTCTAGGTCTACCAAAGCAATACGTTTTTCCATTCCCTTCCTTTTAGTTTGTGTCTTTTAATCTGAAGGGAGTCTCTTATAGGCAACATGTAGGGGTCTTGTTTTCCTTTCCAGTCATCCACTCCTTTAGTTGGAGCATTTAATTCTATTCCATTTAAAGTACGTATTGATAGGAATATAGTTGTTACCATTCTTTATTCCTGTTTTTGACACATGATTTTTCTTCTAAAAGAAGTCCCTCCAACATTTCCTGTAATACAGGCTTGGTGGCAATCAATTCCTTCAGCTTGTTTTTGTCTGGGAAGCTCTTTATCTGTCCTTCAACTCTAAATGTTAGCTTTGCTGGATAAATTATTCTTAGTTGTAGATCCCGGGTCTTCATCCTATTGAATATTTTTTTGCCAATCCCTTCTGCCCTACATAGTTTCTTCTGAAAAATCAGCTGCCAGTCTTATGCATTTTCCCTTATAAGTAACTGATTTTCTCTTGCTGCTTTTAATTTAATTTAATTTAATTATCTTGCTGCTTTGTATTTAACCTTTGGCATTTTAATTATGATGTGTCTTGGTGTGGGCCTCTTTGGACCCCTGATTTGGGGAATTCTCTGAGCTTCTTGGAGTTTTATGTCCATTTCCTTCACCAGGTTAGGGAAGGTTTCCATCATTATTTTTTCAAACAGCCATTCAACATCTTGATTTTCTCCAGTTATGCCGATCGGATGGATATTTGGACCGTTAATAGTGTCCCATATGCTCCTTAAATTATTTTTACAGTCTTGGCATCTTATCTCTTGCCATTCTGATTGAGTGTCCTTGGCTTTCCTGTCCTCTAGATAGGGCATTTGATCCTCTTCTTTGTTCACTTTGTTTATTCCATTTAATGTACTTCTCATCTCAGATAATGTGTTCTTCATTTCAGACTGGTTCTCTTTTATAATTTCCATGTCCATTTTTATGTTTGTTATGTCTTTGTTAAAGTTCTCACTGAATTTATCTACACTTCCCAAAAGTTCATTGAGCATCTTTACAACCAGTGTTTTGAACTCTGCATCTGTTAGATGACTTGACTCCATTATATCTGGATCTCTGTTCTCTTCTCTCATATGGTTTCTGCTTCTTTGTCTTCCCATTTTGGCTGCCTTTCCATGTCTGTTTCTATGTAAAGCTAAGCAAAGCACCTAAGTCTCCCGGTCTTATTCGTGTAAATTTGTGAAGTAGGTGTCCAGTGACATAGTCCTGAGAGGAGTTCAGCTGCAGGCCAAACTTAACCCAAGCCTCTAGCCCTCCAGGGCCACCTGTTAAGATTCAGCAAGAAATCCACAGATGCTGTGCTTATACTTGCCCCAAAAGGCCACAGCAGAAACCTCTGAAGCCAGCTGCCTCCAGTGTGAATCTAGGAGCAGCTCAGCAAGGATATACTTAGGATATACTGAGGATATGCTGAGGATATACCTGGATGTGGCTTGGGTGGGGCCAAGAGTTGGGGGAGGCGGGGTTTCAGGGAATCATCTGGGCGGAGTGACCTCTGTTTTCCAGTCTGATGATGTCACAGCAATGGCGGCGCTGTGTCTGCATACTGGGAGCGGGGAGGGCTTGACAAGGAACAATGGATTCCACTGGCACTGCTGTACAGAGTGAGTCTCGCTTTGGCCTTCACTCTGACAATGTCTCCCTCTAAGTCCCTTTGCCCCCTGTGCGCAGCCAAATCGGCACTGGTGCTCAGAGCGAGCAGGTCCGTCACTGCGAAAATTTGCTCACGGACGCGGCCCCTTTAAGAGGCTTCTGCCGCTGCTGCAGCCCTCATCTCACTCAGCTGCTCGAGACCAGGCAGCCCCGTGTTCTCGCCCTGTCCTACCTTCTGCGTTGCAGGGTGCTTTCTTGGATTTCTCCCTAGTTATATGGCTTGTTCATCTAGATCCCAAGTAATTTTTCCTTGATGCTGCTCTTTGTTTCCATCACAACTTTGATTTGGTCCAGAGGGATGAACAAAGCCTCTATCATCTATGCCATTTTGGTTCGCTCTTGATCTGTAATTCTTTACTGTGTTGGCAGAAAGGACCGAGGGCCCCCAGCGTCACTGGGTTATGACAGATTAAGATTGTCCCCAGAGGTAACATACTTAGCATGATGAAAGGGTGGATAAAGAAGATGTGGTGTGTATACACACACACACAGTGGACTATGACTCAGCAATGAAAAGTGATATTTTGTCATTTGCAATAATATGGATGGACCTAGAGGGTATAATGCTAAGTGAAATAAATCAGACAGAGAAAGACAAATACGGTATAATTTCATTTATATGTAAAATCTAAAAAAATAAAACCAATGAATAAAACAGTAACAGACCTATGTAGAGAACAAGCTGACGGTTGCCAAAGGGAAGGGAGGCGAGAGGGATGAAATTAAAGAACAACAAACAAAGATGTAGTGCTTACCCTCAAAAAAAGAAGAAAAGGTTGGTGTCTTCCAAGGGCAAGTAGGAAGATCCACTGGCCACAACCCCATGGTGGCTTCCACGCTAGACCTAGATTCCTTTCCACCTTTTAAAGCAGGGGTTCCCAGCCCCTGGGCCATGGACCAAGGTTCATGGCCTGTTATGAACTAAGCTGCACTGCAGGAGGTGAGCAGCAGGTGAGCAAGTGAAGCTTCATCTGCATTTGTAGCCGCTCCCCAGCGCCAGCATCACCACCTCAGCTCCAACTCAGATCATCAGGCTTTAGATTCTCATAGGAGCATCTGTTCCTGGTGCCAAAAAGGTTGGGTACCACTGTAAAGATCAGCATAACAAGTTCCTGTAATTACTCTGTAAAGCGCCAGAACTTTGTGATTCTGACACAGTTAATTGTTCCCAACAACTCTGTTTAAAGCTTTCCGAAGACAAAAGTAGGAAGACAATTATACAGATTGCAGACACCAGAGTAAGAGGAGTAAGAGAAAGAGAAGCTCAGAGAGCCAACAACAATGTAACATAAACAGCTCAGCAAATAATAGTGCAACATCCCAGCTAATAGAACTGTTCAACACCTGGATACATTCACATGCCTAATTAAACACTGACAACATACACCATAAAGGAAGATTATAAATTGTAATATGTCTTTGCAAGAGGCAGCATATTAACTACTGTTTGTATACTTCTCCAATTACATTTAATTCTTTCATATAGAAAATAGTTTACATTATAATAGCTAGCGTTGCTTCTGTTTTTAAAACAATTATTTGTATATTGCCAAATTATGGGTCCACGCAATAGTTTCATAAGTGAAAACAACTACAAATGTACTTTGAAAACAACCTTTAATTGGGGAATTCGGTGATATACAGGTATATTGTCTAATGGTTGAAGGGTAGCAGAATATGCCACCTCCAAATATGCCATTTAGGTTTATTTCAAGCTGAAGACAATCAAGAAATAACAGATACAGGAAGAGCTCTGTGTTCTCTTCTTAATTGCTAAGAGCAGGGAATAAATCTCCCTTTGTGGAGGTGGCTCCCTTCCCAAAAGCCAGGAAAAGGGGGCTCTTTTATCACTAGAGATGGAGAGTCAATCCTGAGTTTGCTCAAACAGACTTTACTAAAGTGCTCATCTTTCATTAGTTCCTCCATGTAGTTCCTAGTCGCTTCCCCATCATTTATCATCCCTTGAGGCTCAAACACCCTTTCCTTTGTGAAATTGGTACATAAGCCCCTGAGTCTAACTAACTCTTTGAGTTTCACTTCTCTTCTGTGAACCCCCATCATATAAATGTTCATAAAAATTGCATGCCTTTTCTTCTGTTAATCTGTGTTTTGATAGTTTAATTCGTAGAACAGAATAGGGTAAAGGAAAAGTTATTTCTCCCCGACAGTTTTGGCAACAAGGATAGTCTGGGACTTGCTGCTCACAGAGGATGTAGCTGAAGTCTTCGCACATCTAAAAAAGCTAGCAAGCTAAGAATTCTTACCAAGTCAGCCCCCTGGATTTCTGATGAGTCTGGTCAAGTGAGGGTGCTAAGAGCCACTCCTGTCTTTTCCTTTCCAAGTTTGTAGTAGGAGAAGACTATATTGTAATAATTAGTTCTTTGACTAGTATGACTCCATCCTTTGTGTCATTTGTCATAAAAGGGAGAATCATAGGGGAGAACACAGGCATAGGTCCTACAGTCTGTTGTTCCAGGCAGCTCCACAGACCAACGGGTTTGTGATTCTCAACAGACCAGCATCCGTTGGGATAAACTTTGCTGTGAGTCACCAATAAAAACAATGGGTGAGATTCTCTTTCCATCTTGTTTTGTATCCTGAGAGTTTGGCTTGGATCCCTGAAGACAAAGGGATGCCAGAAAGAATCATAACAAACAAGCCTTACTAAGTTTCTTTGAGTTTACTACTTATCACATTCTCCTTGACCTTTCATATTCCTCTAAAACTTTCCAGTCTCCATCAAAACTAGCATAAAGATACTTAGGTCTGTTTTTGCAGATCTTCATTTCCTTATGAAGGCTTGCATTTAATGTAAAATTTATCTTAAATGTATCCTTTCCTCCTGTTAATCTGTCTTTGTCAATTTAAGGTTCAGACTCAGCCAAGGACAGTGAGAGGGTGGAAAGAAGCTTTTCCTCCCTTACAGAGCCAGAGTAACTATTAAAAGAGATATCCTGTAGCCCGGTGCTTCCCAAACTTTATTGTACACATGTATCTCCTGGGGATGTAGCAAAAATGCAGGCTTTGATTCAAGAAATCTAAACTGGGTCCTGAGACTCTGCATTGCTAACAAGATTCCAGGTGATGTTGTAGAAATAGACAAAATATCTGCAGGACTGAAGAGGGAACCAGAACAGGAAAAAGGAGTGAGTAGAGGAGATCTCCATTATGTCACAGCTTCAGTCAAGCTTCCCCCTCCTTTGCGTGACTCTCCCACCCACCTCTCCACACAGAGCAGGACCCAGCTAACTTCCTAATGTGATGTCACAGGTCCCTGGACATTCCACAGTAACCTGGACACTAAGGCGGGGGGAACTGAGGGGCCTTCAGGAGAAGGTCCTCCTCCTTCAGCTGGAGGGAACATGGCAGTGAATAGAGGGATGACCCTCTTCATCCTGCTGCTGTACTGCTGGCAAGAAGCTGAGCTCCATCCAATAAGAATGATTTCAGGTACAGTCACAGTGGATTGTTGTGGCAGGTAGAAAACAAGCTCCTCTTTGGGGCTCAAATCAGGCAGGGGACAGCCTTCTTCTCCCAAGGTCCCTCCCCTTCCCTACCTCCAGAATTGACCATTTATTCCCTGGGGAACAGGATAAATTGAAGCCCTTTTTAAAATCCATAACTCTAGATGAGAGTAGCATACATTAATATTCAACTTTCTTTTTTTTCTGAGAGTGAGGTTTTTTTAAAATTTTAATTAGTTTCAAGTATACAGTACATTGGTTAGACATCTATATAGTTTGAAAAATGGTCCCCCCCACAATTGCTCCCTCCCTCCCCTGACCTTCCACCTAGCCAACATATTCATTCTAATTGCATTCCCTATGCTGTGTTCCCAATCCCCACATCCATCCATCAGCCAATAATTTATACTTCTTTAACCCCTTTCACCCCATTCTCCCAGCCCCCAACCCCTCTGTCCATCACCAATTTGTCCACTATATTTGTGAGTCTGTTTTTGATTAGATTCCGCATATAAGTGAAATCATATAGTGTTATCTTTCTCTGTCTGACTTAAATACCTTCTAGGTCCATCAGAGCAATATCGTTTTCCATCCCCTTCCTTTTAGTCTGTGTCTTTTAATCTGAAGGGAGTCTCTTATAGGCAACATGTAGGGGTCTTGTTTTCCTTTCCAGTCATCCAGTCCTTTAGTGGGAGCACTTAATTCTTTTCTATTTAAGGTACATATTGATAGGAGTGTAGTTGTTACCATTCTTTATTCCCGTTTTTGACACGATTTTTCTTCTTAAAGAAGTCCTTCCAACATTTCCTGTAATACAGGCTTGGTGGCAATCAATTCCTTCAGCTTGTTTTTGTCTGGGAAGCTCTTTATCTGTCCTTCAACTCTAAATGATAGCTTTCCTGGATAAATTATTCTTAGTTGTGGATCCTGGGTCTTCATCCTATTGAATATTTTATGCCAAGCCCTTCTGCTCTGCATAGTTTCTTCTGAGAAATCAGCTGCCAGTCTTATGCATTTTCCCTTATAAGTAACTATCTGTTTTTCTCTTGCTGCTTTTAATATTCTTTCTTTGTATTTAACCTTTGGCATTTTAATTATGATGTGTCTTGGTGTGGGCCTCTTTGGACCCCTGATTTGAGGAATTCTCTGAGCTTCTTGGAGTTTTATGTCCATTTCCTTCACCAGGTTAGGGAAATTTTCTATCATTATTTCTTCAAACAGCCATTCAACATCTTGATTTTCTTCAGTTATACTGATCAGATGGATATTTGGACCCCTAATAGTGTCCCATATGCTCCTTAAATTATTTTTACAGTCTTGGCATCTTATCTCTTGCCATTCTGATTGAGTGTCCTTGGCTTTCCTGTCCTCTAGATAGGGCATTTGATCCTCTACTTTGTTCACTTTGTTTATTCCATTTAATGTACTTCTCATCTCAGATAATGTGTTCTTCATTTCAGACTGGTTCTCTTTTATAATTTCCACATCCATTTTTATGTTTGTTATGTCCTTGTTAAAGTTCTCACTGAATTTATCTACACTTCCCAAAAATTCATTGAGCATCTTTACAACCAGTGTTTTGAACTCTGCATCTGTTAGATGACTTGACTCCATTATATCTGGATCTCTGTTCTCTTCTCTCATATGGTTTCTGCTTCTTTGTCTTCCCATTTTGGCTGCCTTTCCATGTCTGTTTCTATGTAAAGCTAAGCAAAGCACCTAAGTCTCCCGGTCTTATTCGTGTAAATTTGTGAAGTAGGTGTCCAGTGACATAGTCCTGAGAGGAGTTCAGCTGCAGGCCAAACTTAACCCAAGCCTCTAGCCCTCCAGGGCCACCTGTTAAGATTCAGCAAGAAATCCACAGATGCTGTGCTTATACTTGCCCCAAAAGGCCACAGCAGAAACCTCTGAAGCCAGCTGCCTCCAGTGTGAATCTAGGAGCAGCTCAGCAAGGATATACTTAGGATATACTGAGGATATGCTGAGGATATACCTGGATGTGGCTTGGGTGGGGCCAAGAGTTGGGGGAGGCGGGATTTCAGGGAATCATCTGGGCGGAGTGACCTCTGTTTTCCAGTCTGATGATGTCACAGCAATGGCGGCGCTGTGTCCGCACACGGGGAGCGGGGAGGGCTTGACAAGGAACAATGGATACCACCAGCACTGCTGTACAGAGTGAGTCTCACTTTGGCCTTCACTCCGACAATGTCTCCCTGTAAGTCCCTTTGCCCGCTGTGCGCAGCCAAATCGGCACTGGTGCTCAGAGCGAGCAGGTCCGTCACTGTGAAAATTTGCTCATGGACGCGGCCCCTTTAAGAGGCTTCTGCTGCCGCTGCAGCCCTCATCTCACTCAGCAACTAGGGACTGGGCAGCCCCACGTCTTCGCCTGGTCCTACCTTCTGCCGTTGCAGGGTGCTTTCTTGGATTTCTCCCTAGTTGTATGGCTTGTTCATCTAGATCCCAGGTGATTTTTCCTTGATGCTGGAGGGGTCTTGTTTTCAAGTTGAGGTTCGGAGACCTCAACTTTTTATTATGGAAAATTTCTAACTTACTCGAAGTAGAGGAATAGTAGGAAAACCTCCATCACTGATTTTAATTATATGCATTTTACCATCTTGTTTTTTTCTACACATAGATACACATTCTTCTGTTGTTATTGTGAGTCTTATCATTTCATGAAAACATTTTCTGGCTAAAATATCTACAATGTCGTCAAACACTAACAAGAGTAACAGAAATCCTGTAAAGAATCAAATATGGGCTAATACCCAACCCATATTCAACCCATATCCAATTGAATATGGGCTAATACCCAACCCATAGACTATCCCACAGTCTAAGAATGTCCTTTTGCAGGTTGTTGGTTTTAATCAAGACCCAAGCAGGGGCCGTCCTCATTTGGCTCCAGACCTTTTGTCCTGACCACTTACATGTTGAAGAATGAAACCGTGGACAGGGAACAGACTTCCATGGAGGTGACTCTGGTAGAGAGGTCAGAAGGTGGCAGAAAGGGAGCAGGCCTCCAAGATTGCCCACTTCCTGCCCCCAAAGCTGCATGCTCAGACCACCTGGTCTCCCCTCCACTTTCTACCTTCCTCAGAGGTCACCAAACACAGAAGCCGAAAGGCCTGACAGGGTCCCCCCACTCCAGCTCCCAAGACTGAGCAAGCAGACCCTAAAGAGTCCCCCACAGGGTTCATGTGGCTGTCCTGAGAGCAGGACGCAGGGGTCCTGGCCTGGTGGTCCACTCACCTTCCAGCCCATGCAGGCCTGGAATCAACTGGGGGACAGTCCAGCCTGGCCTTGGTCTGGGTGAGAAGGCAGGTGGTCACCTGGGCCTGACAATGTCATGAAAGAAGCTAACATTTCCAGCTTCCTCTTCCTAAGGAAACTTAGTTTGGGGGTGCTTATCAAAGACGTCGTCTGTTGGGATGCTGGGGGTAATGAGGATCTGTGACCGATGGGGTCATGTGGTCACCCCGTGCTGCTGCCCATCCCTCCAGCCCGCTCATTTCTGATTACAACTGTCCTGCTCCCAGGTCCTCAGGAACCGTGCCACACGCAGGAATTACACGAGAGCTCCTGATGCAGCCCCAAGCCAGCCTCTCCCCTCCCCAGACCTGGCCTCCTTGTCAGACAGTGAAAACCTTAGCTGCCGGCAAGGTCTTCTCCAGCTTGAAAGACCAGTTAAGGGCAGTTTCTCAATCGTTTTCTTAAAGGAACATTGATTGTCCTTACTTTGCTTGGGTCTTACTGCCTCGGTGGGCACTTTGGCCATTGGCCCCCCAGGTGGCCTGACCACGAGGAGAGGAAGGGGAGCAGCAGCCATGGGCCCTGTGAAGGAGGAGGTTACAGCCTTATTTTCCCAAAATTTACTGGGGCGCAACCTCAGAACTCAGCAGTGAGCCTTCCCTGGTGGCCAGGATGTGCACCATGCAAATACATAGAAAGAGCAGTCAATTATCATGACAACACAGGCGCAGGGCAGTTTAAAACTCAGTAAGAGGTGACGACAGGCAAAATACGGTACTGCAGCTACACTTGACAATGCACTTTAAAAACCGTGCGGATATCAGAAAACATAAATATTTTTCTGCATACGCTTACTGGCTGACTTGCACAATACTTCCATTATAATTACGGGACAGACACAAAATGAAAAGAATATTTTTAACAAAGTGCTTGCACAACGCAGCTGTACCCATTCTTAATGACGCGTTAATGTCTCCTCCGAAGAGAACTGTACTTTTGTTTGCTTCATTTACCGAAGGTCAGCACACTGGGAAGCGATTGTCATCACTACACAGACCTTTTTACATCGTTTTACTGTATTATTCTAAGTCCTTAAGTGTGTAGATGAGTCAATTGGTATGCAGATTGTCCATCATTAAACCCATTTGAAAATCAGCATTGTCATTTAGTGTTGGAACTTGAGTGTCTGCAGACGCCACTTGCTCTGTGCTGCAGCAAGGGGAAGGTGGCCTTGTCCTACCAGTCCTTAGGGTGCTGCCTTCTCTCTGGTCAGCCTGCCCACTACCTGGGGGCTGGAGGAAGAGGTCAACCTTGATCTTGAGTCAAGGGATGGACCACGACTTATTCGTTCTAAGAAAGTAGAGTGGGAGAAACTCGATGGTGGTAGCTTCTGAAGGGAACCAGTGCTCAGAGTCACTGCACACTGCCCGGTCCCCAGCATGGTTAGCTCAGGTCAGCGAGGCTGGGGAGGCTTGAAGTCAGGAGTCCAGGGGCCCCATGGAGGACTGGTGTCTGAGCCCAGTCAGTGTCTTCCGTTGAGACTGTGCTCTTACCTGTAAACGTGACCTCATGGGATCTCTTTGCTTAAGAGGAGAAAGTAGGGTGGCCATTCCCTCTGGGTGCTCCCCTCCCAACTAAAGAACCACAAAATGCAACAGCATTCCATACTTTCTCCATTTCTCCACATCATATTCTTAAGTTTCTAGGTGCACTCATTGTTGGATCCATTCATTAAAGAGGTAGAAGTATGTTTTTTAGAAAAGGACATGCATGTCTCTCTTCATTTGCTTTTAGAACATTTTCACGGGCAGAGTCACCCTTGGAGTTGGGACATTTTTTATTCTACTAAAGGGACAGCACCAGTGAATGCTGCCCAGGAGCGCAGGTGTCAGCTTAGAGCATATGGGCAAACGTGTTAGTTCATCCTCACAGCCATCTTGCCTACCACTTTCCAGATGAGAACCCAGTCCCAGAAACTCCGTGCAGGGCTCCATCCCCTAGAGCAGGCTGGTGGGCAACACAAAACTGAATCTATTTAGAGAGAAGTCAGTGCAAATTCAACGAACATTGTTAAACTATTAGGATTTTTATTTTCCCCCTAGTTTCAAGTACTGAATTGCCATCAAGTTTAAGAAATCTGAGTGACCATGTGGCTACAGTATTTGGTAAGGAGCCTCCTCATATCAAACATCTTGTCTGTATTTGGAGGGGCTTGGGTGATTGTCAATGGGTGTTTTCCAAATAACCTGGTGCAAGCTGCACAAGGTGGAGGAAAGTGATTTGGTTTGAGGCAAGGATAACATTCCCATGGCCTTTAGTGTCTCCAGGAGACCACACCCAGCTTCCTGCATGGAGCAGACTGATTCCAGGAACACTACTTCTTTGCTCTAGTCAGCCATGCTCCTGTCTCCAGCCTGTCCTTGGCTGCCTTGGGTGCTCCCCCTCTACCCCAGCCCCTGGTGAGCTCTCTGCTGTAGCTGAAGTACTCTGCACAATCACATCTGTAGAATCCTGTCCCTCATACACAGTTGGTTTGCTCAGGACAGAAACCAGGAACCAGGTCTTGGTCATCCTTGACCCTCCAGTGCTTGGACAGTTTCTGGTCCACAGTAGGTACTCAATAAATGCTTGTGGCTCCCATCAATGTCCATTCTTCTCTGTGACCCAAAATCTAACTGGACACCATGATTTTTTTAGAAACTTAAAACTGGTTCTTTTGCACAATAACTGGATCAGAAAAGCGGCCAAGATCTTCTCGAGGTGGAAGCAGGTGTAGCCAGAGCAGCTGCACCAGCTAAGAATGTGACTGCCCATATGAGCAGAGCCTGAGTGGCAGTGGCTCAACCATACAGGGATTCTGCTCCTGTGTTATCAGAAGCTCACTGACATGAGGCCATGTCTCTGAAGTTACCTGGCCAACCCTCAAGCTAGTGCCCTGTGGTCATGCATGCAGCACACATCCCAGACATCACAGTCACTTCTAGGGCAGGAAGATGTGGGGGTGAAGGTCCAGAAACCATTTCTCTTTCATCAGGAGAAGCAAAATTCTTCACAGGAGTCTCAAAGTACCCCACTGGGGTGCACACCTTGCCCAGGCAAGTCCAGGTTCTGTGGGGGAAGAAGGAGGAGTGCGTGGCTGTTGAGTAGGAATGTCACAGAACCATAGGATAACGTTTCTTGTGTATATTGGTGAAATCTTTGTTTCCAGTGACATTTAGTTCTTCCCCTTTGCTCGTGCATTCCACTTGAAACTAGGGTGACCAGCTGTCTACTTTGCCTGGGACTGTGGGGTTCCCATGGGATATTCATACTAAACCAGAAAAATCAGAATGGGCAAACCAGGGCGGGTTGGTCTTTCTCACCAACCCAGCATGTGGACTGCCTGGTCAGTGTGCCCATTGTGTTGCACAGATGGAGGTGCTGGTCATGGTGATCATTGTGTTGCAGATGTGAAACACAGCTGCTTTTGCCCTGGATTGTGTTAAGTGCTTCCTGTATATACTGCTTTATCTGAATCTCATAAAAAGCCTGATAAAATACAGATCCCATTTTACAGACAAGAAAACCAAAAGTTAAAGACAAACTTGTCAACATCACATTCTGGTGAGAGCAGAACCAGAATGTGGGTTGGGTCCATCCAACACAAAGCCCTGGTCTGTTATGTTATAGTCTTATGTTGAAATTAAGAAAGACATTTGTGCATACATGAGGACAGCTTGGGGAAAGCCTTGTGTCTTTGGGGGCCAACGTTTATTGTCCAGCGTATCTGGATGGTCTCAGTTTTTCAGAAGTTATGTAGGGAGACAGTGGTCTCCCCACCTCAGATAAAGTTCTTTATTTTTTTTTATTGTTTTATTTTTAACATTTTATTTTTTAAATTTTTTCCCCTCCCTCTTCACCCTCCCCCCTGGTAACCACTAGTCCATTGTCCACAGACAAGGTTCTTTAGAAAGCCAACTCCAAGTCCTGAGTTCCCTTTTCTAGTCACTGCATTCATATACTGCTGTAGGTCCATGCAGAGCAAAAGGGTGTGGGTTTTGCATCTCTGGCTTTAATGAGTCCTTGTGTGCTTTTCCCAAGATGAAATTCTAGTCCAAGAGATTTTGGATCCAAATAAATCAACAGTGATGGAAACAAAAAGACTACTAGGAAAATCAAAGAAAACAAAGAAAAAAAGCAAGTATACATCTTTTAAACTCATAATTGCATATATTCCTAAAGGTCTATGATATTAAGTGCACAATGCCATCATTTTAGCATTCTTAAGGCCAGCTACTTCTGGGGCAAAAGCAAATGGTAATGTGAAAGAAGCAGTTGTCCCAAACCATTCCCATAACCTGTGCGAGACTGGGAAGATCAGGCCTAGACTGGCAGAGACAGGCTCCCATCATTTGGGGGTGGCCTCTGGGGCGCATGTGCAAGTACATTTGGGATGCAAATGGGGCTCAGCTACTGCAGGAACCTAGAGCACAAGAAAATTGGACCTCTCAGTGAGCCAGCACGTGTGATGCGCAGTTAAGCTCCTGAGGTACTAGGGCAGTGACCACGACCCTGATCCTCAGATTAGCTTAAACTAAGGTCTGAAAAAGGACTTGCCCAAGGCCACACTGCTAGTAGTGAGCAAAACAAAGGACGTGCTTTTCCAAAGTGCAGCTTCATGTTGTTCAAAATGTACATACACACATAAAACAGCACACTGAGAACCAAGACAGAACGTTTGGTTGACCCTTGCTAAGGAGAGCACTGGACACCAGAAATCTATAAGCAGTGCATGACTGCATAAAGCAGCAGGGAAATTTAGCATTTTCTTGAAATTTTGCATCCATGTTTAAGTTCTACTTCCTCAGATTAGCTCATCCAACATCTGCTGAGACCCCAACTGCTGGGGGAGGTCAAATGATGCCTGACTCTCTGTTTACATATTAACTTTCCAATGCACAATTTCAATAGAACTTGAAAACTCTATTAACATTCCACTCTAATGTTTTAAAATAAAGGTAGACCAAATGCTCATAAGAGTGTACATTTATGTTTTTCTCCATTTCTTTCCATGCTCTTCATCAAAGAAGGCCATTTTAAAATGTATGATCAGACCGATACGAATAAGCATGAAAACAAACTCTTTTCTGGGCATGAAGACAGACATTTCTCAAATGGTAAATGAACCCTGTATTTCCCCTACCTGAGTTCAGAGCATAGTGAGGAGGACAGAGGGGCCAGACAGATGCAGATGGAGACAGTTCCTTGATGGAGGATGAAAAACGTTGCTGGGAAGCACGGCTGTTTCCCCTGGGTTAGGCAGATTTCCCATCCCTGTCGGAACAGAGGGACCACCAGCCCTCCACCCCTGGCCGTGGGTCTGACCAAGGAAAACTAGAGCCTAGAGCAGCTGGCAGAAATGTCCCCGCAGGCAGGTGGAGGCCAGAAATCACACTGCATATCCCCTCCCAATCTTTTAGTTAAGTCACTGCTCCTCCCCTGGGGTGGGTAGAGTGGCAAGTGCCCAGAGTATCCCCCCACGATATCCCCAGGAATAAGAAAAAGCATCCTTCCAACAGACAAGTTGGCTGAAATGAAAACCAGTGTGCCAAGTCTCGGAGGCTGAGGAGCCAGCATCCCATGGTGACAGATCTTTTCTTTACCCTAAAGACTGAACAAAAGAAGAGAAACCTGTGCAGCTCTTGTGACACCCCTATGAGATGCCTTGGTGGGCCTAGAGGCAGGACCAGGTCACAGCTCCCAAGCCTAATGGTATAGCAAGCATGGGGGGAGAGGAGCTGACTCAAATACTTATTCCCAGGCCCCACCACGTGACAGGTGGGCCTAGGAACCTGCATTTCAATCCTCCCAAACAGCCTACTCCAGTGAGCCAGCCTCTCATGTTTTGCAAGGACTGAACAATAATGGGATTCTAGTTACAATTAATATTTCTAACACCTCTGGACCTGGCCCACTCATTGACTTCTACATATCACCTCATGGTTATCTGGACATCTTTCTTGGGAGTAGGCCCACAATAGAACTGACAGGATGAGTTTATACTGAATGGACTGCCCATGAGCTGGAATGGTCTCAGGGACACATTCTCTCTGCATTATACCCATTGAATTCACTGAAGACGCCGAAGAGATAAAAATAGACTGAAAATCCTGAGACAGGCTGAGAGTGAGAGTCAAGGAGGAAGGGTCTGAGTCAGGGGTTAAGAGGTGAGGGAGAGAGGACCAAATAAGGCAAACTACTATCATAAAAGCCACCAGTTCGCTAGGTCCTCAGAGGGAGCATGAAAATCCCAAACCTGTCACGTGTGCGTAGATGCCTGCAGATGGGACTGCCAACCACCACTTTGTTTGTCGTTCTGAGACTGGTCCGAGGGCCTCCGCAGAGCCCTTCTTCCCTGAATAGCTCCCTGAGCTGCTGGGACATGCACTAGATTTATCTGGGCCTCAAGGCAAATGCCACATTTTAATGTAAAAGAATATGTTTAATTGAATTCTTTTGTTTCAAACCACCAAGCCAAGACCAGCTGCTTTAGGGACTGAAAGAAAAAAGAAGTTAATTTGGGAAGGGGTGAGTGAAGGCTGGCCTGGGAGGGGATTTGGGGCCAAACAGAAACTAACCTGTAGTCTGGGGGGGTAGAAAGGAGATGGTGTCCAGGATTGCCAAGAAGAGGGAGATGAGGAAGAACAGAGAGCAGTATCCTCAGTCCACCGTCTTGTGTAGAATCTGCTCCACTCTGTCTTGATGAACTGATACCCAATGAAAGAGAAGCCCAGAATGCTGTTGCTTTTTGTCCATTCATCTCAGCAGCAGCTCAGTGAGCAGAGCTTTCTGGACCACTCACTTCCAATTGGAGGGCTAAGAATCCACCTCTGACACGACTGCTCTTCAGGTGGTTTCCCCATGAGCAGCGGTGGGTGGTGGCCCACTTATCCTGTTTTGGGCCCACCAGCTTCTTGACAAATGGTCAGTGTCCCATAAGCCTAAGAGTCAGGGACTGTTCAATAGCATAAGCCCAGGCCATTGGTGAGCCCAGAGCAGAGTCCATTTCTGTCCCTAAAATTTAGCATATGAGACAAAAATGTATGACAAATGAAAGGAAGCCATATGAGACCCCAGCCTCCCATTAGAGTATTCCTCTCCCTGTGCCCTTCCCCACAGAAAGCCTAGGGTTCTAGTAAGTGACATGGTCAACCAGCAATGCTGCAAATGTGTATTTGGTTCTGAAACTCTGCCCTTGTCTGCCCTTTTACACTGTTGGTGTCAAGCTCATTGTTATTATGGTTTCTAAAAGAACGCTAGGGCCAGGGGAGAGCACCCTGGCTTAACACCCTGCCCCTATTTGCTTGAATGAAAAGCAAAGGGGTCCCTTGGTTTCTGGAAAAGCTCGTGGCTTGTGCTCTTCAAAGGACCTCCATTCATAGCATGAGGGCTTTTTTAGAGTGTGCAAATAGTGTGCATGAGTGCAAGGTGGATACCAGTGGCATTCCCACTTTCAGTGTGCAGATCATGAATTAAAAACATACAGGTAGCACTAGCGATTCTCTGGCATGCATGCAGACCCATCTCTTATCTTAAGTAATGTTCTGCCCCTCTGCCTCAAGCTACAGGACATGAGGAATGAATGGGAGGAAAGCTACAACTGGGAGGAAAGCTGCTTTGGTGGTGGGCAGATCAGAAGAGCATCAAGGCTGGCTTGGCTGTAACTCTTAAACATTGCGTCATGGCTGTCTTTCTCATTTTAATCATTTAGATTATTTTGAATATAATTCAGCTAGCAAATGACTCCTATGGTGGCAACAGCTTCAGTATGGCAAAAGTGGACTGTGCTCTGCCAAGCTAGAGAATAAAATTCTTCTAACCCTCGTCCTGTATTTTTCAGATAGGGGAACTGAGGCACTCACTCCTCTGTTAAGGGATTGCCCTGTATCACATAGCAGGCTATAGATAAGTTGAGTACTAGCACCCAGGCAGGACCGATGGACAAGGTGTGAAGAGGTAGTTCGAGTTTTGCTAGAGGAGACAAAAGCTTAGCCTTTTGTTTGGTCATAATAGAAACCTGAATGGAGAGCTCCATGAAGGGTGGAGTGGCCCACGGGCAGGAAGTCTGATGTGCCAATGACCCAGGAAATGGATGAAGTCTCCGAGACCCATGGAAGAGCACCACCTTCACCTGCTGGGAAGGGAAACCAAGGCTGACCTGTTTCTCTCTCACTCCCTGGCATAAACCTTCAAGCTGCAAAGGGAACAGGAAAGAAATTACTGAGTGAGATGGAGAACTATCATCCTCAGCAAATATGATGGTCCATCTGCATAAAGATATTTATTTGAAAATGTTGCTGTAGATAGGCAGATTGTCTCTGGCTACTTATTAGTGGAAGTGGATTGCTGCTGTGTGTGTCCACGCATAACCCCGAGTATATACGTATGAGTGTCAGTATGTCTGGGAAATAGGTTACAGGAAAACAACGGGATGGGAAAACAAAGATAACGTGAACATTTAAAACAATTTCCAATCTGAAATAATTTTAGAGTTACAAAAGATCTGCAAAAGCAGTACAAAGAGTTTCCTGTGTTCCCTTTACCCAGCACTCTCTGTGTTAGCATCTTACAAGACTCGAGAACAATTACTAAAACCCGGACGTTAACATTGACGTAATACTGTCAAATGGCCTACAGACCTGATTCAAATTTTGCCAGTTATCTTACTAATACTTTTTTTTTTTTTTTTTTTTTACCTCCAGGATCTACCCAGGATTCCACTTTGCATTTAACTGTCATGTCACTTTACTATCCTCCAATCTGGGAGATTCCCTAATATGTCTTTATCTCTCATGACTTTGAAGAGTGTTGGCTAGTTACTTTGTAGAATCTCTTTCAATCTTAGTTTTTCTGAATGACTAGATTCAGGTTATATATTTTTGGCAAGAACGTTGAAGAAGTGATGCTATGCCTTTCTCCACATAGCACTGGAGGATGTGCTTGACTTAAACAAATCTCGTTACCTTGATCCGTTTACCCTGATCACTTATTCAAGGTGGTGTCTACTACATTTCTCCATAATCAAGTCAACATTTTTTTCACTTGTAGATAATTAGTATCTTATAGGGAGATTCTTTCAGGCTATGAAAATGTCCTATTTCTCATCATATTTTCACCTACTAATTTGGCTTCCATTGCTTTTTACCTTCAAAAATTATGACTGTAGTAGTTGCCAAAAAGTGATTTTCTATTTCCATCATTCCTTCTACATTTATCAGTTCGAATTGTACTGTATGGAAGAGCTGTAGCTTTTTCTCTGTTTACTTGTTTAATCTGGATAAGGGAAGAAGCAAAACCCTCTGCTCAGAGAGAGGAATAGCAAATGCTCGTACTCTCAGGAATCAGGCAAAGTTCTGCTACTGTTGGAGGAGTTAGAGAATTAAAACCCTGTACCTCAAAAAAATTAACTAGGTATTGTATTGGGCCAGGACTTTACTCTAATACTATAAAAATTGTTTTATAAGTTCTCCAAGATTTTTCTATGTAAACAATCACATTGACAAATAAGGACATATTTTAATTTTCTTTCTGACATTTATGACTTTTGATTCTTTTTCTTGCCTTATTGCACTGGCCAGAACCTCTAGTAAGGTTTAAATAGAAATGGTGAAAGTGAGCATCCATGGCATCTTCTAGACCTCAGTAGAAAACAATTTTTTGTCATTAAGTATGCTGTTTGTTGTAGGTTTCTCATAGATGCAATTTCTCAGTTTGAGAAAGTTCCTTACTATTCTTGTCTTGCTGAGCAGGGGAACCTCTTGGAAACTTACTTCATTTCCTGGGCTAGAATCATTCTCTTACACTAGTAAAAGGCATGATTGAACTTAAATGGAATTTTTTCCTTTTCCTGATGTTTGATCTTTTTTAGCATAGTCTTTTATATTTGGCTTTTAGTGTTACCTGTCATACTCTAATGAATGTCTGATGACATGGGAGTGGAAGATAAAAGAAAAAGAGTACACACATGGCCTTTTGTGGACTTGTTGATGAATAGCCAGTGTATACTTTAACAAAGGAAATCCAACTGATGCTCCCATCACCTTTATGAACTGACAGGGAAGAGAATGAAAGGCTTATGGTGGAACACGGGAACTTGGGGGAGACAGTGTAGGGGAGAGGCTAAGAACTTGGGGTCAAGAGCCAGATGGCCTGGTTGAAAAGAAAACCATGAGTTTGGTATTAAACCATAACCGTTTGTCAAATTTTGATCATTATGCTTAATTTTTCCCACAGAAAAGGAAAAAGAAACAATTTATCAGATTAAAAGCCTAGACGCTCTGGAAAAAATCATTGACGGTCTTCGAAGAGCTTTAGGTAAATGGAACTTGGGACCATCTTGGTGATAGGTAAATGTGGAGGATGGGTCCTTATGCTGAGCCCTTGTTTTTTCCTGGTATGAAGAGAAGTAAAATGTCTGCTCAAGGGACATACATGCCTGTGAACAACTCTCTGAAAGAGCAGATGACTCAGTCCCTGGGTAGACCAGCTGTGAGCCCCACAGGAGTTTCCTGGTGGTTGTCAATGTGGGGACACCTGACCCATCAAGTCCAAATTTGAGGACTCATGGGCCATGTGTGGGCACTCCCACTCCCTTCTCAGCCAAACTTAGTGAGGGGCTATTTCTCTCTCCTAAGAATAACTGACACTTGAGGCCACCATCACACACCCACATTGCGGCGGTTGCCTGCCCTTTGTGACCAGGCCCAGGAGGGTCCCCAAATCACCCATCAGACCTGCCTCTCACTGTAGCTGGCCTGCCACCTAGGGCTGAGACTCACATTGGTTGGGGCCCCTGACCTCCCACTCTTCTCCACTACCTTTTCAGATACGACTTCCTAACTACTGAAGTTGGTCCACTGCATTAGTTCTGGAGATACATCACACCATTAATTTCGAGCTAATGTTAATGAAAACTTCTAAAACTTTGGTAAATGGGCTATTGCTAAGCCACATGCAATTGGCTTTTTGTAGATCCAAGTGCAGCACTGATCATTTAAACCTGGTCACCTGGTCATTCAACCTTAAATGTTTATTGAGTACCCATCATGCACCAGGCACTGTTCCAAGTTCTCAGGATTCATCACCACAGACACAGGGAGCCCTGCCCTCTTGGAGCTCACATTCCTGGGGAGTGTCAGGTGTTCCTCACCGCTCCAGCCTGTTGGAAAATTCTTGGGTCCTGACTCTTCCAAGGCTGCTCCTCTAAGCCCCTGATCATCCTCAACGCAGCAAGCCTGCCATCTTGTCCTTTGTTTAGAGCTAACAAGGGTAGAGTCACAGACATATCACTAGAGACCTCTCAGTTGTACAAGCTGTCATCAAGCACAGGTCAATAGATGCTCTGAAGTGCTCACCTAAGTTTTTATGGACCTCGAATTCCCAGGCCCCATCTCTTCCCACAGCAGGACCCATCCAACACAATCCGAGGTGGAAAAGGAGGTTAGTGGTTGCTCAACCTGCACATTTAGCAACCTGCACTGTCATCCAGCCGATTTCTGCTGCTTTAGATTTAGACTTCAGAGAGACTTTGCCAAATTCTCAGTTTCCTGGGACTTGAGTGTTATGACACGAGAATGATAAATTCTCCCATAACTCAAATATTTAAAGACAGGGCCTCTCCACTTGATGAAGCTCTTGTAATTTAACCCAGTACCTATACATTTGGGGAACAGGTGATGGAAGCTCCTTGAATAACTTTGGGGGCATACAGGGTTAAAGGACACAGCAATGCTTCAATAGAAAAGACCAAGAGTCCTTGACCTCCCCAATATGACATCATAGGAATTGCTCCCCAGCAGGCTGCCCCTGAGGGAAGATGGGGATCACCCAAACCAGCAAAGCTCAGAGAAGTCCCCCAGTGGGTTTTGAGGTAGAATGCAGTGGAAATGAGACATTAAATGGAACAAACTACCTGGGGAAAACAGATTGCAGTCTGGCCTGCCAGATTCCTCTCCCCCACCCTGTCGTCCTATCCCCATGACCACCTCTACATGGCTCCTCTCACCTCTTTGCTGACTTCTCCTCTGTCTGTACCTCTTGTTCCCCCAAGAACCTTCCAGTTCTCTCTGCTCCACTTCACTTATTACCAGCCTCACTTAAACCCGCATTTCTACTTTTCCCTCTATGCAAATAATGCCCACGTGAGCCCTGACCACTCTGAGGTTTCCACCTTGGGATTTAACATCCTCTGATGCCCAGCACTTTAAACTCAAAATGCTCCTGACTTACCTCATTCTCCCACCCAGGACTCTCTCCTCTTCCATCTCCTTCCAGTCACCTGGCTCCTCTGGGGAAACTGAGGAAGAAACTGCCAGCCTCTGAGCTTCTCATATACATGTAGAACCAGAGGTTCTAACTCTGCTGGTGAGAGCTGGGTACTGGCTCAGAGTGCAGGATTTGGCCTGACCCGTGTTCAAATCCCTACCCAGGCCCGAATGAGTTTTGTGACATTGGGGTGACCTTGTGCAAGTGACAGCAAGCACCTCCTATGCCTCAGTTTCTTCATCTTCAAAGTGGGATACTCAGAGCATTTATCTCATAGGGACTCAGAGGGTTAAATGATGTTTGCTGAGTGCTTAACATCATGCCTGCACACATACCTGCTCACCTGGACCTGTGAGGGGCCATACCTGAAGTGACCAGAAGGAAGTATTTGTTGTGGGCCAGGGACAACAAAGGAGAGACTCCAATGATGCCCCTAGCCCTGTGCTCCTCAGTCTCACAGCCTCGTCGCTCAGCGCAGTGCTCACTGATTTGAGTGAACCACAAGAGGGTCTGAAATGCAGGCTCATAGGAACACCTAGAATTTCTCATGAAAATCTCCTCTTTCCAAACAGGAAATAATCTCAAGCAAGGGAAAAAAAAGCAAAAAGGTTTGTTCGGAAGAGCCAGGCACCACAAGGAGAGAGAGAGCTTAAACTGAGAAACCAGGACCACATGAGGGGCTGTCCACTCACTCCCACCCCAAGGAATAAAAATAGAACAGAATTACTAACCATTCTGTATAAAGGAGAATCATTTTATTCAAGGAGTGCCCAATAAAATGAACATATTTAGATATTAATTTAGAGACAATGTGTTTTTTTCCCTTAAACAAACAAGCAAAAGAGGAAATGAAAATCTAATTGAGCCTAAAAAAATAAGAGTTTCCAAAGCTTGCTATTTTCTAACAGGATGAGTTTTGAATAAACATAACCTCAGAGCCTGTATAGTTGTCAGAGTCCTCCAAAGAAACAGAACTAACAGGATGTATACATAAGCATAAAAAAAGATTTATTGTAAAGAATCGGCTCACATGATAATGAAGGCTGACAAGTTCCAAGATCTGCAGCCAACAAGCTGTTGATATAGTAACAACGTAACCCTGAAGCCTGACAGGCTTGAAACCCAGCAAGAGCTGATGTTTCAGCTCAAGTCTGGAGGCAGGAAAAGACTGATGTCTCAGTTGGAAGGCCCTCTGGGAGGAGGAATTCCCTCTTATTTGGGGGACGGTCAGCCTTTTGTTCTAGTGAGGTCTTCAACTGATCAGATGAGGCCCACCCACACCAGAAAAGGCAATCTGGTTTTTGCTTAGTCTGTTCATTTCAATGTTAATCTCATCCAGAAACGATCTCTTAGAAACATCCAGAATAATGTTTGATCAAGTATCTAGGAACCCCATGGCCCAATTAAGATGTCATAAAATTAACCATCACTTTTCCGAGAATAGTTCTGTCTATGAAGAGCCAGATGGCTTAGGAAGCCCTGACAGTTGGCCCTCCCACACCTTCCTCCTACTGCAGCACCTGGAAAGCACGCACACACACAAACACAAAGTATGTATGCATACACAGAGTAAATTTCATTGTCTTGCGAAGGCTCAAAACACGCACATTGGGTTTCTGCGGTGTGGAAATGAAACAGCATTCCAGGAAGCGCATGCGTGACTCATTTGGAAAGCCAGGGCTGACATCCCACCTCAGCATGACTAGGCTGTTTACAGCCAGTGTCCAACCTTGAGAGTGGTTAAATATTTTGGATATCATCCCTGATTTGAAACCAAGATCTCTAGAAAAAGTTCTCCAATCCCTAGGAAATGACCCAATTTCAAGTAATTTTCAATGCGTTGAAATTCTGGTTCAGCAAAATGAAGTAGGCCATGGATCAGAGAGAATGGAAAGTGCTTTGGGAGCTGGCCCATCCCTTGGATGAGTGAAACTTGTTACCATCAGTACTTTAGCTGCAAAGGATTGACACATCAGCCCTTTTCAGGGGGTGGCAAGAACTTTTCTTTGAGTAGCTGTCAAGATTTCTTCCAAATTTTCATGTCTAAACTGGTTCTGGCTGTGGATGGGTTCTGCCTCCGTTCAACATGTTGAGGTGACCAGGCTGAAAAGTGTTATTCTAGTTAAAATATGGGATTGCCTCATTTCTCAAGAAGGGCAGGTTTAGGGAAGTTTATGAATCTCAGAAATAACCCTGGATAGGGAATTTCTGTTTCTTTTGCACAGTCTGAGTAGTGCATTAGTTTACTTTCTAAAACACCATTTTTAAAGGCAGTTGGAGATTGAATTAAACTATACAACTTTATTTGTAATTGTTGGCTATATACTCTTCTCAAGAGACGCTAAAGTCCTATCTCCTTTATCCCTGAAATCATTAAGTCATCAGATAAATAGAAGACTAGGGGATTTGAGTCAGAGAATGTTTGTGCTGGAATGGCCTTTTGAGGTCTTTCATCCAGCCCTGCAATCCCAGGAAACAGAGGCAGAGAGAGGCACACAACTCACTAGTCACTAAGTAAGTCAGCAGAGGAGCAAGATGCAAAAATCTCTGATTTCCAAGCCTATCTTATTTCAACAACACCATTCTATAGTCCCTCTATCAATAAATGGATATTTTAGTGTTGTTATTTTCTGTTTTTGTTTCCTACTTGGCTTTTATTTGCAAACTGTATATTTGATAAAAGTCTTAATCTAGCATACATTCTTTTAAGTATTTTAATGCTTACCTCAGCTATTTTCCCTGACTTAATAGACTCTAGAATACATCAATACTTTTACTACTGTATAGACAATGCAAAGGCAATAGAATAGTTAACTCTTATGCTGTTTTCTATATTTCCCTTCTACTTTTCTCTTTGGGTTCTAATCTGGATGTAGAAAATTCAAAAAAAGAACCTTTCCCCTTGGTGGCCGCCCTTTCTCCACGTGCACGAGGTGATAAGCAGTGGGAGCTGTTTTTCAGACCCAGTTGCATCCTTGGGCAGGTGCTCCTGTCCAGTGTATAACCTGGACACTGATCGAGAGCTCAATGAAGATGTGTCAGTCTTGTCAAGGAGGAGAAGACACTTCATCTTCTAAGTAATTAGTGAAGGAGGAGAGAATGAAGACACCAGATTCTCGAGGCAAAGGAGGGTTTAGGTTCTGATGTGGAATTCCATGAATGTGGCTTCTGCTGGTTTGCCCCATCCCTGTTCTCTGCAGAAAGGAGAGAGCTACTCCTCTTGCCCCAAATCAGACCTCGTGGATTTTATGGTTTGAAGCTGCATTTGCATATTAGTTTTGCAAATTAAAATATGTAATCATGACATGGAATTTTGTGCTGGTTTCTGGGTACAAAAGGCATAGTTTGTTTGGGCAGATGTACAGTACCTCATAGGTTTTTATACAACGTGTTCTCGGTGATAATCCTAACTACTATGTAATTTCAGTTAATTCCTTTTTGCTTCTGAAACAAGCTAGAGTTTTTAATTTTCCAAGATGTTAGTTAACTATTGTTGTTTAAAATTTTTATTATGAACATAGCTATAATATTTCAGGGAAAGGGAATAAGTGGTGATTGATGAGATTTTTTTCTTTTTTTTGGAACAAAAAAATTGAAAGGGAGTTTGGCAAATTATATTTTAAAGTGTATTATAAAGCTACAAGGTATAAAATAGTATAACATAGAAATAGAACATCAGTGGAATGGAATAAAATGTCCAAAAACTCTGATAGTTGTGGTGTTTTGTATACGACAAAGTGTCATCTCAGATCTATATGGGAGGTTTAGGGACAATGGATAAATGACTGGGAAAACATTAAATTAGAGTTTAACACATACCACATAAGAAAACAAACTGAGATGAGTTGAGTATTTAAATATCAAGAATACGAACATTACAATGACTGAAAGGAACTATAAGGGAATTATACCAGTCTGAATACAGTCAGTAATTTAAACAGGAGAACTTAATATAAAAAATTATCGTGTGTGATAGGAGAGCAATGATAAGAATGGAGAGAGAACACTGAAGGGTACCCCAGGGCTGAGGGAGAGTGCTCAAGGGGGATAAACTTGGAAGGAGCCCTGAGACCAGCCCCAGACTCCATGGAGGAAGCCTGCCTACAAACCACCGGGCAGTGGAGAAGTTCCACAGCCAGACCTGGTCCCTAGTTCCAGGGCATCAGGAAACAGTCTCTGAGAAGATGATCCCTGAGCTGGGCCGTGAGGAGCTGAGAGGTTACACCCTTTCCTTACCACTTTCCCTACCACCCTGCACCACCAACAGACCTCACAGAAGGAACAAGAAGGACAACAAACATAACACTCCCGGACCAGGAGGGGAAGGTGCGGTCTGCCTGCCCTTTCTTCCAGCATCTCCTACTGTTGAAGTTCAACACTTGGCATACTACAAAGGAGAAATGCTTAAAACATTCAGTCCTTTCAGGAACAGTGGATAACAAAGGTGATGCAAAGGTGCAATAAATTGATAAGCAGCACAAAAATATTTTTATAATCTCAACGTACTTTTCTTAGCATTGACTCCAAGGACAGAAACTATAAAGAAATACATGATGTCACATAGAAAGATGCTCAGTAGCAGTCTCATTAATAATTTTAGAAGTCCAAGTCAAAAAGGGCATGTGCAGCTGCTTGATACTTGTTGAATGAATCATTTTTGCATATCAGATTTCCTAAATTTAAAAATATGACATACCCAGTATTGGCCAGGGTGTAGGGAAATAGGCACACTCAAGCATCATTAATGGAGGTGTAAATCTGCCCAAATTTTCTGAATGATAACTTGGAAATGTATTAAAAACCATTTAAATGTGCATAAAATTGATCCAGAGATTCTAGCTCAGAAAATATGGGCAAGTGTGCCAAAAACTGTGTAAGTATATTCATTGTGCCATTGCTTAAATTGCAAAAAGAAAAAAAAAATGCATTCATCAATAAAGGATGTATAAATGCTACAGACACACATTGGCATATTACATAATGACTAAAAAGAATAGCAGCAATTTCTATTACCATCATGAAAAGTTGCCTAAACTTTAATAAGTAATGACTCTGGTATAGGCAGTATATATAATATGATTCCATTTTACCTGAGAAACCGTGAGTACATTAATGTATAACTATACTTATATTTGTGTGTGTGTGTGCGCGCGCGTGTGTGTGTGTGTGTTTGGAAATATATACAACAAATATGACAGTCACTGGTGTGGAATTAATTGCAAGGGACCACGGTACATTAGGGATGAAGAGGCCACAGGTCAGCATGCCAGCAGCTCTATAGACAGCAGAGCTGAGGAGGGGCCATTGGTTTTAGGAGCAGGGCAGGCTCCAGGGGACACTCACAGCAGCTGGTGTGATCTGAGTGGTTCTATTCTCTGACAACAAGACCTCTGGAGGCCTTGATCACTGTAATTTAGACTTTAAGAGAAACAAAACATCTAACAGCAATACCTCCTAGCAGGAAAAACTGGTAACCGAAATTTTTATAAATTGCTGGTGGCAGGGTAAATAATAAAGGTGCTTTGCAGAACATTTAATAATCTACATCTTCGCAATCTAAAAATCCTTTTCATATTCACAGTCTTATCAAAACCTGACAACTCCGGTTTGCCAAGATAGGGTAAATTTTGAGGAGACTAAGCTGGAGAGGCTGAGAGATGCTTCCTCCAGCAAGGGTACATCCTCTGGCCTTCACGAATGGGGAAATGGGGAAAGGGTGGCATAATGAGAGGTGAGCGTACCCAGCTGCAGTGTTGTGGGCCACCACTGCAGGTCATCATGTGCGCCCGGCACCTCCATTGGCCTCTCCATCCTCCTCTCATCTGCCTTTCTGGCTGCTCCTCCCATGCTCCAGTCACCTATAAAAAATCACTCCCATGTTCGAAGAGACCAAGAAGTGGGTGCCAGTGGAGTCGGGTGAAGAGACAAATGCGGGATGTTCAGAGACCATCCTGGGATCCAAGTGACAAGATCTTTTTGATCCTACCTCAACCCCTGGTGGCCTCTGCATTCCTGGCCCACAGGGCCTTCCAAGTAGCCTCAATGCTCCTGCATCTGCTCACTTTAAGGTCTTGTCTGCTAGACAGTGATAGGCAAGAGTAGTTCTAATTTGACAACTTAATTCCTGTCATTTCACTAGATGGTTAGGATTATGTTATCCTCAATAACAGAGATTCCTGACATGTTAAATGATCTTGTTTCTGGAAAGTTCTCAAGGAACAAATTCAACAATGGGAATTTCAGGAAGGGTAAGAAAACATAATAAACTTCAATCCCACCAGGTACCTGGGTCTAGTCCACTGATCCTGGAGACTGTGGCTCTGTCTGGAGGGAAGCCGCCTCAGGGTGGCAATGTGGGAACTTCCTCACCTGCTCTTTAGAGGGCAGTCACCAACCAAGCCCGGTGGGATCTCTGAAGCACATTTCAATAATAGTGATGACTCACTAGGGATTTATCGCTCCTGTAATAATACTGGGAAGTTAAGAAATCAGCTGAAACATTTGAAAGGACTGCATGTTTACCAAGTTAAAGGTCAAGGGATCAGGAGATCGCATGCGGTCATCCTCAGGGGTCAGAGGACTCTCCTCAGGAGTAGCCCTAACGCTGGCTGCCTCTGTCTTAAGGATGGCAGGTACGGGACCAGCCTGCTATTTCTTTTTACTTCTTTTGAACTTTCACCTCTCCATCCCCAAGTATTCTGCTCTCACAAGTCTGCTTCCAAGTGGAACACAAGTCCTTTTGTTTTTATTTTATTATAAGGGCATTTGTGCTTATGAAATAATAAGAAATAAATCTATAGTATAGATATAATATATGTCTCTGTCCCCAGTTCCCGGCAGAGCTCCTAAAACCTTTGTAATTTCCTAAGTGATAAGAGCACTAGGAGAATCTCTTGTTCTAAACCTCTACACATTTGGTGAACAGAAATATCACAAATGAGAGTTTTCTGCGATGATAAAAAAGACACACAGGGAAGAAACACACGGAAGGATTTTTCCCTACATAGGGAGGGAAAAAAATCTGATATTTTTCTATGATAGTTTTTTCTGTATTATTATATTTTAAACAAGATATAAATAAAACACCAGACGATCAGTAAGATTTCAGAATCTTGATGTTCTTTGTAACTCAAATCCCTGGTCCATAGCAGGTCTCCCCTTCCTGAAAAGGAGCTGCCAACTGATCTCAGTTTCAGCCTGCAATTTCATGTCAGTCAACAAATTTGTATTAAGGACCCTATCCCAGTGCAAGGGATACAGTGATAATGAAGAGAGAGACAGAGACAGAGAGAAAGAGATAGAGACAGAGAGAGAGAGAGAGAAAGATGGAGAGAGGGAGAGAGACGGAGAGGGAGAAACAGAGACAGAGAGAGACAGCAAGGGAGAGATAGAGAGAGACAGACGAAAAGACAAGGAAAGACAGAATCAGAGAGAAAGAGAGGGAAAGAGCAGAGAGGGAGAAACAGATGGAACGAGAGAGAGACAGAGATGGAGGAAGGAAGGAAGAGAGAAATGAAGACAGAGACGAAGATAGAGAGAAGGAGAGAGATGGAGACAGAGAGGGACAGAGAGTGAGTCAGAAATGGAGAAAGAGACATCCATCCATTACTTCTTTCAACAGAATACCTAACATGGAGGGAGAAGCACAGCATTTTCAGAGCAAGCTCTTGGACCTGCTTGGGGTGCTCCCTTCCAGAACAGAGAGAGGCAACCTCTGCTTTTACACTTAGAGCCACCAGAAGCAAACTTCTGGCATATTTTTAGTCAAGAGATCTATGAATACTGAGAGGCAGTATCAGGACACACCTCTTCACGATCAAGATTTTTATTTTTATATTTTTCATGATTAAAAATGAGTAGCAGTTATTTGTTGGGTTTGGGGGTGACAGGAAACTAAAATTCTAGACACCTGGAAATTCTCCTCTTGGAAGTGCCCCATGGGAAAAAAGCTCCTGCCATTACCAAGGTCGTGGCTTTGAAAGAAGTCCATGGAGTCAGGTGCATTCAAAGCGGGCTGAGCAGGTGGCTGAGGGAGCCTCCCCAGTCGTGGGTGTCTATGGAATGAACCAGGACAGGGATGTGTGTTAGTGTCCAGGCACTGCCCAAACAAAGTACCACAAACAGGGGCTTGAACAACGGGAATCTATGTTTTCACAGTCCAAAGACCAGAAGTCCAAGATGAAGGTGCCAGCCAACTGGTTCCTCCTGAGGCTGTAAGGCCTCCCCGCAGCTTCTGGTATTGCTGGCGCTCGTTGGCATTCCTTGGCTTCTGCTGCATCGTCCTGATCTCTGACTTCACCTTTCCATGGCATTCTCCCTGTGTGTGTGTCTGCGTCCAAATTTCCCTTTTTTTTTTTATAAGGACACCAGTCACATTGGGTTAAGGGCTCATCCTGCTCCACTATGACCACATCTTTACTAGTTACATCTGCAACAAACCCATTTCCAAATAAGGTCACCTTCTGAGGTCCTGGGGTTAGGACTTCAATACATGAATTCTGGGGGGACACAACTAAACCTAAAACCGAGGGAATATGTGCTAGGAATGGGGTGGAAGAAGCCTCTGGCAGAGGCAACCTTGGTTTCAAGAACTTCATGGACAGCTTTGTGGGGGTGTGGCAAGAGAGGTGGGCAGGCCCCAACTGGAAGTACAAATTTTATTGCCTGGGGAGCAATTTCCAAAGCAAGGTGTGAGTACCACTAATAGTGGGAGCAGACTTGGAAAGCACTTGAGCAAACTTTATTTTGTCATGTATTGATTTAAACGGGTAGGGAGAAAATGTAACTAGCACATAAACTCATGAATGTTTTGTTAATGAATCGGACATGAAAAAGTTGGTAAGTTTTTAAAAGTAAAGCTATTTTAAGAAAAATATTAATAGCACAGATCCTACTTGGGCATAAAAACCCACCTTGATGTAGTAAAAATCCACATGAAGGCTGTATCTGAGTGACCAAAGTTTGGGAAATTGTTTGCTGTGGACTGAATGTTTGTATTTCCCCCAAGTGTGTGCATTTCTGTGCACTTCTGTGCATTTCTAACTGGGATATTCTTTCAAAGGAGTCCCGCCCCTTTTAAGCAATTCCTCACACAACACAATCCTTTTTGTGCAAAACCACAATGCCAATCCTAAACACAGGGTTTTTTTGTTTTGTTTTGACATATTGTTTTGAGTCTTCCTGTTTTCTTTCATGTATATGAATCATACCTTCAAATACCTAAATTTGCCAGGTTAAAGAAAAAATTATTATTCAATTAAAGAAGGAAATTATTCCTTGTTAAGGAATGGGAAGGCAGATTCTACTCAAGAGGAGCCATCATGATGAATGTAGGGATAAGATCCCATTTTTTTCTTGCAATGGGGGAAGAGATCAACTTCAATTCTCAATACAGCATGGGCAAGTTGGAATGTATAGCCCTGGAACAAGGTGGGTGTCTATGGATGGAAAATCGTAAATGGAAACATCAGCTAAACATCAGGAGTTCCAAACTGACCTAACAGGATTCTTGCTGAAGGAAGCCAGGGCGGGCAGATATCACCTGAAGGTTGTAGGGAATGAGGAATCTGATTAGATATCAAGGATGATTAGATATGAGAGCAGGGGAATATGAGCTAAACCAATCTAGCAGGATTCTTGCTAAAACTGGACAATGTGGAGATGAATGCACAAGTCCAAAAATCGAGACCTAGTTGAAATTCAGGGAAGCCAGAATAGAGTTTGGTCAAGGAGAGAATCTTTGTCACTTATTTATGGTTGCTTTGTCAAACAAAATCAAAGGATATGAATTATGAATCTAATTTTTTTCACTTTCCCTAGAGCTTTTTAGAAACAAGAGTCCTAAAGAAAATCTGAAATTGGTAATGAGTTGGACAAAACTTGAGACCAACCAATTGGAACGTTGGCATTTGGAAGCACATAATAGATATTTTCATATCCACAATTATCATGAGACATATCTTAGGGATCCATCATCATATATACGTTGGTCTATTTCTGTACAGCTACCTAAATATGTATATAATCCAAGTAACCCTAAAAATAAACCCCCAAAACAGAAAGTCATATTAATTGAGGAAAGATGCACTCTTAGAATCCTGTCATATAACCTATTTTATTTTCCTAGGCCTTAAGACTCTTTATGCAAAATAAATTCCAAGGTTAAAAAAAAATTTAACGATGGGTTGGAAACTAGGTCTGGATATTATTCTAAGCTCTGCCAAGCATGCAGTTTGTCCTTGGGCAAGTTTCCTTAGCCTATCTGTGTCTTGATTTCATCATTTGCAGAATGCAGGGTAAGGAAAATCCCTCCCTCTCATTATTATGGATCAGAAGGCATGATTTGGTCCTTTGGCAAAAAGGAATTGCCTCTTTCCCAGGACAGGTAGAAGTCATTACTAGAGTGTGTATTTTAAATAGATATTAGATTAAAAGCAGCATGGTATATAAAAAGAAAAATGATTGAATTGTAGAGTGGACCAAGCTTGAAATGAGTTTACAGAATATTTCTACTTTTTTTGGTCCAAACAAAAAAGTATTGCTTGAACTACTGAAAAATTCTTTCTTGCTTCATCTAGTAGATTTATAAACCCCTTGAGAGAAGACAGATTCTAAATATCATTCGTTTCCCATTCACTGTTAATTGCTCACTGAATAGAAATACTTGCTACTTTTCCTCACTATATCTAGAGCATTTCCCAATGTGTTTCCTTCACCATTGTACTCAACACATTCGTTGTATGACTAGATGACTGTTATTCGTCTATTCCGTAAGTTAACAATCTCCCTTTGTTAGGTGTTAGGTTTCTAATTTCTTATTTTATTAACTAATGCTGCGATGTGCGATCTTATGCATCAATATTTTCCCAGACATCTGGTTATCCATTTACATTGATTTACTGTGATTTAGAATTTTGTGTGGGGGGGGGGGAAGGCAACACAATATACGCTAGGAAAAAGACATATACAAATCAAACTATATGGTTAGAAAAGCACTGTAGATTAATATCCATAAACAAGTGGATGATAAAAAAAAGGGGGGGTGAATTCTATGGAAGGTAACCTCATAGAGTGATCTGATCATAAATTCCTAACTAGGTGGGTGGTCACACACCAAGCCTATAACTTCTTTAGTGACAGATTTTAAGCAAGCCCTGTCCATTGTTCTTTTGCATCTAGGTTAACACACCTTTGAAATATCAGAATACCCTTCGATGGGGGTATTAACTCTCAGGAGAGCACATAACCTTAACTATCCTGCAATCCAGTCCCCACTTCGCTTTTTTCCCACCTCCATGTAATCTCCCTTCTGCTCTCGTCTTAATTTCAACTGCACACAGGAAGCTGCAAAAGTTATTCTGCAGAGCATTTGAGATATTTGCTCCCTGGTATGTATCAGTTTGGCTCAAGCTCTTATAAAAAATTCTCCACAGGTTTGGATGTTCATAACTTCCACAAAGGTTAATAGTGGTTATCCCTCGAGAGTGAAATTTATTATTTTCACGTATTATTCATAATCAGAAAAAAATTATTTAAAAAAAGTAATGATTCTCAGTCTTTGATGGAGAATTTAGTATTTCCTTGCATGCAGCGATATCTCTTTCTCAGTATTTTTGCTGTTTGTTCTCAAAAACTTGCAGCCCACCTCCCCAACCCGCAGGCGCCCTAGGGTAGAAACCGGGGGAACAGATCCTCGGTTCAGCAAAGCGCTAGGGTCTCACATCTTAGGGAGCAGCCGTCTTCCAGATATTAGTAACTGGGCGAATTACAGGCGCGCGGCCTTAACGGAGTACGGGGCATCCCGCATATGGGGAGGTCACAAACCCCAAACCTGAGGTTCCGGGACTTTTAATTAACGGAGATGGGCTTCTCCCCTGGGGTCCCTGCCGCTGGGCTGCCCCCACCAAATGGTCAGGACACTGCTAGGCCTGGAGTCTGGGCATGGGGAGCGGCTGAGAGTCCACCTGACCCACGGGGCCAAAGGGACGCCTCGGCCCCGCCCCCGGCTCCAGGCCCAGCTTCGGGCTCCGCCTCCCCGGGCGTCCGCCGGATCCCCAGGCCCGCAGGGCCAGGTCCTGCTCCTGGCTCCATCCCCTGCTGCCGGCTCCACCCCGGCCGCCTCGGCACTGCCTCCAGCTCCTGGCTCCAACCCCTGCTCCCTGCCTGCCCTCAGCCATTTGCCGCAGCTCCCGCCCGCCAGGCCCCGCCTCCACGGCTCCAGTCCCGGATCCAGACGCAGCGTCTCCAGGCGCGGGCCTCAGGACGGGCCGCTGCAGGCCCCGCCCCGCCCCATCCCGGCTTTGACAGGCCGCCGCAGGCCCCGCCTCCAGCCCCGCCCCCAGCGCGCGCTCCGCTGGGTAGCCGGCGGGACGCGGCGGCGGCAGCGCTGCTCTAGCTTCTTTGTGTTTCGGCAGTGGCGGCCTCGCGGGTCCTCAACGGCGTGTCCCCTCGGCCCGCCAGCTCCCACTCTTCGGTGACGGACCATGTCGGCGGCGGGGGCGGGCCCAGGCGTGGAAGCGGGCTTCTCTAGCGAGGAGCTGTTGTCACTCCGCTTCCCGCTGCACCGCGCCTGCCGCGACGGGGACCTGGCTGCGCTGTGCTCGCTGCTGCAGCAGACGCCGCGCGCCCACCTGGCCGCCGAGGACTCCTTCTATGGCTGGACGCCCGTGCACTGGGCCGCGCACTTCGGCAAGGTGGGCACGGGCACTTTAAGGCGCCATTTTCCACGGCTTTCCTTTGGGGGGTCGGGGAAGATGGGGAATGAGGCGTAGGGGGTGCGGAGCTTGCCGGAAGCACGGGGCGGATGCCAGGTCGTTAGCGACAGTGCCCAGAGGCTTTGGGGCACAAATGCAGCGATGGGGGCGGTCGGGGCCCCGAGGTGGGCCTGGAGTGTCACGGGAACGCGGGGCGGAAGCGGGCCCGGCGGCGCCCCAAAGGGCCTGCGGCGCATGTGCAGCGGCGCAAGTTTCAAACGGGGGTGGCCTCCCGGAGGCGCCGGCTTCCCTTAGGCGCCGCCCTTGGCCGAATGAGGATTAGCGCCTGCGGCCGGGCAGGAGGTTTGGGGTCCATCCGGTCGCCTGTGCTGAGAGCCCTGGCCTCCCGCGGCCGGCGGTCTTCAGTCGTGGTGAAGAGACGAGGCCCTCAGGGTGGCGCACGGGCTTCCCGAGTACCACCAATGCCTCGGGGGAAGGCCGCGGGGCGGCGGCGCCCGGGCCCTGTGTAGCTGCGGGGCCTCGGAGGCCTCGCGCTCCCTCTGACGGCCGACACCCAGGGGAGGATTACAGGCGCCGGGAGCGAAGCCGCGCTTAGTGAAGCTTGGTTGGCCCCGTTAACTTCCCTAAGGGCAGAGGGTCGCAGGCCCACAACCGCACCCGTGGGGGCCGCAGGGTATCTGCGCGTCTGCGGCCGTGGAAACCCCTGCCTCCGTGCCTCTACCGAGGGACCCTTCTTTCTCTCTCCCCTGCTCCGCGGCGCCGGGGTACGCCCCGGTCCCGCTTGAACGAGCGTGTACACGAATTATCCAGGGATAGCTTCACTGTTAGATGAATGATGTATTTCAGATGATTTCGGTGGTGGCATAAACTGAATTGTAAAGCACTAGACCGTTGTGTAAGATGAATAGTGACACTTTTTAAAATGCTCTTAGGGGATTTTGTGTAGAATGTTGTCTGTATGCTTCTAAGACTCTCAGCTTGCCCAGATTTAGTAAAATCAGTGATGGTTGTACTGTCTTGGATCTACATTATTGTAAAGATGTTAAATTAGGTAGAACTCTGTCTTTGTGGAGCCATTATAGCCCCCTTCCCTTATCACTTAAAAAAAAAACTTGAGAAGAACAGTGCTACTTTAAGTTTTTAAAGAATTAGATAACAGTTTCTTCATCTGTGCAGTAAATGAGGTTATTTGATCTAGGAAGAAGTGGGATTCACACGCATTTCAAAAGTGACTAACGATTAAGATTTATATACCTAAAATTCAGGAGCGTTTAAAAATGTTTTCCCTCCGAAATATTGAGATTAGGTTAGAATAAATGTTTTTGCAGAAATATATGCAGGATAACATGAAATCATTTCATTTCAAGAAGATCTGAGCATCTTAATGTTTTTATCACCAGCTGATGAAGTTGCTTTACTTTGCTCTTCTTGGTGCTGCATTCACAATACAGTTGTATCTTTTAGGAAACAGATTCTGATTCTCTTCATAAAATGGAAAAATCAGAGGTGTATTTTGTCGAAAGAAATGAAAGGGAGCTATGACATTGGGGGTGGAGCAAGTAAGTTAATCAGCCATGGGCTTTGAAAACCCATGGCACCAGTCTAAAGGTGTGCCACTATAGTACAGGTCGCTGAAAATGAGCCCCCATGGGAAATCAGTCTCTTAACAAACAAAAGTAAAAGAACCCTCTTTCGTGTCCTTCTTCCACTAGCCTTGAATGTAGAGTTCCCAAAGCAGTCAGTAATCTGAGGCATTATCTCCCTCCTGAGTGCATCTTGCTCTGGTTTAGTTTTACACTAAACTAGGTAACTCAAAGCATTGGTTCTCAACATTTTTTGTCCCTGTGTGTTTTGGGGAAAGACCCTTTGTAACAGGCTAGGACGGCTTTTTTGAAATGGCTTCCCTGTTGATTCTCATCCTCTCTACCCTGATTGAGAATGGCACAGTATTGTATGACAATCCAGTACACTCTGTAAAATGCTTAAACCTTATTACAAGTGGTCATTTATAATAATTATTTACCAACCCAAGGATGCCTTCAGGTGTCTGTAGGGATTAATAATGGTCATAACTAATTTAAAATGTTTAATGTGGTAAGTTTCATGTTATGTGTTTTATGACAGTAAGAATAAAACTGACTTTTTGTAAGTCTCTACTTTTATAGAACCTGAGTAGTAGATTAACTTCAGAGTTCAAATGTAACTAGTAGCAATTACTTTTAAGCTGTCAATCGTTACGCCTGTATAGTTTTAGATACAAAAGAGGCCATAGAATACATCCGTTCAGTCTGAGAAAAAGTTGTTAAGGCAGAAATTAGGCCAAGGATTAAGGGCTACAGGTTCCCAATGCAGGCACCCCTACCCCCGCCCCTTGCAAACAGCTTCCCTCCTTTTATATACTTTTAAGCCTATATTGTTCTTGTCTGTGCAAGAGCCAACTAGCATTAAGCGTATTTATGAGCTATTACCAGCTTTCAAGCTTGTGTTCCTAAAAATGTGCCAGTTGTGCGCAAGTTACCTAACTTTTTACAAGGCTTATTTGTTCCCGGAGGACTAAACATGATTTAAAATCTTTAATTACACCTTTCTTATACAAGCTGTTTTATGGAATATCTTTCCAGATTTCCAAACCCAATATCCTAAATTGAGCCAATAGGTAAAGATTTAAGTCCTGGGAGCTCTCAGTTGATTTTAAGATTGTTTTTGGCATGCCAAGTGAGTTTCATCCTTGTTTTATTTTTGTTGGATTTAACACCTGTTCATCTTAACACTAGTATTGGCACTTTCGTCATATATTCAGTGCATTGATACTTTATAAAAATACACCAAAGATGTTTATTAGCTGTCAGTCCAGATTCGAGTTCCTTGAAGACAGATCATGTTTTAAATCCGTATACTTCCAGCTGTGAGAGATCCTCTCAAAAATGTTGATTGCAGTGATCTGGCCTTTGCAAGGACTGGCTTAAATTGAAAGAGGATAAAAGACCAGACCGGGGAGTGAGATGGGAATACAGCTATTTGTTCTTCTTTTGAGGTCTTCCTTCTGGAAGAGGAGGATTGTTTGCAGTCAGAGCTCTTTCACTAACAGCACTGTGTTTCGTGGAGAAAACAGGGCAGTCTGAGGTCCAGGATCCACCAGGTGGAACAGTATAAATTTTTGAGAACAGCGTGCCTTCTTGGACAGTGCTTGGCATATATGGTAGGCACTTGATAAATGTTTGTTGCCTGTGCTGAATTCTTCTACCTAGAGGCTAGTATGATGTCGATACCTGGCTGCAGTCATGTTTTGACTCACCTGTCTTAGATGTAGAAGGAGCCATAGAGAGAGGTGCAGAGCTCAGCTATGCTCTAGGCCTTTTTTTGCACTGTGTTTTTCCCCCTATACAAACGGTTTGAAAAGTCTTAAGTCCTGCCCTTTCAAGACGTCTTTTCCCTAAGAAAATAATCTGGAAGGTGGGCCTCGATTAAGTATTCATCTAATGCTGCGTTATATAAAGGTGTAGGGTACAGTTGTGCAGACCACAGAAAACAATCTTTGACTATGAAGAGTTTACTATGGCTACACAAACTTTTTTAACTTACCAATCACTTGAACATTTTTATTCTTTAGAATAGTATGTGAAGGTGGGTAAACCTAGTTTTGATAGAAGTCTGAATAATGCAATCTAATCTTTTGATTTTGTTTTTTTCAACTGTAGGAAAATAAAATATTTACATTTGTGTAGTGTTATTCTTTTTGACTTTATATTCCTATGTGCCAACTTTTTATAAGGAAAAATATTCATTTAAATGCCTTTTAAAATTCGTATGGTATTGGGAAGGAATGACTTACTTTGTTCCTTTAAACAAAAAAAAAATTAGTAAAAAATGCCACATCTCCACTATAGAATTTAGAATGTGTGTGATATTTAATAGCATAGCAATATTTATGCATGTTTCAATACCCCTTCCTGTTGTTTTCAAAGTTGGAGTGCTTAATACAGTTGGTGAGAGCTGGAGCCACACTTGATGTCTCCACTACGCGATATGCACAGACCCCAGCCCACATCGCTGCTTTTGGGGGACATCCTCAGTGCCTCATCTGGTTGATTCAAGCAGGAGCCAGCATTAACAAACTGGTAAGGGAGTGCCAGTGATTGACTTGGTTTGTTTTGTTTTCTTTTTCCAGTTATAATTACATGGTGTTGAGTTTTAAGTTGAGGCCTTAGAGTTTGGTATTTTTACCTGTGGGCTAACTGGAATTTATGTTTATTGAATTAACTTGTGGATAATAGGCCCTTCTATATAGCAATGCTTTCTGTATTCTCACCTGTTTTGTGACTTAACTGTGATCCATAGTGACCCAGGGTGATTTGCCCAAGGTTACAGCCGGTAACCAAAGGAGTCTGGCCTTGAGCCCAGATTTCATGACTACCCTGCTCACAGCCACCTTAGCTTCATTTATACCAATTGTGAAAACATCTATGCTAGCAGAAGAATGGCTATTAAATCATCTCTAGTTAAGTTAGCCTTAGCAGATTGACCAACGTGAGGTAATATTGCTTCAGGTACTAGTTGGGAGTGATGACTAGATGCAGATAAGTAGCCAAGTGTCATGTAGGAAGTGACTACTGGACACAAAATGCAAGGATTTTGTATTTAAGCATACAAACATGAACAAGAGAGTGCCAGTTTTTTTCATGGTGTGTTTTCAGTATTCTTTTCACCCACAAGAAGAGCGCTTAGGGAATTCACTTGCATGGACAGGCATTTGGTTTTAAGACACTCTATAGATAATCTGACCTGAGCATCGTCACTAGACTTAGCACCCTGCCCCAGGATTGATTCATCTAAGGCACCTGTGCAGTGAGCTTTGTAGCTCTTCTTTATGGGTTTCTTCTTTTCTCTTTGTCCTTCTTCCTGTTTTTATATGCTTTTTCTACTAATAATCATCAAGGACCTATTGTGTGTAAAGGAACTTTATTTTCTCCTTTTGTCTTTCCTAAGATTCATTCCTTGATGATAATAACCATTGGGAGCCCCTCTCCTAAAGGTAACTCAGCTACTCCACCTACAAAGCAAGTAATTGGTGAAAGGTGTTTTCGCAGTGATTTAACACAGGGATCAGTGGGAAAGGGAAGCGAGGGATAGAAGGGTAATTTGTTCTCTATAATAGGCTTTTAGTAGAGAGGATGGTAAAGGGAGAGTCCTGGATTTTAGGCCTGTTTCTATTAACTAAACTGGAACTCAGGAGGTGATAACAATATTTAGGCTTACCATGCTATTCCTTTCTCTTGTGTCCACGCATGGATACCTTTATGTATACAGACTTCTCTGCAACTTTGTTACTTTTATCCACCTATTCAGGAGTCATAAATCGGCATCTGTTTACCATTATTACATAGGTGTTGTCTGTCTATTTGTCTCATTCTTGGTCCTGCATTCTCCTTTTTCTCCCTTTCTTCTAGTAGTAAGGGCACTGGGGCTTGATTTTATACTCTACTTCATCTCTCTGGCCTTGGGCAAGTCATTTACTTGGTCTCTGGCTCAATCTCCTTATCAATAAAATAGGGATAATCCATGAATGGCAGTATTTAATATTTAGTATTAATATGGAATTTAAGTACAGACTATTCTGTATGTTAATTTTCATTAAATTGTTACATAGCATCTAATTTTACAGCTAAAGAAATTGTTTAACACTTCTTTTCAGACCTTTCAAAATCTCGAAGCCCCTTTTTCATGTTTTTAGCAGCTCAGTATTTTCCACAGATGAAAGGTTGGGCTCCACCACCAAGCCCCGCCCCACCCCTCTGCCTGGGCCCTCCTCCCTTTCCCCTGAACTGCTCTGGATAGCACTGTGTGGAAATATCTTTTGAACTCTGCTACCAGGGCAAGAGTCCACAGATCCCACTCTCTTCTCACAGCCCTCCCTGTATTTTAGCTGCTCACCTGGCTCAATATCCCGAAGTACTCTCTTGTACAAGGGTGTTACTTGGTTTCTTAAGCATCCTGGCATTGCTCCTGAATAGATCTCAGTTGGCTGTGGTCTCATGTGCTGAGCTTCAGTCCAAATCTCAGATGTGGTCTTGCTCTATTAGAAAATGAAATGATCAGACTCCTGTGACAGGCATCCATTGACCCCAGAGGTCCCAGTAACCCTTTTGTTGGCTCCCTCAACACACTGCTGACACATCTTTACATAGACAGTTTTTCTCATTTCCCAGATGAATTGTTATAAAGCCAGATCCAGGTTTTTCTTATTCTTTTTTTGTGTGCATGTAATTTTTTTGAACCTAGCATAGCATTTCTTAATACCATTTTGTTAGTTTTAACCCATCTTCTAGTTTTGGGGCATGTTAATTACTAACTATTCTAAGTTCTCGTCAAGTTTAATAGACACTTTCTCTGCCATCTCTACGGTTGGCATAAGGGGTTTCTGAAACTTAGATGTACTGTCTAGAAGCTCAGTGTTCTTAGTTTACACAAAGAGGAAGTGAAGTTAGTTTTCAAGTGACTTATTTTTATAAGTCTATAGTGACTACCCATGAGTATCACTTCTTTGTTTTTGCAAGTCATCTCTTTAACCCCTTCTAGAATTTTGCTGGCATTTGATGTTGCCTTTTTAGTTTCTTATAACTACATTAGAAATAAGATTTTTCTTAAAATTCAAGATGATTTGTCTGTCTTTGGATTTCTGGTAATCTCTCCCCACTTTCTTTTATTCCTCAGTTTGCCAACAATAGTTCTAGAATCATACTACAAACTATTTGGTATTTTTGAAATGTTACTGGTCTTGAGATGTCAGTAACCTTAAAATGGCTCTTTACTCTTATTCTCTTGGCTGCAGTTTTCTTCAAATAGCATTTATTCTGCCTTTCCCAGCTTAAATCAGCAAAAACCTTTTTTCTTATTCCAAAGATAGCTTTTTGTTTTTTGGGTTTGTTTTTTGTTTTGCAAAACCTCATTGAAATCTCAGTTCTTCTACTTTTCCTGTAGAAAATTATATGTAATTTTTATTTGTCCTTACTATGTACCTCCTCTGTCCTCTCCCCCATTTTGGGGGAGGCTCAGAGGATAGGTTTTTGTTGGGTTTTTTTGTTTGTTTGTTTTTTAAATCAGAGTTCACTAGTTAGTTCCCTGAATAGCCACATGATTTTCTGTGTTTCTTTCTTTACAAATAGGATTATTCTGTTTAGAGCTTTACATCACTTTAGAGCACTTTTAAATGTACACACTTTTTCCTCCATTAAGCAGTCAGGTCTTTAATATTATATTTTTTCTGTAAGGTAATCTATCACTCTTTTTACTTTAGTCCTCACTTCAGTTTTTCCCCATGTGAGTAAATATGCATTAGTGAAGCTCAAATATAGACTAAATATATGAACGAATTGTTTTCTAAGTATCACACACTTTGCGCTGTTACCTCACTCCTGCTTTATATCTTTATCCCTTAATTATGTCGTAGTCTTCTGGCAATTTCAGCTTCAGTGACGATTGATTCAGGAACTGTTGCTGCTTAGCCACTTGGAATTTCCCAGGCAGAAAGTCTTAAATCAATTTTCTAGCAGAAATGACTTCCTTCTCTTGATTGCTCTATCTTTCTTTACCTCTTACTTACCTGAGAGCCTATGAATGAAATTGTATTTCAGATTTTTCTCTATTCATAGAAGTGTAAGCTAATTCATCTCTCTTTTTTTTTTTTTTTTTTTTTGGATGATTGCATTAGTCTTCATAGTCGTTTCCTTGAGTCTGCTGACTTCCTCTGCCTCCTAGCCATCTGGAATGTACATGCTATCACTACTGTAGAGGCCTCATGATTTTTTGTTCTTGACCTAAGAATTCAGGAGAATGTACCCCTTCCCTGGTCTGTTTTTATTTTCTCTTCGTGTCACATTTCTTCATATTCTACTTCAAATTTGGTTCACCACATTGTTTTATTTCAAAGATGAATGCCGTGGTGCATGGTCTGTGTTAATTATGTTACTTTAAAATGTGGAAGTCTTATTGGATCTGAATATTTGTGCGTGTCGCTTTTTGTCGTTTCAGGACTGTGAGGGCGAGACTCCCATTCACAAGGCAGCTCGCTCTGGGAGCCTAGACTGCATCAGTGCCCTGGTGGCTAATGGGGCTCACATCGAGTAAGTGTCTTTGTTTATTTTTCCCAACCAAAATGTCGTCAAGGGCGTTGTGTTTAGAGACAGTATTTAGAGCAAGCAAAAGTCTTGAATTGTGTTTTTAGTATTAGTAATGTAATTTTGCTTTTTAGATCAGGTGGTGGTAGTGAGCAAAATTATGAGTTAAATTGACCACTAGCAGAAAGGGCTTTAATTTCATAGCGCTGTCAGAATTCTTGCCATGAGAGAGAGCATGGAAAGAACATTTAACTAATTAAATTTGGAGGCTTGCAGTGTTGACTTTGCCACTTAACTAGTTGTATCACCTTGGACAAGTCTTTACTTTTCTTTGCCAAATTGTAATTTTAAAACGAGGGCCTTGGATTAGAATATTTTTCAGGCCTCTCTGGCTCAAAAAATTCTTGCAGACAATTAGCTTTTCTAAATTTTTATCTCATCTTTTAGCAGATATGAGAACATTAATTTTTAAAGCCTGTTATGACTTTTAATGATTTATTGTAGCTCTCTATAAAATATAACTATATACATTAAAGACTTCAAACTCTCTCTGAGCTTTTGATACTATTGGCATTATTTTAGCATGTCCTTGTTTTAGCCCAATATATCAACTAGCTTATTTGTGATTTGCTAGAATAATATTAATATTTAAGTGTTTTAATTTTACAGTGTCATTTTGTATGTAAATCATTAGTTAGCCATGACATTATACATTTGTTTTAGGTATTAAATTCATTTGTATTAACTTTCTGTTAAAGATTTATATTATAAAAATTTTTCTTCTGCAGTTCACAGCATTAACAAAATGGATGCGGTTATCACCCTTAAATGTTGAGTGTAAGCTATAGAGCTGTAATAACCAAAATAACTATAATATTAGCTTTTTTGTTTTACCTTGGGTATCTTGATTATTTCATAAAAATTAATTTCAGACCACTTTATTCTAATTGGAAATGTGAAATTTTAGACTTTGGGAGAAATAAAACCCACAAAACTAACTTAGTTTAACCCTTTGGTTTCCACTTCATTGTTTTGACTCTGTATTATAATAAATATTGCAAATAGGTCCTGGACAGCAAAACCATATAGATTAATACAAGGCCTGTCTAATACCTGGGGCTGTCATTAGGCTCTTAGTATCAGAGCTATTTCATTAAATATTATTGTTAGGATTAGTCAGTAGTTTGGGCTTGGATCATTTACTTATATAGTGATTTAGTATTATAAATATCTGTATTAACTGTTACATTGCAGGGAACCTTGTGACTTCATTGTAGTTGTGACTTAAGGTAATGTAAAAACAATTGAATGTATATTATACAGTGTTAAAAAACATCGAGATGATTCTCAATGAATTGCTTTAAAGCAAAGACATATATGCAGTTTTCTTAGCTGTATTTAGATTAAAAACTCAAATTTTTAATAAGCTGATTATAAAATACAGAGTCATATAAAATGATTAAATTGCTTAATTGTCATTTATTGAAATAATAATTAGAAGTTGATCTTTTTTAATGACTTATTTTTCTAAACAATACTCTTAATTGGTCCTGAACATTTTATTACTAAGATGTTAGTTTTATTCATTTTAATGGATAGCTTAATCCTCTAAAGCCAATAAATATCTATTGCTATGTCCTTTTAATAGGTGTCTTATTAAAATGAGATCATTTTATTTACAATTCTGTCCTTGGTTACAGGACCCTCGAGTGTCTCTTTTCCACCAAGTGTGACTGAGCATGGCCTCGAGTGCCAGTTTGTTTTTCCTTCTCAGTATAGAGCCACTCCCTCGAGACCCTGCATTATGGTGATTTCCCTTGACTGAACTCTCAGATATTTTTAGAAGAAATAGCCTGAGCCACCTCGCCAAAAGCGACTCTTAAAATTATGTCTTTGGCCTGGAGTCAGAGCACAAGTGATCGTTATTTATTGCAATTGTAAATGGGGTTATTTAGATTTAACATCTAGATAAAATGTCAGTTTTGCCAGTAAGCTAAATTGTAAATTGCTTTTGATATCTGTTCTGCACATTTTTATAGTTTAACAGTTTTGGACTACCAACAAATAGTTCAATTCCCCCAAATTATGATACTTAGATCTATTTTACTGTTTGCGATAATGCTGCTCATATGGTAAAGTGTAGTCCTAGCAAATAAAATGCTTTTTTCTTTAAGAAGATCAAGGAGCATATAATTAATTTAAAGTTACTTATTTTTTTTCCGGTTCAAAATGGGCCAGATTATTCATTCTTCATATTACATGTTATAATACTTAGGAGATAATATGAATTTTCTTTTCCTGTGAATAGATTAAAAACTGTCTCAAACCAGTATTTTATCACACTTGGCGGTATTGAATAATTTTGTTATTAATTCCTACTTTGCCTTTTGTATATCCTCTGCATAAAGTGGCCAAAGTCTTAAGTTGCTGCTTTTTGGTCATTGGGTAGATAATGGTGAAGGCAAGTGCACCACACATCTGTGGCTAGAATGGTTTGTTATATAACTAACTTGTCAATGTAGGCTGCATCTGTAAGATAACGCATGTCAACTGCTGTGCATCGTATTACATTTTCTAGCACCACACGTGAGTATATTAATGGAGTTTCTTTTTCTTTTCTTACTTTACATCTTAAGTTTTGGTGCCAAGTTTTCTTTTCCATGTGAAGTTTTGTTTCTACTTATATGATGATCATTATTATATTATATACCATTGTTTACATCTAAAAATAAAAGTACACAGGATTAAATGTCAATTTTGTGACCTTTACTTTATACTTTAAGTGTTTGTATACTTTAAATTATCTAAACCTCTATAGTTGCTTCTCATTCTCATTTTTTCTCAAATATGTCAAGTGTAGAGCTTTCATTAAGTTAAATTGTCATCATCAGTTTTGCTTGTATGGCAATTCAGTTTTTCATTGTAGCAAACACTTGCTGTTTGTTTCACACTTAGGATTCTTGATTGGAAGAAGGGCATATACTAACATGGAAAAATTGCCTCTTTTTTTTTGCTTGGTCAAATTAGTACCAATGTACGATTGTCTTAATGTGATTTTGGGGAAAAGCGTCTTGAAGACTTGCTATCTGCTTGTAATTAAGACATTTTTACTACTAACATCGTAAAGTGCAGATTTCAAGCCTTGGATTATCTTTACTTTTGAGTATTTGGGGATATTTTAGCACCAATTAATTTTGGTTACTTTGTTTTTTGTTTTTTGGTTTTTTTGAGAGAGATTAAAGTGGAGCACATTTCCATATCAATCAGAAATTAAGGTAGCTTTTTTTATGCCTTGGAGTTAAAGTCAAGGGATTTAGAGTGAAACCAGAATTACTTGCACCTGAGACAAATTTGCTAGTCCATTTTAATAATCACATACAGGTACCAGTGTTTAGATTACAACAAAGTCTCATAGCTTTCTATAGGAGAGCATTTCTGTAGAAGTCATTAATTCTGTGGTAACCAGATCTTCTAATGGGCTACATATATTTTAACTTAATTGTTTTTATCCCAAGAGGAACTTAATTATGATAACCAGCAAGCTGGAGAAGCATCTATAGCCTTATATAAACAAGTTCAATGACTCACTCTAAAATAATCTTTCTTGCCTAATTTAGAAAACAGGCACACTTGGCTATAATAACAAAAGTCTAAATGTGATCTTAATAGATGTTTTAATGTTGCAAAAATATATTGATTGCTTTTAGGAATTTTTAGGAATTTTTCATTGAAATGGAGTTGGTTTAGTTTGGTTCATAACTGGTGGCCATATTTTATGACCCATCTTTATTCGTTTACCCATAGAGCCGTGTCGAAGCAAAATTTCATTAGGGCAAATCATATAATGAGTATATTTTTAATATTAATGCAGGAAGTTTGTTGCAACCTTTGCCCTTGACAAAATGTAACTCAGATTTACTTTCTTAGCCATTCATTCATGTTTGAAATTCGTGGTTTCTTTTCATTTGTTCACTTTTTTACCCTTCAGAATAATAGTCCAACTATAAAATTTATTAGAATTATAACTGAATTAGTAGTTTCTGATCTTGTAACCTGTGCATTCCAGTCATCCTTATTACCTCCCAGCGTTGCCTCCCTTACCTAATTGTCACTGTGGCAAACTTGTCTGATCCTGCTATTTCCTGACTCTTTTCTTTTATTCTTTTATTAGAGTGTTAAAGCAAGATGGAGGAATTACTTCCTGAGATAGCTATTAAAGTTCTACTGCTGGGCAGGAGCAGATGGTGGACTGATGATATTCTAGAGTTGTTGATAGATTTAATTTAGAATTTGATTATTTTTCATGCTTGAATAACATACAGATTTTAATATTTGTTTAACCACTGCCTTTTTTTTTTTTTTTTTTTGGTAAATAGTGCTTTCAAATAAAATCTGTGATTTCTAAATCCAGATTTAGTGGGAACCTGTTAAGTATTTCATCAGACTATTTGAATGATGCTTTTATATTTTAATGTATACAAACATAATTGGGGTTCAGTGGCAGTGTAAAACTATCCTCACTGATGTTGAACTTGAAATGAAAACTTGGCACCAAATTTATTCAGGTAGAAACTTTAAAAAATAGTTTCTTCCTATTGTTACCTAATGAATATATTTAAGAAAGCCTTCATAATTATTTAAGAGTTTGGATACCAAAGGGTTAAAAATACACGTTTTTCTTTTACTGAAGAAATTTTAGATGTTTGCTAATGTTTTGTTTGTACAAATGGACATTTAGTAATGTTTTTTTTTTTTTTTTTTTTTTTTTTTAATGATTCCATGTATTTGCTTATTCCCATCTAGGAATAGTTACTAATGTTCAGCATACCAAATTTTAAAGTAACCAGAATCGTGAGTTAATGGTTTTTAGTCCATACTGTTAAATTTTGTTGAAATATTGACATAATTAAATTGGCTTCATGCTAAAAATTAAGGCAGTGTTTTAGAGCAATAGCTCTTGGTCAAGGAGGTCACATGACAATGGCTTATGCTCAATAAATGTGCTTCTGCACCTCATGTATGTATATGTATTTTTAATCCAAATGTTGCCTGCAAATATGTGATCCCTTATTATTTAAGTTTCCTGTTTTATGAACCATTGCCCGTTTTAAATCACACAGAAGATTCTGAATCTGTAAAAACTACACATGTCAATGTTTTACAGCTACGTAATTCGAATTGACTTGATTTTTTCAAGTAATCCTAGAAAGGGGGAGCATTCCATATAGAAACTGCTGAAACTGCCACAGGTGCTTCTCCGAAAACCTTACAGTTGTGGCATTGAATGTTCAGTATGGCTTCCTTTCTTCACACGAGGCATACTGTTGAGGTATTTGTTGCGGTGATTGGTTTTAATGCTAATCTAGGAATTCAGATATAGATTCTTTAGATTTGCATGCTTTGTTTACCCTAATTTATGATATCTACCTTTTATTTGTAAACTAACAATAGTTAAGTTGAGATCAGAATTTTAACAGAGATATTATTTATATTAAAATTGTGATTATCTTTTATTGTCACATGGCATTAACAAAAAGAAAAAACATCCTGAAGGTGATGTGACAACTCAGATTCTAAAAATTATATTTCAGGTATTTCCTGATCCGTGGTTTTTCAAATTAAAAAAAAATTCGTTCTTATTAGAATGGCTTTTCATATATTTGAATGCTGTGACCCTATAAGTGGAAAATAGATGGGGATTGGCTGACAGAAGAATGGAGTATTAAAGTTCTTTGGGGAGACATTCTTAGGAATAATAAATTTTAATATTCAGAATTTCACTACAGAAAAAAATCTATTCAGAATTTTATTACAGAAAGTAAAGTACATAAGCATTTATATTTTAACTTTAGTAAAGTTTAAAAAATACCAGTTTGATTTATTTTGCCAGTTGTTCAGCAGAACAGATAATTCATCGTAAAGACTTATAAGCCTTCCATGTTTTCATATTCCAGTTTTGAAAGAATAGTAGGAACTATTGGGAGAAAATGGGTGGTCTGTTCAAAGATGACTTTTCATGTCGTTGACTTTTACAGGACCTAGAACCTACAGAAATAAACACAGTCATAGCTTCCATAATGAACTGTAGCAAATTAATATTACCAGTCATGTCAACTTTCTTTTAAAGAAAATCAGTTCTAAAACTTAAGCAAACTAGACCCCATTTGAACACCCAAGTTGACTGATGTCTAATTTTTTAAAACCTCTGCCCATTTTCAAAGATTTTTAAAGTGGATATTGGGACCAGAGAGGGTAAACTAAAGCTTTAGAATGGCCTAATATGGGACCTCTCTTGGTCCATACATGGGGAGTTTTCAGAAATGGACAAAGGAAAATTTTACATCAGGCATGGTTTATGATTGCCCAAGTGCATCAAACTGAAGACACTAAATTCGAAAGCATATGTTTTTAAAATATTTAGTCTAAAAATAATATCCACACTTTGATTACTACTCCAATTTTCACGCAAAATATAGTTTTTGAGAGTAATTTTGAACATTTTCTTCCAGATACTGTAAATTTCCCTTTGGACTAGTGTGTATAATGACTAGTTCAGAGTAACTTTTGTCTTTACCAGCACCTTACTTGAGGTTGATAGAAGAGGCCAGCAGTTAGTGCACTGTGGCCATGTCACACACACAGTAAATGAATAGCTATTGATCAAAGGGTGAAGGCTTAACTATTTAAAAAGTACTATAACAGAACAAACTACCACATTTGAATGTGAAGTTACCATAGAACCTGTAAATCCTGTCACACTTACGTGCCAGACGCCTATTGAATTTTAGGAAAAAAACGGAGGGTAGCTTAGGTTTAATATCTACTTAAACTTGGAACACCAGATAGATTTTGAAAGTTATAAATCGATGTACATTTTAACTAGAACTACTGTTTCAACTTAGTTAAAACAAAATTAAAATCAAAATTGGAACATGCTTAACATGCTTATATGGAAAAAGAATTTAAAGACCCCAGTCTCTTGTTAAAAATTAGTGTTTTGAGAATGGTACCATTTAATAATTATTCTGGATTTTACTTGGAACCCCATGTGATTTTCAGCCTCTATATATAGTACATTCGAAAATCCTCTCTACTTATTAAATATTAAAAAGTGGTTTAAGGAATTAACACCTTAAGGACTGTTTTCAGTATATTCATATTAACACATTGCCTTATTCAGTTGTAAGACACTTAGAACTTTTAACAGAAAACACTTAAATGGAATAGGAATCATTGCATTCTTCATGTTCTCTCGAGGTCTTTTATTTTACATTCTTCTGAAGTTTACCCTTAGATATTTTTCTTGGTATTTAACATTTTGCAATTTAACAGATTGTCAGCTTTTTAAAAATTATTATTTTTTTGTTTGTATTGAATAGTGCATAAAATTACTAATTAGAAAGATTGTTTTCAGCAACCCATAGATATATTATTAAGAGTAGAGGACTAGTTACCAATATTGTCCATTGGTTGAATGTTACTCAGCAGATCCAGCTTGCTGCTTGTTTTTGAAAGACCCATAAACTAAATGATTTTTACATTTTTAAATGGTTGAACAAAAATCAAAAGAATATTTCATGACATAAAATTGTATGAGATTCTAATTTCAGTGCTCATAAAAAAGGTTTGTTAGTAGCCAGGCTTAATTGTTTACATATTATCTGAGGCTGCTTTCAGGCTACGATGACGGAGTGGAGTAGTTGTTATTGAGGCTGGCCTGTAAGGCCTAAAAGATTTACTTTCTAGCCCTTTACAGAAAAGATGCCTACCCTTGGATTAGATGATCCCTAACATTCCTTTCTGACCAGTTTCTGTAATGTGCACTCTGTGATTGAGCAGCCACTTGTACATTTTTAAATGTGAGCGGAACAGAATTAGAAGTTAAACATCTCACAGAGGTAGAGAATGGAGTAATGAATGTAGGTAAGTAAGAGTAATTCTTCAACAGTCGTACTATGTCCTAGATTCTGAGTTCTAGTCCCCCAAAATTATGTGAGGAACCAGTAGAAATTTGGTTTAACTTGTGATTGTTTGCTCTTACTTGCTTGGTCCATACATGGGGAGTACATAGCTTGAGTTGACTATAGTTCTTTTGAGTTTTGAAGGTAATGCCTTGCAAAACCTGGGCACTTCTTTGTAAGTTTAGTGATGTGCAAGTGTTTGCCTGCTTTTGGTAGAGGGGGAGGCAGGGCAAGGAGACATTGGCAGTATTATTATCTTATGTCTATACTTACGTTCTGAGTCTTCATCTTTTCAGATTTAGAAGAGTTAGATTTAATTTTTATGTGGCAGCTTCCACATTCTTGACAGAGTAGACCTTTTTGGACCATTTTCACTTGTGATATCTTCTGAAAATGAAATATACCATTTAAAAATCATCCAGCTATACATTTCACTTGAATCTTACATTTGCACAACATGTTGATATTAAAAATTAAGAATATGATCATTTCGTATACATATAATTTGCTCTATCGAAACTTTGGTGTTTCCTTTCCATTTAATTTATAAAAAATGTTAAGAAATTCTAAAATAATATTTATCAGAATTCACAGCCATAAGGTAAAAGAAAAATGTCAACTTCAATCCCTAGTAGTCATGCATCCAGCTGCCTTATATGTTTAAGGAAATATTGGTTTTGAGATTCTCAAGTCTTGTCTCTCCTATATCTGATCAAATTGAGTTTGGGCTTTCTTCGAAATGTATAATACATTTATCTCATGCTTTTAAGACGTGAAGTCATGTTTAGTGGTTGTCCAAAAATACGTAGGTTATTCATTTCTGAGATTAGAGCTTTATGAGTGTGATGGCTGGAAATATGAATTCCAGGCTTATTGTTATCTTTAAAATGAAAAACCCTTTTGTCCCTGCTTCCATAGTTTCCATTCTGAAATGTCTTTCTTTTTTCCCATTCACATTAACCTAGGGAAACAAGTATCAAAGGTTCTGTATTGGTCGTTTCACTGACACAAAATAAGGCTTGTATTTGATCATACCTGTACTCTGTCCGCAGCATAGCTTGCTGAGTAGGTATGGGAGGTGTCTTTGTTTAGTACTTCTCCAATTTCAGTTTATCAACCTGTAGCTAACAACCCGTTTTGCCTTTTTTATAGATTTATTTCACAGAGCAGTGTATTTTCTTCCAGGGAAACTTCAACATGGAGTTGCTTTTCTCTAAATTGTTGTTTCCTAATTAAGGTTTATAAGCTTAACTGGTTGTTATATTCATCTTATTCAGATCTTTCACTTATATTCTGCCACCACTTCCTCCTTTAATCTGAATCTCAGCTACTGTAGAAGACATCAGATCTTGACTTGTTAGTGTTACTAGCCATGTGAAATGTTGATTCTTTTCAGTGGTAGGCCTAGGGCATGAGTTCCTAGGACAGTATTAAAAGGTTTTTACAGGAAACATCCACTCAAATACTCTAGAAGGCCAAAATGTAATATTCCTGCAAGTTTTCCTAGATAAGGCCAAAAAATCAAACCAAAAAAACCCTCAACTTTTCAGATCTCCAGTCTGATGATAAATTTTAATGTCAGGACATCCTTCTGAACTTCCACTTATAGTGTCACATGTTAGCATAAAATCTGGCTTGTCAGTAAGCCAGTTACCTTTGTTTTTAGGAAGCCAATTGTTCTGAATGCCATGGACAATTTCAGTACATGTTTGTTTGTTAATGATTTTACTCAAGCTAAAGGAATGAATTATTAAAATTAAGTGCAGATATTATAGAATTCAGATTAAGTCTGAAGTTAGCATAAATTTAGGTTCTTCAGACTAACAAAAAATGATTTTCAGAAGTTAAATAGGAAGATGCCTTTTTTAAAGTTTAGTATATTGATTTTTAAATTACTATCTCCCAAATCTTGCTTAGTAATCAAATGTGCATAAGAAGTTAGTTACAGAGCTAGGATGAGTAACTCCTTCTTTAATGAAGACTTGCTGTAAACCTGTATACTCTTTCATAACACCTTCAGATAGCTAGTCAGTTCAGCAGGAGCAGAGACCAGATGAAAATGCTAATGAGATGTAATTCAGTGTTTTTGTGTCGTACAGCCTGAGAAATGCCAGTGGCCTGACAGCAGCAGACATTGCTCAAACCCAGGGTTTCCAAGAATGTACCCAGTTTCTCTTGAACCTCCAGAATTGTCATCTGAATCGTTTCTATAATAATGGCACCTTAAATGGTGGCCATCAGAATATATTTCCTAATCATGTTAGTGTGGGAACAAATCGCAAGAGATGCTTGGAAGATTCGGAACCCTTTGGCGTGAAGAAAGCTAGAACCGAAGGTGAGACCACATTGTGGGCGGGAAAGAGCAGACTTGTTTCCCTCCTTTAACGTGTTTTCTTTTTTATGGCTGAAAAGCACCTTCAAGATGAGACCTTCACTTAAGGTGTTACTGTGCCCGGAGGATTCTGGTGCAGTGATGGTGGAGTTTTTCCTGTGTTGCCACTTTGAAGATTGGCCATTTAACAAAAGGGGAGGATATAAGAGGGCAGTGTTGACAGCTCAAATGTTAATGTGTATATATAACTTTTCTGCACACCCAGGTTTACCTGCCATGAATTTGAAAGATTTTTCTTGTTTATTGTACCTGTTCGAAATACAACTATTAAAAAAAAATCTGCCACTGTGCCTGATTTTTTTTGTTTCCTATAAATTTTTCTGAGCTTACAACAATTGTTGGTCTGGTGGTAAAACAGTTTCAAATTCGAGAACGTAGATGTTTGCTGTGCTATTCCACTTGCACTGTGATTTGGTCTCAGCTGGTCTCTGTACCCCACAGTGTAATATGTGAGTTTGTCATGAGATCTGGTGTCAGTTTGACATTGAGGACTTAAGTCTCTAAGGTAAGTTACTTAAGTTTTAAGCGTTCTTGCACATTTTTATCTTTAGTTTTGGAGTTTGGAAATAATCAGAATCAGCTAGTCACTCTTTAAGTTGAAAAACCTCCTTTAATCTAGAGGGAAAAATTACACGTCCATATAAAATATCTTAGTCAGAAGACATATTAATAGCTTGGCAGAAATATTTAGTGAACTTAGAGAAGTTTAGAAATGACAGTGAAAAGTAATCACTGAAATTATGCACTTGGATAAGATTTGCTGAAATTAAAAAATTGTACCCTTTGGCTTAAAAAGAAAAATCAACCATGTAAGTATAGCATGAGAAAACCCTGACTGGATAGAGGTTTTAGTTGACCTTAAATTTAGTATAGGTCAACATTACTTTCTTTCTAGTACGTTGTCTACTTTTAATGATAGTATATGCAAATGAAAAGGTTTTTTTCTATGATGTTAATAAAAATTGTATTATCACAGCTTTAAAAATCTTGGTCACCATAAAAACTTTTGATTATATGACTTTTTATAGAAATGAATGTCCAAACTTAAATGTAATACTTTACCAAATTCATAGCTTTTATAAGTTAGAGGCCTAATAACCTAGACAGATGTAATAATAATCATAAGCTCAACATAGGGGGTTTGTCTAACCTTCCAAAATGGTGTTTTTAAATGGTGAAGTATTGCTCAGCATTGCCATTTATTTGTAACATATTCGAATGTGTTTTTTTCCTAATGTATTTTAAAAGCCCTTTAAGGGCATCCACCTTTTACAAATAGTCTTTTTTGTTTATTTAATGTCCGGTTAATATTTGGGAATGGTATTAAGTGTTAGCTTTGTGTGCACTCATGCAAGGATACATCTGTGTCCATGTATATAGGTTTGTAGGGTAAATCTTAAATCTGTGTTTTGTTTTGTTTTTTAAAGGATTGCCACTTAGCATTCTAATAAGACTGAGAAATGTACCTAAAGAGTTTTTAAAACTAGTTTCTGAAGATTTCACGGTCAGCTGAATTGGCCACTATCTCATTATATTAAGTGTCCTGAAAAGCCTTTCCAAGGATTCCTGAAACTTGAATTTTTTCCTAACCCTGTTACTATACAAATTTGATTTGAAGCATCATGCAGATTTTTAAGGGATTTTATTTTCCTCCTCCAGAAAGGGTTCATTTTGGTTGACCAGGGTTAGAGATTCACATTTTACATAAACTCACTGTGCAGTTTCCATTCCTAATGCTCAGCCTGAGGATGCCAGTTCAGAATGTGGTTGAAGCCTGGCCTCCATTTAAGTTTGCAGGTAGTAATCATACAAATCTAAAGTTGAGCACTGTTCCACATGTACATGAAGTGATAATATCACGTCACCATCACAGGAGAAATCTTTACTTGACACCAGATGCACCTTCGCAGCTCTTCTTCCAGTGTTCATTTGTCTGCTGAGGGTTATTTTAATTATTTACTCTCTAAACTTTGTAATACTCCAGTCCTCAAGGTGTAGTGGTAATCCTAAGATTGTCTCGTGTGTCACTTCAGAGTCTGTGTATAAGTTTATATTTGTAAGCATAGATGGGTGTCTTCATCACACCCCCAGACCTGCTACCACTCTTTCCTCTGGGAAAGGAAGAGGTGATTTTTCTTCTTTCATTTTACCATTATATATGCTCACTACAAGTGGGGTATTGAGGCAGTAATTCTCAATTACTAAAACAAGATTCCCTCCTCCCCCCAACTTCCTGAATGTTCTAAACGAAGTCCTTCTTGGCTTCATTGTCTATATAGCTATTTCTGTTCTTTGACTAGTATTTTAGCGTGCAATTCAAGATAGGTTGCCTTAGTTCATTTTCACTTAATTTCTGGCATCTTGTTTTGATTTGCTATTAAAATGTGTGAGCTTAAGTATTTGCTTATTCTGAATTACTCATTTTGTAGATAAGTTTTTGGTTTTCATGCCAAAGTAAAGGAATTTTTTTCCCTCATGTAACAAATGCATATAGAATACTTAGAATAACTTTACATGAAAAAGCACTTAGAAGTTTAAATTCTTTTAGATCACCTCTTAATGATGTACCCTGTGAAGTTCACTCTTTAATTTTATTCTTTTTTACTTTGGAATTAATGAGTCTGAAAGTTATCTGCTCTTCACGGAAAGTAGTATCTTTCTGCTTTCAATAAACTATTTTCACATATTTTAAGGTAATGGAGTGATTTTCCCTTGAAAACTATGTTGACATCAGAGAACTTAAAAGAATAGTAATGCCTTGGCCTTTTTGTACTGCTCGAATATAAACTCCTTTGGAAGCAAGGTGTACTATAAAAATTCATACCATTTTGCTCAAGGTAGAGTGACAGATGGACTTAAGGACTTCAGCTGCAGCTTTGTAAAACTTGGTTTCATTTTATTAGCATTCTTAGTCTTCGGGAATAACACTCAGTGCTAATTATTCATATATGTACTGAAAACTGTTGTACAAATTATCAGTGATCCTGGTTAGAAAATAATGCTAGTTCCAGCCATGAGAGAAATGCTCATCTTGTTTTTAGCCAGCACTCCGGGTACAAGTCCAGAGTGTTCAGTGTGTTACAAACTGACCCAATAAACTACAGTTTTATTTTGGGGAAACGAATTGCCATAAGTAGGCTATGGTGATCCCAGGTCTCAGATGTTGACTTCACTGTTTTATTTTAATCATGTATATTGATCTTAGCATCCTATACATAAACATGTAGGTGTTTAATATAAAAACACTTTTTAGGAAAAATATCTTCAACCTATGATAGTTTAAAATTAGCAGAAGTTTCTCAGCACACTTTCCCCAGGATGACTGTAAAGGATTTTTACTTTCCGTTCTTAATTGTTCACATTGACCAGCCATTTTAATGACTAGCAGAAATTGAGGGTGAATATAACTTCACATGTTAAATGATCTATGTTAGCCAATTTAAACATGAGGTTCAAGAAATCAGGTTTTTAATGTAATTCATTCTAATGCCATATGATATGTGAAAACACTAAGGACACCAAAAATCAGTCATATTAAAGTCATATATACATATGTATATATACATACTAATTTTTGGTGTCCTTAGTGGTCTCAAATGTGCAGTGACTATTTTAATTTGAGCAGAATACTAATTGTGTTTGGATAACAAATGATAGTTTTGTCTTAACTTCTAGAGACAGCATTTTAAAAAACATGAATGAATTACACTTAAGAACCAAGCGATTTCTGTGACTCTGTTAACTGCTGTAATCTTGAGTTTAGCAAACCTCACGTGCCTCATTGGTTTCTAGTGTACGGCTACAGTGGAATCAGCCAGGGCTCGTTCCAGACACTCCAGGACGGTCTTTCACATGCACCTTCCATTTTGTGTTCTTTAAGAAAAAATCCAAGTCCTTTCTTAGTGTTTTCCAGAACTGTCACTGCGGCTCCATGTCCTTGGCATCTCCACTGCTCTGCCCTCTTAAATTTCCCAACCCACAGGTCTGCAGTTGAGGCTGGGCAGGAATTTAAGCCCCGCAAAAGGTCACCTTGTAGAACTGCCCTCTCACTGGCCTTAGATACTATTTTGATTTTAACAGGACCTTTTAAAAAGGCAGTTATTTGGGTAAAACATGCTCTATAGTAGGACAGAATTGGTTATGGCTGGTGGAATACCACCAAGGAAGCGTTTCCTTCCTGGCTCCTTTTAAGGGGAACTGAGGTCAGAGTTCTCAGTTCAGTGGAAAGACTACAGGCGTAGGAGGTGTTCTGGGCCCCCTGGCCACTGCTTCTAGCTGTCGTGGGTCAGCACCTGGGGGGCACTTCTCATCGTCACCTTAAGATGCACAAAAGGGTAAATCACATTTGTCTTGTGACCCCAAGTTTCACTTAAACCCACTAAGTGGAACTAGCCAATTTTTGAACATATCAGATGGTGTCTTCTGTATGGAGTGTGTCTAGGGAGTAAGGCCTTTCCTATGTTTCAAACTGCTTTATCAGTTTGTAGTTTTAGAAACTCCCTGAAACCTGGCTATAGGGTAGTTATGCAACTGTTGAGTTTTAGATGAAAATGCAAGTGCAGACTTTGGTGTTATCCTGGGCACCTTCCCCAGTGAAGTTGCTCTCCTAGCCCCTGAGGTCAAGGATGAGGGCATCTTGGGCAGTGGTCACACTTGGTCGTGACTGCTCATGGGAGAAGGAGGCTGGTAGGGTTTAGTTTGAACCAGTCCTAGGTGGTTTTCCATCAAATGTGTATTGTCTAATGTGTACTAAAATCTTCTCAAATACCTGCTTTGGCAGTCAAAAGGAAGAGACTACAAAATGTTCAGGAATTTTTAACTAAGTCAATTGGAAAACAGGAAGGGAAGATATTTCTTTCCCAAAACAATCGAAATTTACAATTTTTTGGAAGAATTCTGAAATTCCTACAGGCTACCTTTCTCAAATGCAATGCTGAATGTTTTAAATAGTTCCTTTGACAATGATGATAGGTCCATGGGAGAGAAAATGCCACAGGTGACACGATCTCTGGTTGTGGGAGAAAGAAGTTGGGCCTAGATCCAATATTCTTAAAATTCTGAGAAGCCAATTTCAGTTTCATGGCTTAAAACAATTTTAAAAAGCAAGTGCAACCTCATGCCTCCATCCAGCTAATTGAGCACCTTCTATTTTTACAGGTGTTAGGAATAAAGAAGTGAAGACACGAATATAAAATATATTACCCAAGGTTCTGAGCCAGCTAGATTACCAGCCAAGTTAAATATTGTATGAGAACATCTCACTATAAAGATTCTATTTCCAGAGAAATCATTTCATTCTAGGCTGTCTGTGTTAGCATTTGCTTCCCACATTAAAAAGAGTTTGACTACCAAAATATGAAAGCCTTTGGTCTTTCATTTTTATCGTGCTGTATTAATCAGAAACTGCATTAACAAAAAACCCTGCTAAATAGAATATTTCAGAATAGAATTTCTAGTGCACTGCATAGGTCTCTAGTTAAGGGAATGATTTTTGCTTTAAAATGGTGGTGAGCCCAGCTCCTCTATATCCATTTTTATTTTGAATATTCCCAAACTCCTCTTGCCACTGACTTCCGGCCCCCTTGTGGCAGGTCTGGCTTCATGTCCCACTTCCACTTTACAGACATGACCTAAGATGGTTGTGATTCAGTTTTATCACTGGTTACTCTCATTATTCTTAATGGTTTTTGCTTCTTTTTTGTGTTTGTGCCTTTTCTGGCTAGAAAGTGGATTTCATTAGTTGATAATGAAAGGGGCACTATTCTAGGCATCGGGCTTGGAATGAATCTACGAATATCCCCACTTTTATGAAGATTTTCTTTGGGGTGTGTAGGGGTTATCCTCTTGGCTTATTTGTCTGATTTTTTTAACCTGCTTTTCAGAGATCAAAAGTTATAGATACAACCTACTTGCCACTTTCCCCAAGGCACTCTGGCACCCAAATTCCAAAACAAAACCAGACGTTAAGGGAATGGGTACTTAAAGCTGTGTTGTGTACCCAGTGAATTTGCTTTCTTTTTTAGGAGAGTGTATGTGGTTTTGCCATCATAATCTGTGCCACTTCTCAGTTTATTAGGCATTGGAGAGTGTAAAAGGGGAAAAATCAGACCCCCATGCTGACTGCAGGTTCCTCATCTCAAAACACTGGCTAAAAACTCCCTGAAGGTTGTGAGGATTTTGTCAACTGGTACCTGGAATGCCCCTCCCTAGCAACCCCCTTCCCACACTTTTTAAGATGTCCTGTTTACCACTGATTTCTTTTTTTTTTTTTTATGAGGCAACCCTTTTTGACCCCACAGATTGCAAGGACCTGGTCAGCTTACAATCCCTTATTTTTTTATTTTTTACACCTACAGCACCTGGTCTTCCTGGGTGGTGTCCCATCCAAGTACTAACCAGGCCTGACCCTGCTTAGCTTCCAAGATCAGATGGGATCAGATTTGTTCAGGATGGCATGACTGTAGACACCACTGATTTTTTTTTTTTTTTTTGAAATTAACCTTGTTTCATAGTGAAGATAGAACCTTGCTTATCAGCGATTTTGGTTCTGTGGAGAAGACTGAAACGAACAGTTTAGTTCCTCTGTTTTCAAAGCACCTGTGTAGAATGATTTTGGCCTCATATCTGTGCGGGCTTCTGTTTTTTCCCAACTACACAAATCACGTTCTTTTTCTGTTTCTCCCATATACTAATCATTTAGAATTTGTGTTTATCATTAAGACTGAGATTGTTATCTTTGGTTTCAATAGTTGAAATAATCTGGTATGTTCATTTATTGAAAATGACTTTCTATATTGAAAATTGCTTTCTCTAAAATTAGAAGGAAAATGACTCAATATTGAAAATTGCTTCCTCTAAAAATAATCGTCTATGGGCCTGCTACCCTGAACAAACCCAATCCCATCTGATCTTGGAAGCTAAGCAGGATTGGGCCTGGTTAGTACTTGGATGGGAGACCACCTAAGAAGACCAGATGCTGTAGGCATAAAAAATAAAATTAAATTAAAAAAAAAAAAAGATCGTAAGCTGACAAGGTCCTTGCAATCTGTGAGGTCAACCAAGGGTTGCCTCGCCTAAAAAAATAATAGAAGTCATCAAAGCTGTAAAGTTCAAGTCTCTTTTTAAATGTTTATTTGAAAGAAATATTTAGTACTGAAAGTTGTTATTGTATATATCTTTTGACCCAGGAATAATTCTAAGTATTTATCTGAGTAAAGGACCAAAAAATGTGTACAAAGATGCCTTTATAAGGATGTTAGTTATGGTATTTATGATAGGAAAGAAAACTGAAGCAATCCAGACAATAGGGAATTTGGTGGTGGGTGAATTATAATACAGTCATACAGTGGATTATTAGTTAACTCTAAAGATTTTTTTAAATTTGATGGAATGCATTCATGCCATGGTCAGTGAATCAAAGGAAGGCATAAAGGTTTTGAAAAAATATATGCTTCTCAAGACTAGAAAACCATACATCAAATGAAATGAGAGTGGCTGCTCCTGAAGAGTGGAGACTACCAGGGTTTGCAAGGAGAAGTGTTTTTGCACAGACCATGTAATACTTGGAAGAAGGTGATTAAAGTAGCTTTTCTCCAAGATACGAAGATAATTTTATAAGAAATGTACACATATAGCTTCAGCTCCAAAACCTTGAAACTAAGACTCGTTTCCAATTTTATTGTATCAAAGCACGGGCTAGTGCCATACTGAGAGAGTATTGACAGGCATGTCTTGAGTCTTGGCTGTTACCTTATACTCTGTTACTGAAATTAGTGAATTTTTTTTTTAATTCAAGGATCATTTTAATGGCATTTGTGTTATTTCAAGAATTGTGCCAGTAATTTTTTTAATGAAAAACAACTGAAGGAATGTTTTGGGGCATAATATAGAGCATGATGAATTTTTAAAAAATATATAAATGTCTCTGGGTTTTGTAAATGCTTTTTGTTGGCCAAATAACGGTCTTAAATGAGAAGTAAATCTAGAATAGATATCTGAGATTTCGTGACATTTAAAATACACCCTTCAGGAATTTTTTGTGTGTGTGTGTGGAAAGTTTCTTGGTAGTGTTCATTAGTAATATGAAATTATTTGACAATTTCGGAGCATTCTCTGACAAAAAGGAATGAGAAACATTTGTCTGAAAATCTTTATATACAGGGCATCTAAAATTTCCTTTGTTTTCTGTGCAGCTCAATGCTCGGAATACTGCATGCCACTAGTGAATGGCGAGACAGAAGACGATGCTGACAAAATGCACGTCGATAGAGAGTTTGCTGTTGTAACAGGTGGGAGTGGACAGTTTCCCGTTAGCTGCAACAACAGTCCAATGGTCGAAGACACCAAACAGCAGGAGGGTGGTTCTGTTGGACCAAAAGAAATAGAAATATATACTGTTTCAGCAATGCAGACCCCTTGTCGTTGCAAGAATCAGTATGCATATTATTTCTAACATAAGTTTCTCTCAAATGAGTTTCGCACTTTGTTGTCTGGCATTTTAAAGAATGTTATAATTTACATATCTTGGGCAAGTTTGTAGATACAAAGATAAGTGTTTTTGGTGCATTCTATGGATATGAAAAATATAAGTGCAATCTTCCTATTTTGATTTTAAGCTTTTGCTTAATGTGCCTTGTTTAATTTTAATGAAGTTTTGCATTTTTAATTTCGGGGTGAATATACCAGCTGAACATGTATTGCTAGTAATTTTAAAGCAATAAACAGCAAGCAGGATCACTCACTATAAACATTGAAAACTAGTAAATGTGGTTTTGACTTGTAACCAGTCATACCAATATGGAATCTTTCACTTGACACTCTTGGTTGCTCTGGTTTCTGTGGCATTCACGCTAGGTCTAGTAAAATGCTGAACACCGTGTCTCACAAAATATTTTATATGCTAAAATTTTTAGTATATTAAAAGTTTAGTATTAATAGTCGTTTTTAGTTTATAAAAGGCAAAGGCTTGGTTTCTTTTAGCATTTAGAAAAAAGATCCATTTAGTTAATGCTTTTTTCTACTGTTCTTTTATTTTTTTACTTAGATGAGCATGAAAACATTTTAGCCATTCTCTTACTATGCTGATATATTAGAAATTGGTACTGGTTTTTTAAAAGTTTTATGTCTTTATGCTAAATTCTTCACTGAGGATAAAAGGTTACGTATTTTGTTTCCTAGACTTGCATGGAAAAATAATTTCTGTTAACGAAAAGAAAATGTGTACATCTTTCTAGAGGCTACAGAATTGTAATGGGTGGAGTCACCTTTTTGCTAAATAATTAAATGAGTAAATTTTCCAAGGGAAATTCTTGTTAGATAATAAACTTAAAGACCTTGGCTAAAGATAAATAACAAAACTTTTTTTAAAAATGACATTGCTACATACTTTTAAGAAGGCAGAAGTCATCACTCTTTAATCTTCAAACATGAATTCCCTGGGTTTTCTAGTTAAATTTAATGCCAGGCTTGAACATAACATTGAGAAGGCCATACTTTTTTTCAAGCCCAACTCATCTCATTTAACAGGTGCCAAGTAAGCATTCCCCATATTTTCCATCATTTCATTTATAACACTATCTAACTGAATAAACAAAAATTTTTAAATCACTAGAGATTCCTTGCAGTAGATAGACAAATAGGTGAGAGGGAAGTATGAGTCCTGAAAGGCAGCTTGGAACAGAGTAAAGGACAGTACGGGACACAGCCAGCGCAGTGCGAGCCCCAGCCAAGTTGAGTTGTCTGAGCCAGTCTCTAACGTGTCTGCTACTTTGATGCTCAGTTGTATTAGGTTTTCAATAATGATTTGAGATTATCAACTGACTTTAGTTTTAAGATTGTATAATGGAACTAATTTGCTTTAACTAAAGAAAAACAATACACACACACTGAACATTAAGTGAAAAAAATGAGTCTTGTTAACTCAGATTTCTGAGGCAATGTTTGTTTACTTTGGTAGGCCCAATCACCTAAAATATAATTGTCTTATTTGTTAGTAGTATATCATATTTGTCTTAATAGCTATTCAGGTTGCCATCATATTCATGAGTTTTATCACCCAGGATAAATTGTTTATAGTTGATTTTTGAAAACAAGAAAATTAATATAAATACCTTCCTGGGCACAACTTGTTTTATTTCTTTTTATTTTACTTCATGTTCAGTTCTTGAAACACTTATTCTCAACCTTGAGTTTTAACTAAATAGAAAAGCTGTCATTTTATCAAAAAAATAATTCATAATCCTCTGAAGAATTTATAAAAGTTATTAAACTGTAATTATCACTTAAATTGCCAGAAAATTGATGATTAATGGAATGTTTAGAACATGTTTTTGTTCATTGAACAAGCCATTGTCAGGGAGGTTTGCAGACACACAGAAACCTCTGCCCAAGTGCAAATCAGAGGTCTATAGATGGCGAACCAGAAAGTAGACCCTTCATGGGGAAAGTCACACTATAAGAGATGTGTTAGAGTAATCAGTGTACAAAACGGGTCCTCATCTATTATAGAATTTAGCTCTTTTGTATTTAATATCATACCTTGCTTTAATAGTGCGGAACATTGGGATAGAATTTAATATTATGCGGAACATTGGGATAGAATTTAATATTATCAAGCAAAACGTAATTTAGGTCATTCTCTATACTGTTCTGTGAATTACTGTGGACATGAATATTAAGTCTAGTTTCATTATGCAGAGAAATACCTTGTAATTGCCTGTTCCCATGTGCCCAAACGTTTTGTGATTGACATTTTTTTTTGTAAGATATCCTCCTCTTAATGGATGTCTGTATATGCATATTAAACTATCAACATTTTTCCAACGTAAGTGGTTTTTGAAAATAGCCCAATAAAGTGGAACCGTTGATATCATAATCACTTTAATCACTGAACTCAGAAGAAACTTCAGAACTGCCCTTAGCCCAAGACTGTATGCATGAGAGCTGTTAGTATCTATAGCTCCTTCCTGTAGTTGCTGTGCTCTGCAGTGCTGGTGTGTGGCCTTTTGCAGTACTGTGTACATGTGACTGTTGCTAAGAAAAGAAAACAGTTCCTTTGGGTGTTCTTGTGTATGCTTCCCTGACTTATAAGGTGTGACACTGTGTCACCTAGTCCGAGGAACTGCCTTAATTCACCTGTTTCATCAACAACTTCCCTTTATTCTTAAGAGCTAGAGAAGTTTGTATTTTATTTTAACCCTTTGTGGGAATCCTTATACACAGTTCTGATGGACTTTTTCAGGAATGATTTTAAAAACTGCTCTCTGATAATAGTCTTAAAATGAGAAGGGTTTTTTTTATGGCTTTTCAGTACTATTAGTATTTTTCATGCAGTATATTTGTCAGCTTAAGTTTTTTAATTTGGCTTTTCAGTACTACTGAAATTTATAAATGTTTCCTTTCTTACCAGGCAAATGCTATTGTATTTTGTTTTTAAATATATCTATGTACAGTTTTCACATTGGAAAAGAAATGATTCATTTAAAAGAGAACGCAAAAGAAAAACTAATTAAAAGTCCTTTAAAATTGTAGCAGCAATGAAGCATTTTATAGTTTCTCTTCCCCTCTGATTCTGAATTTTGGTGACAGGTGTATTTCTTAATGCAGATATGAAAAACAGTAGCTCCGTATCGAACACATTGACAAATGGATGTGTCATCAATGGACATTTGGACTTCCCTTCCACGACACAGCTCAATGGGATGGAAAGCAAGAATGACCAGTGCTTAACAGGATCTAATGGAATTAGCAATGGATTAGTTCCAGGACCACCATTTCCGAGTAGCCAGGGTTCTCTGTGTGTTAATGGGACTGAGGAGCCAGAAAAGACCATGAGTGTTAACCCTGAGATGTGCGGTTCTCTGCACCTGAATGGGAGTCCAAGTAGCTGCATAGCTAATAGACCATCCTGGGTAGAAGATATTGGGGAAAATTTGCACTATGGACATTACCATGGGTTTGGGGACACAGCTGAAAGCATCCCTGAGCTTAATAGTGTAATAGAGCATTCCGATTCTGTGAAGGTGGAGGAAAGATACGACAGTGCCATCCTGGGTACCATGCACCTTTACCATGGATCTTAAAGATGAGTGGCCTGGCTCTGTCTGGGCGCATTAATCCTTCTAGTAGCCAACTCAGAATACTAATGTAGCATCAACCTGAAGGAATGCCACAACTTGTCCTATTTTTTTATACGTTAGTTTTCTGAAAAAGTAAGCTTGTATCTGACAAGTTCCTCGTGAGTCCTGGTGAATGCACGAGTAGGGCTTATTTAGTGCATAGGCGTTTCTTCCATGGGATAGTGGGCCTCTCACATGATGCACTTTTGGAATTTAATTTTTCCGCTGTCAGTCTCCATGTTTTTAATCCTGTCGCCATAAATTGCCATTTTTCCCTTTGTCAAATTACATCTGATTGAGATAAAGTGGAGGTAGTAAATGAGGTGCCTGGTAATTTAACTCTTTGCACATGGGCATCATTTTGAAAAGCTTGCTTTTACCCATTCCTGTAGAATTTTTGACAGAAGACAGCTATTTCCCTATGCAAGGTCCAGCCTTATAAAGATTACTTGCAGTGATTTGTATGAAGAAATGAACGTTTGTCTTTTTCAAAGTCTTTTCATTGAAACTTTGCAGCTTGCCATGTGGTGAAGGTTTATCTTGTAGGCACACATAGTGGCTTTGGGGCGTCGTCAGCGGTCTCCTTTAATGGTGTAACTCACCCCCTGGATTTCATTGAAAACTCACGCAGCCTGAAACTGACTTCTGATTGTGTTTTTATTACGCATTTCCTACTTTGTCTCTAGAATTTTTACCACCTATAACGGTTTCCTTTATATGTAGTAGAATTCACTATTTGTAGAAACTGTCAGGTCAAAATATTTAATTGACTACTCTGACGTATTTTCTTTTTTCCTTGTTTTGTTTTTCGGGGATTTTCTGCTTTAAAATATATACCACTATGTATATCCAGTTAACTGAGAGAATTTTGAATCTCTCTTAATAAAACTGCATTAAGTTTATGGTTTTATAGAAATTAGCTTTTGTTTCAATGACTAGTGGTTACACTGCAAATATTGTAATGAATTTTTACTTTTCTGATTTTTGTAATAAAAATTGGTGAAGACAGAGAAAATGTCAAATGAACAAACCAATGTTCCAAGAGTGTTACTAACATTTTGTTTTTAAACTGTCCTTTACAAATTGAATAAAAAAGACTCACACTTGATTTGTTCCTACGGTGTGGTTTCTTTCCAGGCTGTATTGTGGTGGGAGGCGGGGCCGGCAGAGTGTTGGGGTTGTCCGTGGAAGGAACTGGAAGGGCGGTAACAGTTTAGTATTGCCTTTCATTTTGCTTGTAAGATTTTACTTTACTCTTCTGATTCTCCCCATGTGTTGTTGGTTTTTTTTAACCTTTTTGATTTGTTCATATACTCTAGCTTTATGGACACTTTGTCTCACTGGATCTGGCAGGACGGGGCTGGTAATAATTGCTGTCAGCTAACGGTATTGTCCCTGTGTGCCTATTTTCATAAATGGCAACAACCATAATTTATTGAACTTGATTGAGTCAGCAGATATTAATGAATATAATAAGCCTTTTAAAAATATAAATTGTAATTAGTAAGTGGCCATTCTGGCATGCCAATATATATTATTTAAAACGCTCATTAGTTTATTATTGTAAAACTTAATAGTCCAAAATGAGGGAGCATTAAGCTTTGAAAGTGTCACAAAAATGACTCTCATGAGAACAGAAGAATCTGTTTGCATCACCACCACCTCATCCCGCGCCCATAGCAGGCATCAGTAAATCAAGCTCCAAACCCAGATGGCCTTGGGAACTTTTTTAACATACATCCAAGAAACCCCCTCAGATTTCTGAATTTGCAAAAGAGATGAAACCTAATGCCATTTATTCCCTGCTTGGGCTGTTTTTTAAGGTTTTTCAGAGACTTCATAGTGAATTAATATTACTGAAAAACATTAAGTGACTATTAAAATACTATAAATATCAGAATATTTGGTGAGTCTTGAGAATTGGACAGAATATGACTGCTTTTGGAGGTAAAAAACATTGGTAGAATCTATAATAGGGCACCATCCACACTTCAGTGGGTGATTGATACAGTGTCTTCCTGTTGTTCAGAGTCATGGACTTATTTAGAGATATATAAGGAACTTGTTATGATGGAATTATATCATGCTTGGAATTTGTATCAAAATAATAAAGGAAAGTTAGTGGAGACAAAGCTCCAACAAGATTGGGTGTGAGCTAATGATGTGAGGTACATGAAGGTTCATTATTTTGTCAACTTTGGGGGAAAAACTAGGACTTTACTAAGAAAAAGAATGTTCTTTACAACATTGTGGACATTTTAATGTTGATTAAGAATAAGCTTATATTTTGTTAGGCTTAATTCACCAAAATTAAGCTCATGTTCAACTATTACAGTAGTTCACTGATTCTTAACTTTTTTGGTCTGAAGACCTTATTAGTTGCTTCTATTCTTAAATACTAGTGGCAGACAATTGGAAAATGAAGTAAAAATTCTATTTAAAGTAACACCCAAACCATAAAATACTTAAGAATATATCTTATAAGGTGTTCAGGACCACTACACTGAAAGCTAAAACATTCCTGAAAGAAGGCCTAAATAAGTGTTTTGAGGTACGTAAAGAAAATCTGGCTTCATACAGATAATGTAATTGAGAAAGGGAGGAATATTTTAATAGCCTTTGCAGTTAATTGTGGGTATTTGATATAACACCAAAACTACAGTGGTAGTTTCTTAAAGATTAATTGCAATATTGAATCAGAAACCAGCATCAGTTTGTTTTTTTTTACTAAGTTACATTAAATCTGTTTATCTTACACTGTGAATGGACCTCTATCCCATGCATGATTTTCTAACATCATGCATTGGCTGTTTGGAAAATATTCTTTAAGTGAGCTCTGCAGATATTCCAAATGTTGAAACATTTCATTATTTAATATTAAAAAATCACGCATCACTAACAATCTCATGAAAATCAGAAGCTGCCAAGCACACAGTAGTGAATGCAAGTTTCACAACATTCTAATTTTTGCTTGAAAGCTCCAGTTCTATCAATGGCCACGAGTACTATCAGTTTTCCTCGAAGTGGCTCACTTGGTTAATTTTTTTAAATCATGTCTGCCAAACACCCAAGTCTTAACCATAGTTTGTCAATCATTCTTTGAAATAAAAATGTTTCCAGAAAACTAGTTATGTCATAAGACAAGTGGCCAGACAAGTGCTTTTCCTGGAGACAACCATTGTACTTTGATGTATGCAACAGAAACCCTTTATGCATACTTTCCACCTCATCACACAGAATATGTACTCAAGGACATTATTAAATAAAATTGGCTTTTTTTTAAACCGAGTGTACAGCAGTGAGGAATAGAATGGTAACCAGGACAATTGTAAGACTTAGACCACTGCTTTTGAACCATCAGTGCAAGTGTCATCACAAGAGGAAGGCAAATCACATCTTGGTAATACAGTTGTAACTTGCATCCCCTGAAATGTCCCCGAGGCCCCCAGGGGTGTGCACATCACAGTTAAGAACTGCTTGAATGTTTGCAACAATCCCTTCTCAGCAACTAAGTGATAAATTCTGGAACTCTAGAAGTGTGTTTGTTGAGTATCAGATTTTCTCTAGATTATTATTATTTTTTTTTTTAATGAAGACAACAGCAAATAGGAGGAGACTAATTGGAGACAGAAACAAAAACATTTTGAAATGTTTTCCTGAAAAGGAGAGCCAAGACATAAGCGATAGAAAGAAAGGGGAACATGTCATCAAGAGAGTTTGAAGATGGGAAGATAGAAAGAAGGGAGAAGGGCATGCAGGTGAGAGGTGGGCTCCCTGAGGACGGGGAAGGAGCAGCTCTCGCCTCCATTAGAGGGACAGAGTGCTGGTGCGGAGGGTGAGGGTTTGAGCATGTGGAAGTTCTCTCTAGATCACTTCTATTTCCCCAGGGGAACAGTAAGCCACCAGCTCAGCGGGCATATGGGAGAAGAGTTGGTATGTGAGAGGCAGTGGAAAGGGGAGAGAGCTGTTTTGGAGAGTGAGAGTAAATGGACTAAACAAGTAGCGTGATTTCTGGGAGGTGCCAGCATCACTTAACATTAGTAACTGCAACTAAAGTGGTACTCAACAGAAGCCTTGATAACGCGCAGTTGGACTTAATCCAACCAAGCCCAGGGGACTGTTAGAGTGACTGGGATAGGGCATAGATTTAAGCTGGCTCGAGAGGAGTGCAAGGGGGATTGGAGGGAACAGAAGCCTGGCGGGTTCTGCAGACAGTGTTTCTGGGTGTTGAATGTTGGTGGGAGAGTGAGTGGGCTGAGAAGCGGGGGGCGAAGGCTGGGACGTGTTTGTAGTGAGGGTCATGAGGGGTGTGTGGCTAGTCAAGGCAATGTGGCCAAGGGAATGAGGAGACAGACAATAGAATGGAGGGACTCAAGGAACTGAATCACTTCATGAACAGCAACAGCCCCAAGTTATGAGCCTGGTAACATACAGAGTGAGAGTGAGCCAAGAACACAAACTCTCAAGAGAGGAGGGGAAGGGCCCAGGGTGTTAAGGGAGCAAGAATGATCTAGAAGAAGTACGGGGCCAAGAGGGCACCACTACCCCTCCAGGCTGGTATGAAAGAACCCTGGTACCTCTGAAAACTTGAGAGATCCCACCCTAGGGAGAGTGGCCTCGGAGAGAGGAAGGACGAAGCATGAGGAGAACTGGAGTGGACAAGCCGTTTTGCTAATGCCTGGTCAGGGTTCTAGAGGGCGCAGTGGAGGCGAGGGCAGAAAGGGGCATGCAGAGGTGAATGGCATTGGAATTGGGGTCTGACGGGGAGGGACAGTCATTGAGAAGAAGTGGAAAAAATTAAGTCTTAAAGATGCGTGTTTGCCAGACTTCCTCTTAATGATGCACCAAAATGACCAGTCGATTAAGCAACAGAATGATGTGTTGGGGAAGGAAAAGTAATTTTCCTTCTACTCTTCTGAGTTCTATCGTTTGATCTAATAATCAAATTGACTTGAGACAGATTAACCAGAGAAAATAACCAAATCTATTACTATGTACATCTGAGGATTCCATAAGAATATGGGACCCCAGGACCAATACGGCAATTAAGGCTTACATGCCATCCTGAGCCAAAGAGAAGGGCAGGGGTGTGGGGGTGGGGGGTGGGGTAGGAACTTCAAAGGGGGGGAAGGCAATTCACATGAAAGCAAATATTTGGTAAATAAATGTTTGCTGGGCCATCTTGAACAATGGGACACAGAGAACTTTGATCAAATGGGCTTTGCTAGGTTCCTCCCTATCACACTAGTTCATATTAAACCAGTTATCTGTGATGATAGCTCCCTTCCTGGAGCAGGTCCTCCATCTAAATTCTTTTAGGCAGTGAGTCGAGAGGTCAAAAGTTCTTCCTGAGTCCTTTGTTTCTTAAAAATAACCAACTTAAAATAATTAATATCCCAAAAACGTGTTTTGGGGTTGCATACTGCTTTCCCTCAAATTCACACAAATGAATTCGACTCAGACAAGTGGGATGTTTAGGGTGTCTTATTTTTTTCTCTTACAATGCAGCAGTGAGCATCTCTGCACAAATCTCTCTGGTTTTATAGGGTGGAGAACTAAGATTTAATTAGTTCTTAAAAATATGGGTCTTAAAAACTTAGAATAGCTGTTTGGTAGCTAATCCTGAAGTTAGGAATTCAAGATTTAAATGGTGGTTTTAGAGGTGAGAATGAGATTAAGAAAGAGAAGCTGCTGAGGCTGAAATGGGTAAAGAGGCTTGAAGGTGGCTGGGAGGGCACAGGCTCAGGCAGAGAAAGGAGAAATGGCATCCTTGAGACTTCTGTTTCCCTCTGGGACCCATTGGCAGACAGAAACCACACAGTAATTCAGAGGGCAGTTTAACGTGTGTGTGTGTGTATGTGTGTGAGCACGCACGCATGCATTATATATATACACATACACACGCACACATATATATATATATACACACACACACATTTTATATATATATATATATACACACACACACACATACACACATACATATATATATATGTATGTGTGTATGTGTATATATATATATAAATTCTAAACTATGATAGGATAATTAAAATAGGATAGCCGGGACTGAGGAAGAAGAATCAGCATGATTTTGGAAAGGGGTCACTTGCCTAGGCTGCAGTTCGAGGGGGTGCTGTGGTCACAGCCCACTGAGTGCCTGGACCAGGGCGGCTCCACAGACCCGGCAAGCAGGAAGGAAGTTCCCACAATAAAGGCAAGCTGAGTCTGGTGGGGACACACAGAGTGCTCAGGGCACTGCCGCCAGTGTGGCCTGAAGGACCTGGAGTCGGTATGGGAAGGTCACAGCAAGATGGCACCAGATCCTGGCAAGGGCCGCAATGTCACTGAGGGGCTGACTATGGGTCAGAGCAGCTCTGATATCTCACCCCCTCATGCACCCCCACACACCGCTAATGAATGTGCAACAGGGACAAAAAAAGTGCAGAACAGTGCCTCCTAACCAGGAGACTCCCTCCTGCTGAGTGTCCCCAGCACCCTCCACTGCCAAAGCTTGCTGTCACGTCCACAGTGAGGGAGAAATGCTTGATGCTCCGTTATCACAGAGCAATGCTGAAGGGTAACTTTTGATCTGAGAAACCATAAGTCAACAAATGGTACAGTATCCTCTCTGGAGGACATGCTGGAAAGAAAAAATGTTAAAACAAGTTGGAAAGGGACTTCACTGAGGCACAGTCTTATATAGAACATAGAATCATGTAGATATGTGTACAATTGATCCTCGTTATCTGCAGATTTCATATTTGTGAGTTTATTTACTCACGAAACTTATTTGTAACTCTAAAATCTACACTCATGGCATTTTTTGCGGTTATTCATAGACATGTGCTAAGTGGTGAAAAATTTGATCTCCCCCCACTCATCCCCAGCTGAGTGAACAAGGTGATGCTCTGCCTTCTTGTTCCAACTCTCTTCCTTCAACAAGTGTCCTTTTAATGGTATATTTAGTGTCACATTTTTTGTGCTTTTTATTGGTGATTTCGCTGTTTAAATGGCCCACACTATGGTGCTGAATTAATGTCTGGGATTCCTACGAGCAGGGTGGCTGCGAGGTGCCTTGTAGAGCTCATTCAACCATGAGTTATAGTGCTGCTTACCCTGAGTCAAATGTTAACGAATCAATAATATATATTAAATCAGATGTCTTTAAACAGAAACACACATAAAACAAAGTTATGAGTTGTTCTCTTGGTGAAGATGTGACCAGAGGTTTGCAGGAACCCCACCCTGTACCTCCCCTGGAAGCAATAGCTCAGCATTTGGTTATGGGCTGACAGCAACTCTATAGAGCATAACCACTGCCAGTACTCGATTATTTAATCAAAGTGTAGAGCCTGAGTCCAGCAACCATGTACAAAATAATAAAACAATAAGGGGTATAGAAGAATGCTGGGAGTGATATTAGTTATATTAACTTACGCCAAACACAAACAAAAAATTACTGGTATGAGTTATAATTGAGTCAACTACTTGGTTTGTTTCTAATCCAATATGTTCACATGTAGCTTCTTGACACTTATAATAAAACAGAAGACATGCATAACAGTACTTCTGGTAGTGCTTTGGAGAGATGCTCGCAATTTACACTGCGACGTCGTGTTGGTTATCGATTGCTTGTAACAAATTGTCCCCAAACTTAGAGCCTTGAAACAATATTCATTATCTCTCAGTTTCTGTACATCAGGAATGTCAGTGCAGCCTAGCTGTCTACTGAGGCTGCAGCCTCATCCACGAGTACTACTGGGGGTGGGGGCTTCGTCTCCAAGCTCACTCTCACAGTTGGTACCACACAGTTGGGATTCAGTTCCTCGAGGGTTGTTGGACCGATGGTCTCAGTTCTTTACTGGCTGTTGGCCAGGGCCTCCCTCAGTTCCTTGCCACGTGTGCCTCTCCATAGGGCACCTCATACTATGGCAGCTGGCTTTCCTCTAAACAGGCACATGAGAACATGAGAGGGGACACCCACATCAGAAGCCAGTCTGCGTAACCTAGTCTCGGAAGTGACATCTCATCACCTCTGCTGCCTTCTGATCACTAGAAGTGAGTCGATAAATCGAGCCCATGTTGAAGTGAGAGGAATGATGCAAGAGCACGAACATAAGGAGTTGGATCACTGGGCCATCCCAGAGACTGCCCACCACAGGCACATACCAGGACCTTCGTAGCAGCAAAGAATCACATTCAAAGTAAATGTCCAACCAGTGGGGGCTGGATTCATAAATTATTATGTGATCATGACATGTAATGCTATATAGCAGTTAATAGACAGGAACTAGGTCTTCAAGAATTATTAGGGATGGCCATCCAAACATGATGTTGAGTAAAAGAACCAAGTTACAGAATGGTATGACAGCACAAATCTATGTATGCGAATTAAAAAATATATAACAACACTATTGCTTGGATATATTTACAGATGTAGTAAAAGTCTAGAACCACGTGAATGGGATTGTGATGTGATAGGGTTTGGGACAGGCCGCCCCAAAATATTCCAGCCACTTTGGCATATTTTGAATTAAAGTTACTTAAGAAACAGCCAAGTATAAGAAGGACATTCTGACTCAACTTCATCTCCCTGAAAGCAGGAAATTCCCCATCTGAAGGGTCCCCCTCTCCCACCCCCTGCACCTAGAGGGTAAAAGACACCTTTATCACCAGAGATAGGGAATTTAGGACCGAAAAGGCTGTTTAAACAAGCTTTGTCACTTCTTCAGTGATTTCCTACCCCAAGCCCAAACCCCTTTGTCAATTCCTCAAAAATAATTGTTTCTTTGTTTAAAAGGTGTAGAAGCTGCCTGCTTTGGTCACTTCTTTTAGTTTCATATTTCTATGAGTTCTGTATGTACAAAATTAAATTAATTTTTCTCCTATAAATCTGTCTTGTGTCAATTTAATTATTAGGCCAACCAAAGAATCTAGAAGGGAAGAAAGGAAAAAATCCCCTCTCCCCTCCAGATGTCCACTACCTTCAGGAAAGGTCATCTCAGGGACGGAGGGGAGTGGATGGGGGGAGGGCACAAAGGAGACATTCGTTTTTTTCATTTTATTGCTTTTTTTTTTTTTAAGGAAGATTTGAAACAAATACAGTTAAATAAAAACATTTTAAGGACAAAATATGAAAGATTAGATTAGAACAACTCTACTTGGTTTATCTCCATCCGCCCCAGCTTTCTACGACCCCAGCCCTCTGGCACCTCCCTGAACTTTAAGATTCTGATGCAGTTGGAAAACAATTTAGGTTTTTCTGTTTTACCGTTTATGACTGCCACAATGCTTTCACCAGTGAATTCTATTAAAATGTTTTTAGAAACAGCTACGAAAATTGCAACTCAGATGCATCGGTGAGTCTGTTCCATTCCCTTTCTGCTAAAAAAAATGTCATTACCATCATTTTGCTGGTACGGTTTTCTGACAGTTCAAATAATTCAAGATAATCTAAGCCAATTTTGCAAGCAAAACAACATGAACCACTATATAAAATAGCACATTAAGTCTCCAATACATAACGATGACATTATTTCCTTATTTCGATAGTTTTGAAATTCTCTCCGGAAGAGATAGACGTGGGGAAGTGCGAAAGGCCTCTGACAGAACAAGACCGTTTTCATTCCAGGCAGGATGGAATCCTCTGCCCAGAGGCAGGGAACACAGGATTAAAATTACATCTATTGAAGTATGCTCCGGTAGGTTACATAAAAAGAACAAAAATGTTAATCTACATGCCAGTAATGACACCCATTTGCAATCTCTACCCCCTGTGAGCATCTGGGTACAACAATGGCAAGATCTTAGAGCAAAGGGAATTGATGTAGCATTTTCCACGTAGAGGGAAAATCCTCGTAAGGGGCAAAAGTGGCAAAGCTCGGGGTCAGCCAAATAGAGTGGAAATTGCACGGACACATTCAAATAAGACTCTCATTTTAGAGTATGAGGCAAATAAACATTAGCCACCCAAGCAGCAGCAAACCCTTGCAGCAGCGATATAAAGGAAGGAAAAACACCAGGTTGATGACCACCCGAGGGAGACCTGACCAGCACCTTCGTCAGAGTGCTGCCGGTCGATCTCGCTGACAGCTCCTACCTAGCGAACATTCTTTGTGTTAACTTTTTCCGTTCAAGTAATTGGCGTGATTTCCGTCTCCTGGTGGGCCCTGACCCACACACTGAGCGAGGTCATTCTCACCTAGGTTAGAAGCTGACCGTCTAGAAATGTGAAATCCCCTCAGAGCCTTCCAGCCCGTCAGGCTCAAACAAGGAGCTTTTAGTTTCAGATGGAATTTCGATTTGAACCAAGATGCAGATTTGTTGAGGCGACATCTGCCAAGTATAATGTTTGTGTAAAAACCACTCTGTAGCATTTGATGAGGGCCTGGGAGGCCTCTCTGTTGGAGGACAACCTTTCTGATCTGTCCTGGGTCAGGGGCTTATGAACCTGGATTAATGACTGCTCTCAGGGGCCCACAGGGAGATGTGCAGCCATCACTCCCTGAAGCTCCAGCCAAGAGCAGCAGCAGGAAGAAGAAAGAAAAAGGAAGGAGAAAGTAGAACCATCTGAGCAGCACAAAACTGCATGGTCTTAGAGCCGGAGGGGTTGTATCAGCATTAGCTCCCAACAGGGTCTCTACTCACAGGAGGAGAGGCAGAGGAATATGTGGTGGAGATAGACAAGAACAAGGGTGTTTTACTTCATCATGATCCAGGGAAAACATTTTCTACCTAAGATTTACCTAAGTCTGGTGGCTGCCAAGCTTGCTAAGGATCTTCCCAGTTTTCGCTCAGATTTTGTGGTTTAGGTGACACAAAAGGGTCACGATATCATTGGACTAATAGGAGGAAGTGCCAGGTTACCAAGCAGCAGCAGATGCACTAATGGGAATGGGGTCATCGAGGTTGTCAAAACAATGATAGTCTGAAAAACCTACAGCCAAGAGCCTAGGCAGACATGGTGAGTAATGTAACAGGGTACCTAGAACGGGTAAAGGACATTAGCTAAAAATTAAGGAAATCTAAATAAAGTATAGACTTCACTATGACATATATCAATATTGGGTCGTTAATTATCACAGCTGTGCCATGCTGTAAGAAGTTAACGATAAGGGTGTTATGTGAGAACTCTATACTATTTTTCTAACTTTTCTGTGAAGGTAAATAATTATTCTAAATAATGATTTTAAATGGATTCTGTAAAAATGGGCAACATTTGCAGGACTTACCCCAGGCACGGAAGTCACCCTCAGGTAGAGGAGTGAGAGGTGTGGGAATCCGCCTCGGGAATCCTGTCACTCCACAGGCAGCCAGGGACACTCTCCAGTAGGGTAAAGAGCACTCACACTAATGAAGAATTACTCTGAGGTATTGAAAGAAAAGTGATGTTTAACTTAGAATCCTATTACCAACCAAGCTAATTTTGAAAAAAAGGGGTCACGACTAGGAATGTTTGTTACCCGCTCATGGTTTCTGAAAGAATTCCTGTAGCATGTGTTTTGCTGGGCTGATCAACCGTCCAGCTTTGCTTGGTTTGAGGGGGTCCCAGGACACAGGACTTTTAATGCTAAAATGAGGAAATTCCTGGACAAACTGGAGTGAGTTGGTCACCGTAACTTAAAATCCATAATAGCAACAGTAAGAGTGAAGAAACAAGTAACACCCAACGTGGTCCATATCATTCTTGTTTGTATAAATATGATGTATTGGTGTGTGTGTGTGTGCAACCAAAATCTCAGATTATTTCATAATGAGTGTTGGGTGTGGGGTACAGTGAGAAGAAACACTGAGTTTCTTACCTGGTGGGGGCCACAGAGTTTGCATATTTTTGGACTCAGCTTTCAGACAAAGCCTAAAATACTTAACAGCAGTTGTAAAGAAGAAAGGCATGTTAGTATGACCGGGGAAGGGGATGGAGCTGCAGAGAGCGGGCTGTGGGTGACTGAGAGGAAGAGCAGAGGACAGTGTGTGAAGAGTGACGATATCCTCTTCGGAATGAGGAACACAGCAGAGAGTAATAGAACCCTAAGCATATTGTTCAAAGTTATAATAACAATACGTTATTTAGGATTAGATTTGGGTGCATGCAACGGAAAACTCCCAAATAAGAGTGATTTAAAATAGACTTTTGTTTCTCTCTCATGTAAAACGAATCTGAGAGTAGATGGCCCAGGCTGAGCATGACTGCTCCATGGTGTCACTGGACCCAGGCCCCCAGTCTACCTCATTGCCTGGCCATGTGCCATCCTCCCAGCCAGGTGGCATCCAGAGCTCCAGCCAGGTGACAGCTACACGCTGGTTTCTTCTAAGAAGGAGATGGAGAATGGATATTGAGAAACCACTAATGGTTTCTACCACAAATGATTAATAGAAGAAGAAAACTTAATAGTATAATTACCTACGTCTGGCAGAAGAAGGAACAGTAGAGTAATAGGAATGAAGAAAATCCTCATCTGTTATCGTTAAGAGTCAAGAGAGAATGTCTGACATTGACAGATCAAGAGATAGAGATAAAAGCAAACCATAATTTTTATGGAAGTGAAAAGTAGCAATGATTATAAGTCGTTTTCTGGAAAGTGGAACTAAGGTTGGGAGGGTCTGTGTGCTTTACCTGGTTACCAGGTGCATGCGTGAATTTGTTAAACATCCAAATTTATTAGGTACTTGTTTGGAAGTTTCCTAATATGTGGCATTGTCAAGTGTGGAAAATGGACACTCTCTGCAGGGCGACAGGGGCTGGAAAGTTGTACTGCCTCAAAAACAGTGATAGATAGATGATGATGATGATGATGAAGATAGATGATAGATAGATAGATAGATAGATAGATAGATAGATAGATAGATAGATGATAGATAGATAGATAGATGATAGATAGATAGATAGATAGATAGATAGATAGATAGATAGATAGATAGATAGACAGACAGATAAATAGATAGATAGATAGAAAAACACTCAATGAGATACACAGAAATGATAGGTCCCCTGATAGGATAAGGAGAGAAAGCATGGTTCAAACACGTCATTGGAGGAAACGCAACACAAATGCTGGCTGGCTTTGGCATTCTCTAGGTAACCCCTATTTTTTGTCATAGGTGACTCTAATAATAGTTCCATTGTTCCAAAGCAAGTCCAAATCCTACCAAGTTAAGAAGAAGTCTCTCACTGCCTTGGGTGTAGGCGGTAACCCAAGTCCCCCAGAGATCAGCTCTGACAAAAAGTGCCTTGCCAGAACTGTTGTTGGGTTGCCTCAGGCCAGGCAGCCCCAGCCTGAGCTGCTGGTGAGATACAAGGTGGGAGGCAGAGGGTCTTTTCCCGTCCGCCTCATTCCTAACTGAGACTCTCATTCCACCCTTTTCTTTCCTCCCGAAAAATGAGGCTTCAAATCCCTGTATAGGAAGGAGAGAAGGAAAACATACTTTCCATCAGGGTGAGATGTTCTCAAAACCATTACATCATCTCCAGTGTGATGTTATGCTAGGAAGTCTCTGTTGCTTTTCTCTTTTTTCAAAATACCCCATTTTATTATACTTTTTTAGTATGATTTGGATCCTTAGTAAAGAGGGGTGGGTATGTGCCCTGCCTCAGAAAAGGAAGGAGGACAGATAATCCCATTGTACTGCATAAATAATAAAGCTATTTATATCTTTGAGTTTATGGCTTTTTCCATATTTGGTATTATTTCCTGTGGGGTGGGAAAAAAAATAATCTTCCTCCTACCTTATAAATTCTTCTGGCTGGACTAAAAATCAAATTATCATGAGACAGATTAACAGGAGAAAGTGACCAAATTTATTATGTATGTACATGGAGGGGTTTCATAAGAATATAAGACCTGAGGACAGATGGGGCAGTTGAGGCTTACATGCCACCTACGGAGAAAGTGGGGTTGGAGGTGGGGACCAGTTGCACTTTGGAACTTCAAAGGGCAAGAGGACAATTCACATAAAGATGGAAAAGCAAATGTTTGGCAAATAAATGTTTGCTGGGCCATCTCGAACAATGGGACACAGAGGACTTTGATCTGATGGGCCTTGCTAGGTTCCTCCCTGTCTATCACACTAGTTCATATTAAACTATAGTTATCTGTGATGATCGCTCCCTCCCTGGAGCAGGTCCTCTAACTAAATTCTTTTAGGCCGTTAAGGGGGAGTTCAAAGTTTCTTTCTGCGTCTTTTGTTTCTTTAAAAAAAACTAGCTTAACATAATATTCCAAAAAGCATATTTGGGGGTGGCAAGCTCTGGTTCCCCACATCTCCCAAAGGAAGACGGCATTTAAATTCTGGCACACTCACTTTTTTAAAATGCAGGTGTGTGTGTGGGAGGGGCTGGGAACAGAGGTGGGGGAGGTAATTTTGGTGAAAATTATAGAAGACTGTGGTAAGCAAAGGCTAGTTTTGTGCTTGTAGATTCTCTACGAGGGTGATTATTAATTCTTCTTTCTCAGATACCTGTAGCACAGTGTCCTATCATGCACTTGGTTGATGTTTGTTGTTGAAAATTAAGTGACACAGATAATGTGTATATCACCAATATTTAAGTCTTAAAAGAAGCTACGATTTTCTCATTCTTACCCAAACACAATAAGAGCTCATCTGTCTAATGAAAAAAACATATAGCCAAGTCATAAAAGAAATCTCTTTCAAAGAGATGAAAACTGGCACGGAGAGAGGGGAAACAAGATGACAGAAAAATTAACATTACATAGGAAGTTCAGGACCAGATGGAACCAAGAGTAATTTTGCCTCCAGGAGTAGAGTCAAAGACAAGACCCACCAGTGGGGGTGTCGCTCTCATGATTAATGATGGTACCAAGAAAGCCTTGGGGACACTGCATTCTCTGATTTACCCCAAATGCCCACCATGATCCAGTTTGCCTTTAATTTCATCATTTCATTCAAACTGCTTCAGCTATCAATCTTGGAAACCAGCTTTAATTAAGTTGCCTCTTTGAATGTGTATGGATATTTAAAGTTGAAACGGCGATACTTAAAGTATTAGTGGCTGTTTTTGTAACCGGAAAGAGAATAATTCATTTCACCTTGAGAAAGACAGCTCATGGAAAAGAAGTTAAATTGCATTTTAAAAGAATTTTAAATGCAATTAAAATTGAACCATCGGATTTGCTGAAGTTACATACGTTGTCATATAAGAAGTCATCAGCTATGCTCCTCCTACCCTTCTTTTCATTTCTGTACCTTATAAAGAATGGAAAATTTTCTCTGGAGCTTATTTTATTTATGGAATTGACAGAATGTGTTTCTGCCAAAATGAGGACTGTATCCTTAAAGTGATAAGAAAACTCAATTGATCGATCTGCATACCGAATAAAGATATGCAATTTTTTTAAAAAAGGAAAGAACTGTCACTAATACTTACCAGATTTGATCAAAACGAGATTAGATAACATAGAGTGATAAATGGGCTGCTACAGCTGCCCCAAGACATCACATACAGTTTCCAGAATCAATTTCTTAAAGTTTCAATATTTTTTTATGGGACAAAATATTTTCAACTGAATTTAAACAACAGTTTGACCATATTTTTTTTTTTTTAAGGATGGAGTCTGGGCATGCATCACTGCAGAAACCGAGTGATTGGAAGATTCAGGAATGTTGATAGGAGTTTGCTAATTGGTGTTAGAAAGAAAGAGAAAGTGAAGGGGCAGGAGGTAGGGAAGGAGGGAAATTGCAATTGGCAGTTCACACATATTGTCCCTAAGAGCCACATGCTACCCTCGGAGTTTCTTTTTGCTGTTTCTGCCCTGCAAGACGGCCACCTTTCACTGTTCACTGAAGTCTCAGAACTCCACAGCGGAAGCACAGAAACCAAATGGCACCTGGAAACATCGTGGGGATCACAAAGGGAGAGCATGTGAATTTCAGGCAATCCTGTTATTCAAAAAGGCAGTTATTTTTCTGTTCCTACTAACTCTTAATTTAATTGGTAATGGAGTACAGATTTGGTTCATGAAATATTTGTATAAGGTAGGAAAGATTTTACCAAACATGGTCACTAAAGTATTTGGTGCTATAAGGCTACATAAAGCTCAGTTTCATTTTCCCCAAAGCAACTTGTCTGAAAAACGATGTGTGTGTGTGTGTGTGTGTGTGTGTGTGTGTGTGTGTGTGTACACTGAAATTAAAACCATGTTGCCATCTCAGATTTTTATTATTTTAAGCCCAAGTCATTTAGCATATTTATTGATTTAGTAAAAGTATTGATAATAGATGCTCTGCTTATTCTTCAGTTAAAAAATTTTAAGGTTTTTTTATGCATTTAGTGCTTTCATTCTTAAACATCTAAATGCTTACTCTGAACCGTTCTGAGGTGACAAACAGCCTTGTGCTCAGTTCCTGCTCACATTTCACAATCAGGTGGGAGAGATCCGTGATCATAATATAATTTGATAATGTCTAAAAATACAAATAACTGCAAGCTTGGGTGATTGAAAAAAAATCTCAGAAAAAGAGGTATAGTGAGGTTAATTTTTTTTCTTGACACTATGTCATAAATATATTGCATTGTGTGTTCACCGTCCATGGTTAGATTTCTTTCCGTCACCACATATTTGACCCTTTGTCCCCTTATCTACGTCTCCGCTCCCTCCTTTCCCTCTGGTAACCACTAGTCCACTGTCCATGTCCATGAGTCTCTGTTTGTCTGTTGCTTTTAGGTACATATCCCACATATAAGTGATATCAAGTGGTTTTCAACTTTTTCTGTCTGGCTTATTTTGCTTAGCATGATTATCTAAAGATCTATTCATGTTGTTGCAAATGGCAGTGTTTCCTCTCTTCCTATAGCTGAGTAATATTCCATTGTATATGCATACCACATCTTTATCCAATTGATTGTGATGATGGTAACACTAATGTATACATATGTCCAAACTTACCAAATTGTATACATTAATTATGTGCAGTTTTTTACATACCAATTATACCCCAATAAAGATGTAAAAAATTATACCCCAATAAAGATGTAAAAAATGAAGTTTAATGTGAGCCATTTGAAGAAAAAATAAAATGCTCATTTAGCTTTTCTTCAGCAATATTTATTATATACTTAAGTTTCTTGCTTTATTGCTTTGAAATGTCTGAAGCAATATTATATAATGGACATTTTGAAATTGTTTCTGCCTCTAACGCCTTTAGTATTTCATCATTTAAGATCATATTTGTTGTTGGTTTCTGGAAAATACTTTTCATTATACTTTTAAAATTCTTTTGTATTTCTATTCATACCAAGTCTGTGGTTAGGAAATCTGTTGAATTTTATCAGGTGCGTTTTGTCCTATCACATGATAGAATCATATGATTTTTCTTCTTTTGTGTGTTGGATATAATGATTTGTGTTGTTGAATTTCTTAATGATGAAGCTTCCCCACATTCTTAGAATAAACCCCACTTGAATACAGTGTTTATTTTAACATATCGCATGGTTCAGTGTGTTAAGATTTTTACTTGGTATGTTTGCATCTATACTTATAAGGAAGGAATGTCTGTAACCGTGTGTACATGAGGAGGGGCATCTTTACTAGGTTTTTTATGAAAGTTTTATAAAATGATCGGTAGTTTGTTTATATTTTTCTCTGTTTTAGAACAGTTTGTATAAACAGGAATGACATGTTCCCTGGATATTTGGTAAAATCACTTTAAAAATCCTCTGGCTTAGTAGCTTTTTACCTTTTTTTAGTGGAGAGTCTGCTATTCTCTTCACAGGATTATGTGGTTGTAAGTCTGTTCAGACTCTCATTTTGCGGGTGAATTTACCTGCAAAGCCATTAATTTCATTTAAATTTTCAAATGTATTGGCAAAAAGTTGTGTAGATAATTTTTACAATTCTTTTCGTCTCCTTCATGTCTGTCTTTGCATTTCCTTTCTTGTTCCAAAATTCAATTGTCTATATTCATTCTCATTTCTCCTAAAAGTCAGGCTTGCCAGGAGCTTGTCTTTCCTAAATAAAATTTTTAAATAACCAGCTTTTGGTATTGTTTATTAGTTCAATTTTTTGTTTCTTCTACTTTATTAATTGTATCACTCTTAATTTTATCCTTATTCTCTTTTGCTTGTGCTTTTTCTGGTTTCTTATATTGAATGTTTAACTTGTTCATGTCAAACTTTCTTGCTTGACAATAAACGTAGTTATGGGTAAAGCTATAAATTTTCCTCTGATTATGACTTTTAACTTAATTGCAAAGGTTTTAAGATGAAATACAGTCATTTTATAGATTTCTATATAACTAGCCACTTATAAGTTATTTGCTTTTTGACTTGAGAATCATTTTTAAAAGGATTTTTCAAATTTTCAAGTAGATAAATGTATTGGCTTCTTATTACCAATTTCTAGATCAATATGTTCTCTAAGAAGTGTACTTCTTCACAACTAATAAACAATTTCTTTGGTATCAAGAACATGATGAAATTTGGGGAAATTTCTACTGTCATAAGAAAGATTGTATCTCTCTTACACACAACACACACACACACACACACACACATATTAATTCTTATTTGAATCCTGAATACTTACTCATTTCCCTTTTGACTGTCAGATTATGAGAGAGGAGTATTAAAGCTTTTCGCTGGACTAGGATTTTAACAAATTATCCTTGTATTTGAGGTTTTTGCCTTATGTATGTGGTTTGGTACTTATCTTTTTCAGTGGACTATCCTTTTTAACTTTGTACCAAATCCCTTTGTCCAGCCAAAGCCTGGATACTACATGGGTCCCTCCAGACCCTGTGCCCTGCTCCCTGCCCTAGAAGGCTGACCTATCGTGGACCGCCTCCTCAGACTCCTGTGCCCTGGCCGAGGGTTGGTCTCGATGTGAGGAAGGCCCAGCAGCTTGGAGGGTGGAGGCCCCGCCTTACTCCCAGCTCCTTTCCTCTGGGTTTGCCGCAGGTCGACTCTTCTCACAGTAACCTCTTCCACTGACTCTCTCCCTCTGGGCGCTGGTAACTCTACATCCTCCTCTTTTTCAAACCTCGGAGAAAGAGCAGTCCTGCCACCTGTGGGTGCTCAAGACACTGCTCCATCTTTGTAAACAGTCCTGTCCCTGAACCCTTCTCCATCTATCCAAATTGGAAGGTGCCATCTATTTCTTGTTCTCTCTCCTTTGGGCCCAAAATTCCACTTTGCCAGCTTTTCTATTATTTTGCATTTGCCTGCTCTTTTTTTCATGTTTAAAATTTTTTTGTCTGTCTCATAAAAATATTATACTTCAGTTTTATTTTTTTCTTTTTAATCTAATCTGAGTGATTAGGAGGGAGCACATGAGTGTTTTGGGGGTCATGTTCTATTACTAGAGAAGAATGATGGTATGTTCATTTTGTGATTGTTCTTCAAGCTATACAATATTGACTTGTGCACTTTACTGTATATGTGTTATAATTCAATGAAAATATAAAAACATAATCAGGGGATCATTTCATAAACTATATAAGTATCTAACCAATGTACTATATACTCGAAACTAATAACAAAATAAAATAAAATGCAAAAAATACACACACACACACACACACACACACACACACACACAGAACTTAACTGGTGCAGTTCTTTCATGATGTTGACAGGTCTGCAGGCAGAGCGGCAAGCAGCGCCATCCTTCTCAGTGTGATAATAGGGTCCCATTGTTTCCTCATCATGAGAACAGAATGCTGCTTGTAGTAAGAATAGTTTTTCTTCAACAACATACAAAAATTTTCTTCAAAAACATACAAACAGTGTTTGAGAAATACATTTACTTAGGCACTTAGTGGAGGAGTGAGCAGGCCCTTAGATTTATCTGGAGTGAAGACAGAAGTAGAACTGGAGAACCCATCTTCTCCTTGTCCATGGGATTAGGCCCGGGCTCCTACCTGCCCCCATTGTGTCTAGATGAGCAGAACATCAAGGTGCGATAGAGGCCTGAGCTGAATATCAAGGTGCATCAATGGAAGCCTGGTTGGATATCAAGGCCCATCCAACATAAGTCAGACCCAAGCATCAAGATCCATCCAATAGAAGACCTAGGGCTCCTTGAAATGGCATGACACAGGGATGGTCGAAGGAAGGTGCCAGTACCCTCTGTATAAGTTTCCTGAAGAGAGGGATGGAGCTATTGTCCTGAGGGACTTGTAATATTGAGCCTAGGTATGAACCCAAGGGCAGAGGAACCGGCTCGGTATGGAGGCTACATCCCTGGTTCCATAGCTTGAGGCGGATCTCCTACCCTGTGCATAGGAGAAATACTCTTTCTTCTTAAGCAGCTAAGAACCAGCATACTTTAACAGAGGTTTCTTCCCTCACACTAATGGACCTATAAGTCTCCTCCCCTTCTCTGTATGGAAAAACTGGGATACCAAAGCTACCATGGATCAGAATCACCCCCAAAACCCCCAGAAGACAAAGCCTCAGATTCTGGATCCACTTGGATCCACTCCAAGCTAAGGCAGTAGGTCAGCTTTTTCCTTTCCTATAGTAACTGCTCGCTCTTCAACAAGCTAGGTGGAAGAAGGTGAGAGAAGGGGTAATAAGTCAGGCTGACATTTTCCCAGGACCCCCTGTATCACATGCCTATGAACACTACTTACCTGCTTAGGATTCTGAATTCTGTTTACCAGCCCAAACGGCCTTCCTGAGCTTCAGCTCCAAATTCGTCTGCCTTCTAGAAGGCTCTACTTGGGTGCCTCTTTTCATCTTCAAACCCAATCATTCTCTTATATTCCCTATTCTGACTAACAGTAACCCGAGCCACCCAGCTCCCAAAGCTGAAGGATGTGAGAATTCCTCAACCCCTCCCTCTTCCTCACTTCTAAGAGCCACATATGAAATCACAGTGATTATAACTCCCAGATGTGTTTGGAATCTCTCCTCCCCACTATCCCCACTAATGCTACCTTCATTCCGGCTTTTATTTCCTCCTCGCAGACGATCGCTACCGCTTTGGCTTGAACACTTCTATTTCGCTTCCGCACCGTTGGTGGAGTTCTTTCTAAAACACAGTCTTGTCTGTAATAATAGCAGGTTGAGATCTTTTCATGAGAGCTGAGTCCAGATCTCCTTACTGGGGAACCTGAGGGGATATGTTAGCCCGATTTGTCTCCCCTCTGCCCAAGGCAGGGTGATGAGAAGACATGAGAAGAAGAGGGTCTCAGAGCCTCCTAGACAAGTTGGTCTGGTGAGAAGAGGGACGCCAGAAAGGCTACGGCGCAGGCTCTGGAGAGCCTCCCAGCCTAGGGTCATACCTCAGTCTTCCCAGCTGTGAAATGGGGAAACAGTATCTGCTTCACAGATTAGCGTAAGAATTAAATTAGTCAATGCATAGAACATCCTTAAAAAGTGTTTGGCCCATGGAAAGCACTATAGAAGAATTAGTAATTACTACCCATATTAGTTTCCTTGGGCCACAATAACAAATGACACAAACCGGAGAGCTTAAAAAATAAAAATGTATTGTCTCCCAGTTTTACAGGCCAAAAATCTGAAGTGAAGGTGTTGGCAGGGTTGGTGCCTCGTGAGGACTGTGAGGGAAGGATCTGTTCCAGGCCTCTCTCCTTGGCTTATAAATCTCCACCTTCATCTTCACATGGTGTCCTCCCTGTGCGTGCGTCCCTGTCTATGCGTCCAAATTTTCCCTTTTTATAAAGACAGAGTCATATTGGATTATGGTCTACCCTAGTGACCTCATCTTAATTTGGTCATCTTCAAAGACTGTTTCCAAATAAGGTCACGTTCACAAGCACCAGGGAAGGTTAGGGTTGCCACCTCTTTTGGGGGGACATGAGTCCATCTATAATAAATACACATGAAAATATCTAGTTGACAGTGAATAAGTATTTTGGTCTGGGACTCCAGAAGGTCTAAGAAAGATTTAGATGTTTTTAGATTCTAGATGATAGTAGGAATGGGTGATTTCACGTAGGGAGCTTGTGTAGAGAATTAGGTATATTTAAATATAGAGAGTTAGATAGAGTTAATAGAGCCTGTTATAGTTCGTGGATCGAATAAAATATGGCCCGTAAGTTTAACTTTTCTTATTAGAGTCCTAAGTACAAGAACAATGAACTCTTTAATTGTCCCTGTGGTGTGTGTCCCAGAGATTTTTATTTTACATTTTCTATCTATCTGTCTGTCTGTCTGTCTATTATCTATCTATCTATCTATCTATCTATCTATCTATCTATCATCTATCTATCTAATCTAGATCTATCGGTGGAGAGTGACTTGCAGACATAATTTATCCCTGAATTCAGATCTTTTACATAACCCGAATATAATTATCAAAGTCAAGAATTTTAACATTGACATAAAACTGATAGCTAATATGTATTTCATATTTCATCAATTGTCCTAATAATGTTCTTTATTAGCAATTTTGAAAAGGACCTAATCCAGGATTAGGCATTGTAGTTAGTTGTTGGGTTTGTTGTTGTTGTTTTGCTGTTTGTTTTAGCCTTTCTTTGTTCCTTAAGATATTGATATTTTTATGAGTACAGACCAGTTATTTTGTAGAATGTCCTTCAATTTGATGTTTCATCATGATTAGATTCAAGTTATGTATTTTGGGCTAGAATATCTCAGAAATAATGTGTTCCTCTCAGAACATTATTATCAAGAAACATCGATGATGTCGATTTGCTCATTACTGGTGATCTTCACTTTGATCACTTGGTTAAGTTGAGGTCTGCCAGTACTTTCCTCTGTAGAGTTTTTCCCTTCATGGTCAGTGAACAACTTGTATGTGCAGAGAGGATTATTTTGAGACAATGTAAACATTGTTCTTCATCACATTTCACTGAATAGTTTTAGCATCTGTTGATTCTTACCTGGGTTAAGTATCAACACGGTGTTTTTAAAATGGTGATTTTCTAACTTCACTGTTCTTCAAATTCATTAGTTGACATTCTACTGTAAGCAATCCTTCCTTTCTTCCTTCTTTCTTTCCGTCTTTCCTTCCCTCTTTCTTTCCTTTTTCTTTCTTTTTAGGGTGGACTATGGATTCTTATTTCATTAAATGGGTTATAGTCGATTACTGTTATTATTCATTTTTATGTAATTAATCATCCCAGCTTTTGTCAGTAAAAAGTCTCTTTGGGCTGACTTTTATGCCCTTTTGACATATCCCTTTCAAGGTATATCCAGTGCTGCTGGGCTGTCATTGTTTCTAGACCCTTTCGATGGAAAATGCTGCTTCTGATTCTTATTCTAAGAGTTTGTAATGATACCTAAGAACGACGATACAGTGTTCTTCCTTGCCTTCTTCCATCTCATAATTTTATCTCGCTCTCTAACACTAATAACACTAGCATCTAATAAAATAAATGTTTTTTTTTTCCTACACAATACCCCTAATAGTTTCAGAATCCCTACACTTACTATACTATGAAAAACAAACCTGCTAAGAGACTTCAAGGTTTGCTTGAAGTTCCTTTTTCCCTCCTTTAAACTAAGACTTTCAAGTTATTTAAATTGGTTCTTCGTTGTGTGTTCATTTGAAATACAGAAAGGTTTACTGTTTCTGTTTGTCTTCAATTTGAGTTTTTACCCTCATCCTTGATTATTTAATTTTATTTTCTCGAGTATGTATATCATTAATTACAATTCAAAATGTAAAATTATATAAAAAGACACAACGCACACAACACAGAGTCAAGACACACACGCAAAATGCAAGACACACAACACACAAGACACACCACATACATACAGCACAAGACACACCACACACACAACACACAGAAACACAACACATAAGACAAACACAGCACACAAATACATATACAACATACAAAACACAGACACGCAATACACACAACAAACAAGATACACACCACACATACAATATACAGGACACACACAAACACCACACATACCACACAAAACACAAGACTACACACAAAACACACACATAGATACACAAAACACAAACACACACAATACACATAGACACATACACAGATATACAACAAAGAAGCAGCTGTTTTCTTTCTGGCGCCACCAGCCCCGAGGCTTTGGAGAGCCCTTGACAATGATTAGCTGAAATGGCACCACCATTATCTTGAATTACCTTGCCTTCAAAAGAAAATGCGCTAATAAGCTTTTGGTCTACCATGAAGGATCTATAATTTGGAACAAGTAAATTTATCTGTCTTTTTCTCTGAATCATTATTTCTGTTCTTCATTGTGAGGCTAACAACGAAATTGAGCTGTCATCATTTCAACTCGGGTAATAGAAATTTCTGGCAAAATACTTCAGATATACTAGGAAATAGAAGGTGAACCTGAGGCACACTTACCATGTGGCACTTGGGCCAGAAACATGATGTTGCTGGAGCTTTTTTTTTTTTGCATGTGGACCTGAGATAAAAATTCGTGTTTAAGTAGATGTTCTTAACTTTTCTCCAACATTTCAGTTCCTAGATTTTTCATCAAACAATTCAAGAAACTTACCTACAGGTAAACAAAAGTGTAGTTTGATAAACAGCAGTATCCTTGTATCTATTATACCTCATCTTGGTCAAATGAACCATTCCATGCTAGACTGCTTCCCCACATCATGTAGAACTATTTTGTGAGTCTGTAAAATTACCATGTGGAAAATTACTAAATGCTTCAGAGATCTATGCCAATCAAATGTCCTCTGGTGTGATCCATGGGGACGGGTGTGGGTCATTGTCCATCACCAGGGGTCTCTGGTGTGCTCTCTGGAGATGAGCTGCAACCTACTTATGGGTTGTGGGCGAAGGCTCAGGTGAGGCAAAAAGCTCTAGTTCTACCCAAACACAGATTCTTCCAGTCATTCCTATCTTGTACTTGAAATAGGTGGGGTTTTTTGTTTTGGTTTGGTATCAAGCTCAAAAGCCAGGATTCTGATACTTTTTTCTCAGTTTAGATGTGACAAAATTCCTGATGGGACTGGCGATCTCTTTCATTGTGGCTTAAATGTGAGGAGGAAAGGCAAAGAGTAATGGGAGAGAGAGCTACATCAATTGATACTTAATTCTGTGATCTTCCACACCAATTTGGGTAGAATCCTTTCTCACAATCCTCCAGCTCTCCTGGCGGCTGGTGACATTTGGGGTTCCTTGGCTTGTAGATACACCATACTAGCTTCCTCCATCTCCCTAAATGTTCTCTCCTTGTCTCTGACTTCACACAGCAGGTTTCTCTTCTTATAAGGACGTCAATCATATTGGAATAAGGGCCCAGCCTATTGACCCCATCTTAACTTGATCACATCTGCCAAGACCCTTTTCCCAAATAAGGTCACATCCACAGGTACGGGGTTAGGACTTCAGCATATGCTTTTGGGGACACAAGTCAGCCCATAACAAGTATCAACTCTCGTTGGTGAGCGAGACCCACATGAAACCCAACTGATGCCAGCTGTAGTTCTGCATGGGGTCATTTTCATAGCGACAATAGTCCAGCACCCCAAATGACTTGTGCCTTCATGAAGGTCTCTGCAGAGAATGCTAGAGGGGACCAATTTCTTGATGACAACCAACCTTCCCTGCATTCAAATACTCCCTTGGACAGAAAACCTCTCTCTCTTCTTCCCCAAATCCAGCATCTTCCCATTGTCTGCCTCAGAATCCCTTTTGTCTTCTCGCTCCTGCCTTGTTATGTAAATATGCTTATCTTTTGACTCCTCCAGTCCCCGCCTTGCCCTGGGTTTCCAGACACCTTGGCCCTGAGGTGGCTCAAGGGAGAAGTCTCACCGCTAAGACCAGATTATCTGTGTGGTCAAGGGATCGGGAGGAGGAAGTGGCTGTTACTACTGTGGGCACTCTTTTCCATCTCTGTCCCTCAAGCTTCGGAGCCAAATTCCAGTTGGTTTAAGAAAGAGAATGGAGACATGCTCGGGGAGGCCGACATTTGTCACTCCTCAGCTGTGGGGTTACAGCTCTCTCTTCTCTCTCTGTCCTCAGAATGGCTCGCCACTGCCATCTCGTTTTCTGCTCCCTCATCTGGGCTCAAACTGCCATGGGAGGGTTCGCGATGCTTGCTGGGTACTTGGAGGGTGGGGGTGAAATACCAAGATGAATGAGAATCAGTTCTGTTCTCAGGAAGTTTCCATTCCTGCCGCAGGGCCTGTGACTTGTCGTGGAGAGCCTGGTGGGGCTCTAAGTGTATTGAACCCTTTCTGCTTCCTCAATCCCTTGCTTCTAGCAGGAGAGGCTGAGTAACGACCCTCAGACTGATTGATTTTGCCCAGAGCTAGATGAATTCTTCTTAAGCAATTTGTGCCTGTTAGTAGATCAGCTGTGGGCCATGAAAACTTGATTTGCTTAACCTTTCTTTGAAAGAAATAAAACTGTCTGGCATTGCAGAGTTGAGCAAATGACAGAGCTGCCCTGGTGCACTGGTACACGGTCACATGGGATTGGCGAACACTGATAAGTTAACAGCCTCCATCCTCACTAACCCAGCCCCAAGGCAGCTTGAGGAGCAGGACAGAAATAAGATAACGATTTTGGGCAGCAGAGTCTGCAGCAAGAGTGTTGCTGACGGCAGACCCCCAGAGGGCCCTGCTGGTGTGAGCAGCTGAACATCTATGAGCTCGTCCCAGATTTGTGGCAAGACTTAAAGAAGATGATTCCAGTGGTCTCAGCTCAGGGGCTGGAGGATGCAAGAATGTCATTTTCCTTCCCTTTCTTTCAGCTCTGTCTTCCTTACCAGAAGTTTTCGATTCCTAGAAGACCCTTCAGGTCTAAGTGTGAGTAATTTGGATTTGGTGGTGGGGGGGGGGGGGCGGGGGGGAAAGTAATCCTCCCTCTAACTTGTGATAAATATATGAAGAAATGTTGGACCATTCATGCATCCATCAACCATTTACCCATTAATACTGCTAAGGGCCAACTCTCTTTCAGGCACAGGAATCCCAGAAGATTCAGAATTTAGAGGATTCAATGGATTCATCACCTAAAAAGCCTATGATTTACCTGTAAGTCCAAAAAGACAGACACCCGTGTAACAGGAGCAGTATGGTGAGAAGAAATTCCTTTGCTTGGAAGTTGGGGCACAGCATGGGAAGAAGAATGGGAGGACCAGTTGAATAGTAGAATTCATCTCAGCACAGGTGGGGTGGTCTCACAGCTCTTACAGACCCATGGACAGATGCCCCACCGTCACTGGACACAGCTCCCATCCATCAGGAGACCCTCACACTGGACACTGTGCTTGTCCACCAGCACTGAACAGTGGGCATGGTGCCCATCCATTCAGGGCTCTAAGAATGCCTGGAGGAACAGGTTCCACTGTGTTTGAGCAGCAGACCAGCCTTGGGACTCCGAAGGAATAAAAGGCTGGTGACGGACCAGAGATAAGCCTTGCTGGGCTAACTCTTGTTCTCAATAGTGATGGCTTTTTGGGCGATGACAGTAGTAAGAAATGACATTGTGGTGAGCTGTCACTGTATAAAGCTTTCATCCTCAGAAGGTGTAGTTTCTTCTGGGTTTAATTTTTAATGACGTGTTGAGTGAGATTCGTGTTTGATCAGCGAACTGGCTTGAAGCATAAATATATTTATGCAATCAGTCATAAGCTATCAAACTTGATTCTTCTCCTTCTTGACCTAAAATTTTTTTCAGAAAATTACCAGAAGTAAATCCAAAGGTTTGGGGACCCTGAAGTCCTCTGGGGCAACTTCCTCTGAGGCTTCATGATGCTGACCAGAAGGTGAGCTTTGTAGGAACCTTTGAGATTATGGCAAATGAGAAGGAAGCCCAGGGTATGCACATGACTCCATCTTTCCCCAGACTTGTCGCGGATCTTCTTGTAGTTACCCAGCACCTTGTATCTACTGTCTCAAACCCCGGAGGCACCAGAATGCAGGAGGTAGAATGGCTCCTGTCCCTGTGGAACTCACAGTCTAGGAGGACTTTGCAAAGATGCCCCATCAGCGTAAAGGGAGTATCTTCTAACCAGGGCCCCCAAGAATCTGTGAGAAGAAACTACTGTGTCTTTTCCATGAGGATGGGCTGCCCTTTGTGAAATGGGGAGAGAGCAGTGACATGCAGGGGGTGTCCGGGGCAGAGGTGGGACTGTTGGCTGAAGTCTCCTTCCTGGAAGCCTCCTGGAAGGAGGGCTGTGGCGGTGGAGGCTTGCTTTGACAGCTATCGTTAAACTTACTCCTTCTGGCAGGGGATTGTTCTAAAGGGAGAGACACAGAAGTCTAGAGAAGGGAGCTAGACCTGTGTTGTCCCTCAAGTGTGCCCTGGCTGAGGTAGTTAGTGAGGGACCTCTGCCCTCAGGCACATCTGCCCAGAGGAGAAGAGCTGATGAGTGCCCGCCAGCACCCTGAGCCTTCGGTAACTCACTGGGTTACTCCCAGTGAGCATTCACATTTTCTGAGAGGACAGGGCAACATTAACCCAACACAACTGCAGGCGAGTGGCACCTGGACATGGGTGAGACCCTCGGGTGAGGATTTTCCCAGAACCCTCGCATCATTTTGTGCAGGCTAACCCTGCCCCTACAACTGGCCCTGTTTCTATCGACACCCTGAGCGAGAAAGTTGAGGAACCAAGGGAAATATGTCATGGAATCACATCATCTGCTCTACCCCATCTTCATCCCGCATGCCATCGGTGTTATAAACCATTTCTCCTGATGTGCGTTCGTTAATTTATTTTTGTTCTCAGTACTACGTATGATATTATTTGAATCAAGAAAGAGGAAAAAATATAAAGAGTGTTCATGTAAATAAAATTTAAAGTTGTCAAAACTGAGGGCGCTTTCATAGATTCGATGGACTTTAATGGGACCTTCCTTGGAAGAGAAGGCAGTTAAGATGCAAGTGAGGGGAAGACATATCGGCCTGACCTCCTTCCTGTTACTTTCCAACCCCTCTACATGCTCACCTAGCCATGAGATTTGGGAGTCCCCCCCTTTGAATGAATGAATGGGTTAACCTCACATTGAGAAATTTACCATCAGCAGTTTGAACCCTCATTTTCTACAGGGGGACATAATATGAGGAGGCAATCCATTAATTTTTATGAATGGCTGATCGCACCTACAAGTAGCCAGTTACGAAAGCCATTATCGTCTGGATGAACATGAAGCCTTCCTGCCAACATCTGACCCAAAAGATTGAGCCTGACAGCCACAGTGATGAGTAACTGGAGGCACTTCCAGCTGGCACAAAAACTCACTTAGGAAAACCAGCTACTTGGAAAACAGTTTCCTTTCGAGTGTGACTCACATCAGTCTGGGAACACCAGGAGTTCCCCCTCAGGCGGCGGAGATTTGAGAATTCCAGAATGTCCCCTTGCCTCATGCATTGTCGCTAAAGAGCATGGCTCCAATGCTGGGTGGGCTGCATTCAGTCAGAGCTTCGTCTCTCACCACTGTGACCATGGGCTGGTGTCTCGACATCCAGAGCTCAGCTTCCCAATTCTGACCTGGAGGAAATAATAGTCACCCACCATCTCTGTTGGTGGATTAAATTGTTTAACAACTGCTAGTCTCTACTCTCAGTAGTCATAATGAGCCTGTTGTAGGAAGTTGTCCTAAACTAGCCTCAGGTCATCCTCCCTTTAAATGGATTAATCAATAGACACCATGTTATGGAATTCGCCATCAACAAATTGAACCCCCAAATTAAATATCCAAAATGCAGAATGATGCAGTGGTTGTGACAGTGAGGGCTTAGGAGGAAGATGGGTTATCGCCCCTATTTCCTTTTCTAATTCCTTATAATAAATCTTTTTATACATATATCCTATTGATTTTGCTTCACTGGAAAACCCTGACTAAGATAGTCCCCGAAAAGCCAGCCTCCTGGCAGCAGGCAATCTTACCATTGGCCTGAGGCCGGATGGGGCCTCGAATGAGTCATTCGGGTTGTTTTGAGGTTTTTCTTTTTTCTTTTCAAGAAGTAAAATGTACGTACAATAGCATGAAAATTATTCATCAGGTTTCTAAAAACATTGTCAGAAATTTGAGCTGCTCATAAGCAAACCCTGTATAAGCTGGTAGAAGTTTAATTAAAAAGCATTTAGTAAGGACTGGATGTGATCAAAGAGGTCCATGGCCCGGGCAGCTAGGGCTTCATAAGGTGTATTTACCTGGGTCAAGGTGCCTGTTCCAGGATCTGGCCCACAGCCATCTATGGCCAGGCTATCAAGTGTATCTGTGGTAGACAAAGAGGTTGCTTTGAGGATGCTGACTCATGTTAACAAAGATGACAAGAACAGAGTGATACACTGAAAGTCAGTCATTCTTTCTGATTTAGCACTTTGTACGTGCAGACACACAAAGCACAAGGGTAAAAAATGTAGTAAAGATAAATAATGTCCTGTACCTTCTGGAGCTTACCTCCCTATTGGGCACATAGCAAACAGAGAATTACAATTCGGAGCTATGAGGGGAGAATATAGGATATAACTTAGGGTAGGTTGTGGGGGTTGTCAGGGAGATTTTCCAGAGAACAGAGATCCTAGTAGAGGGAATCTGGGCTGGAGGCTACCAGAATTGACTCAGTTTCCTCTCCTATGCTTCCTTTGCTGGCCAACTCATCTTCTGAATGAGACCATATTCCTTCCGCTGCTTTAATGGCACTTTGCTTGTGTTAAAAACCAAACAACCCAAGGCTCCAGAATATATTCCCCACCCAGTGACGCTGCTCCATTAATATTAGATTCAGTATATGGATGTTTGATGTTCAGTTTTTCAAATTATGATAAATAATCATCCATTATAAAAATAACCTTTGATATCTAATGATAGGAGCTGACAATGTTTAAACTACCTGATTCCTTACACAAAGCACGTTTCTTATAACATCAAACAGATATGCATCATCAACTGTACTCATTCATAATCTTGAGTCGTAAGAAATGCAGACAAGCTCAGGCTGGTTGAAGCAAGAAAAGGAAACAATAACATTTAGTACAAGGGCTGTCTCATGAACACAAAAGCTGGAATGCACAGAAGCCTCGGGAAGCGCTTTGAACCAGAAACTGCAGAAATCATAACGTTCCTTTTCTCCATGTTCAGTCTCTGCCTCTTTCTGTGCAATTGCTTGATGTTCTCAATCTCTGCCCCACCCCCTTCCCCTGCACTGGCTTTCACTGGCCTCTGATTTACACAGAAGGGTTCCAGTCATATGTAGAGATTAACAGGCAAAAGGTGAAGCTCTATTCCAAATTCCCAGCTGCATCTACACCAGTCCAATCTGCTGTAGGTGGGAAACAGGCCACCCAGAGCTTGTATGGCTGCCGGGGACAGAGCTTTTCTGCTTTGCAGGCAACTCTGAGCAAGGAAGCTGTTCCCCACAGAATCTAGCATGATTCAGAGAAAACGTAACGGCATATCTAGGCAAGCTTTTACTGTAAAGGTGCTTTGCATACCTGTATCCCTGTCCAGTATATATTTATCTCATATTTAAACAGTTAAACTCTCGAAGAAAATAATTCTTTATTTCCAAAGATTTTCTTAGGTGGATGGCAAGATGGATAGGTGGGAAACAGGCTCATAAAATTTAACTGCAGAGTTAACTGCTACAGAGAGAGGTAGTCCCTGAAAGTCACTGATTCACCAAGTTCATTTACAACTCCATCGTTCGGCCAGAAGCCATCTCTCCATAATAACCACAGGGGCAGCAGTGGGACTTCCCAGGCAAGCCCACCAATCTACAAAATATTTTTTAGCATTTGAGACATGCTTCTTGCTCTACAAGGGCATTTTTTGAAAAACAAAGTATTAAGCATTTTATCATTTATATATTGAAAGCTGTTTTCAAGCAGTATTATAGTTGTAAACACACATAAATAGAGTTTTATTGTATACTGGAATCCAGTTGAGATGATACATTTTAAATGCGTAGTAATTTTGTACTACTCTGAAAATGAAAAATGGAAAGCTACATTGCTAGAAAGAAATATATTGTATTTCTAAGTACTGTTATATAGAATGCGGCTAACCACAACAAATTTACTAGTAAGTTTACAAATACTTCACATACCATATAAGAGCCAATATGGAAATCGTATTTTAGGAAATACCAGTAAATAAAAAGCAAGCCACAGTATAAAATAAATTAAAGTGATTTTATGTAAAATTTATTTGACAAAGCAAATGTATTACTAACAATTGATACAAAATATAAAGCAAAATAAAATAAACTTGAATGATTCTTTAAAAAGGTATCCACAGTAAACAAAAATATACTCTAATAAAAATGAATAAGCACTATAGAACAAAATAATACATTTAAAATAATACTGTCAGGTCTCCAGGAAAAGCAAAATTTCACTAACTATTTAATACCTGGTGAACATTGGGGGAAAAGTAAATTCTTCTTGAAATTAGCCTGAATCTAGTAGCAATGACACCTTTGCTTTGGAGTAGTATTCACTTGAAATCTTAGGTGTAAGAAAATCCCAGAGTCTGCATCTGATTTGCTGTGTGGTCTGTGGGAGAAAGGTCCCCATAGATTGTCTTTGCTCTGATGATTTACATGTCTGTCTCCACCAGTAGGGGACAGCAGTACTATCCACATCACCTCCTGGCCATCCGTTAAACCCCACTGAATTCACATCCCAAAAGAAGGGAATTGGAGGTCAAGTGAGTTTAGGGTATATTTTTGAGAAAATAACACATATGAGCTTAACACACTATCAAACGTCAATTAATCTGGGTGTGAGAATTAGGAAAAGTCACTGATATCTCCACATGAGAATTAAAACAAAATCACAGCTAATTCCCAGTTAGTTGTGGGGAGAATAAGGGATTTCCAGGCCCTCTAGCTGCTGTGAACCAGGCAATTCAGCAGAATGGACCGTCTTCTCCCGCTTCTAAGACCCCCACTCCCAGTAGGAGCTGATTCTGGTGCTAATGAGTGCTAAATTGTGTCAATGGATTATACCAACCCATCCCCAATCTATATGTTACTTCAGAAAGTCAGAGACATCCCATTGTTCTACATCCAGTTGTTGGGGGGAGGGGGGACTATTCACATTTAAACTAAAACACACTGTTTTTTCAACATTAAGAATTCTTATTTCATATTCGTCAAAAGAGCTATTTTTGACTTATTTAGAAATAGGTTTGGGTTTTTTTTGTTTGTTTGTTTGTTTTTTTAATCAAATATCACTTCTTCGGATACATCAATGGGAAAACAGGACAAAAAAAATTGGTTAAGATTCCTTTGCACTTTGTCAAGTTCAGAGTCTTGTCTTCTAAGTCACGTCCCACCCATGGATCCACAGGTCAAGCTCCTCACACATCTACACCAGCAGGAGCATCATTGAGCATTTATGAAATGAAGGATGCTCCATTCCTGGCTCCACAGCAGCTCTGTCCTGCAAGGTTCTATGCAGTTGAGGGGACAATTCAGTGACCCAAGACTTCTGCCTGGCCCAGAGTAACCAGACAAAGTGTTCTGAAGCCGGAGATCGTAAGATGTGAAAAAATGGCATCTTAGAATCGACACCATATGATCTGTAACACATATAAATGAATATATACGTATGTATATATACATACTATATATTGTTATGGCGCGAACGATTCTGAGACTCACGGAGCCAATTGAGATTAATTATGAGCCTTTATTAGCCGGCCGGCGACTGACTCTCTACCACGCAGGGCTAGAGGAGATCAGCCCCGAGCTTTCAGAGGAGGCGGCTGATAAAGCTTAAGACCATATCCTGGTGGTCTCCTGAACAAGCAAGCAGATCACAGAAGTGGAAGTTGGCTGTTAGCATATCTTTTCCTGGAACAACACCCTTAATTAACAAGTAAATGGATTACAGAAGCAGACATTGGCCATCTTCATATCTTATACAATACACTTCCTAAACCACACACAAGCAAGTAGGACAACTTCTGGTATCTAAAGACATTTCTTCCCTGTAGCTGACTTAGCTAGTTGGCTCACTTGAAACTTTTCCACCCTTAACATATATGTATGTATTTATTCAATAGGTATTTTAAATTCATATATATAAAGATAAAAATGACATGTTAAAATGTTAGTGGTACTTATCTCTGGTGGTAGAATTTGAGTAAAATGCTACTTTAAGAAAATAATATAAAAGTGAAAACGCTCTTGTAGATTTAGTAAAATTTCATTTGAATCACAAGGGAGTTTTTTCTTTTTTTTTAAAATGGAACTTGAAAATCTGATTCTCAGATTTAAAAGGAAAAAAGCGAAGGTCCAAGTGTAGCCGAGACCCTCTGAAAGAACAAAGTTGGGGACATGCCCTCCCAAAGACAGCTCATGAAGCTAAGAAGCTAGAACAGCGTGGTTTGGATGTGAGGATGCACAGAGAGACAGCAGAAAAAAAAGGATCTGAGAACCAAGCCACTCATACTTGGAAACATGTTAGAGCAGGTATACCCTGTTTAGTAAATAGTAAACGGGTACTATTTAATAAGTAGTACTAAGACAATACACTAAACACAGAGGAAAATAATATTAGATCTTTCTTTCACACCATATTTAAAACATCAATTCCACATGGATTAAAGAGTTAAATATGAAACGAGTCTTTATATTATCTTAAAGACTCTCTGTATCACCTCAGAGTAGAGCTGGATCTTAAAATACACACATACACAGATAAAATCACGAAAAAACCTGATAATTTAAACTACGTTAAATTTAAGAACTTCTAGTCATCTCCTTTAGGAGATGCCATCAAGAGATGGAAGAGCAAGATGGTTAAGCTCTATAGCTCTGCTACACAACATCGTGCCCCTAGTTACGATTACTGCATTCCACACTTCACATTTTAAAAGGGTAGCTCTCATGGTAGCTGTTCTTACCACAAAAAAAAATTTTTTTTAAACCAAACAAAGAAAGAGATTAAAAAGACAAGGCAGGAAGTAGGAAAAGATACTAACAACACATATCATTGGCAAAAGATTAATGTCCAGAATATGTAAAGAACTCCCGTAAATCAACAAGAAAAGCAAATAGAAATAGAAAAATATTCAAAAAACACTATCAGACAGTTCACAGAAAAAGAAACACAAAGGCCCATAAAAATATTTGCAGGTCTCAATTTCATTAGCAATCATGGAAATTTTAAACCATATAAATTACTATTTCATACTTAGAAGTCAGGCAATAACAACATTGGCAGGGAGGTAAATATAACAAAAAGGGGATCTCGTTCAGTTCTGGTGAGAGTGGAAATTGGCACAACCACTTTGGAAAGAAGTGGGTATTGTCTAATAGATCCACTAGTAGTAAAATGAATAAATAAGTTGTGGTATATTATAGAATAGAATACTATACAGTAGTGATAAAGAATGAAATGAAGCTATGTACATTAACTCGATGTATCTTGAGCAAAAGAAACCAGTCATAGGAGAATACATAACATTCATTTTCATTTGTATAAGATTCCAAAACAACAAAACCACAGGATATATTATATAGTGAGACATATGTAGGTGGTAATACTCTAAGGAAAAGTAATGGAAGATTATCATGCAATGGAGGACAAATGCACAAATGTGTGGAAGCTAGCAGGAATCAGCTGGACGCACCTCTCAGGAGAGCTGCAGGCCACCAGGCAGGGACCCACACTGGATGTATAAATTGGCCTTCAGAGGCCAGTGGAGGCATCAGTTCTCACAGCTGGACCACAGCTGTTAGAGTCATGCACTCTCAGCCTTGCCCCGACATAGCTCAAATCTATAGTTCCAAAGAGCCCCTGATTGTCCTCCGTCATCACATGTAGATTTACCTTTAAGGAGATGCTATAGACTGAATGTCTGTGTCTCCCTAAATTCTTATGTTGAAACCAATGATACTATTTAATAAGTAGTACTGAGGCAATACACTAAACACAGAGGTCGGGCCTTTCGGGGTGATTAGGTCATGAGTGTGGAGCCCCCATGAATAAGATTAGTGGCCTTATAAAAGAGCCCCAAGAGAGCTATCTTCTTCACCATTTTGGGCTTGTGAGGACAGAATGAAAAGATATCACCTATGGACCAGGAAGTTGGCTCTCACCAGACATAAAATCTGTCGACAAATTGATCTTGGACTTCCAGCCTCCAGAATCATGAGAAATAAACTTCTATCATCCAAAGCCACTCAGTCTGTGGCGTTTTGTCCCAGCTGCCTGACAAACTAAGACTGGAGGGAACATAAGACCCCCCCGAAACGTGTATTTTATCCAGTGACTTATAATTCTTGCTGTAAACTAGTATGTTAACCTCTGATTTTGTGAATTTATTTAATATTAGTTCCTTGATGCCTAATTAACTATTCTACATGAACCACTGAAGTTCTGAACTCACAAAACTGGGGCAGACCCTGAAATGTGGTGGCCCTATCAAAGCAGTGTCACAGGCAATACAGGACTGTCCCAGGTGACAAGCACTTGCTCTCTGCCTTTCTGATGGGTACTTGTTCCCAGTGTGCTGACCTGATGACTGAAGTGGCAGAGGGCATAGGTAAATCAGTCAAGGTCACAGAACTGTAAGCAGAAAGCCAGACCGGTTTAAAGGCCACTTCAGAGCAAATGGGAGATCGATGTGCTCTGCCATTGGTATGTCTGGGCTATCTGGTGTCAAAGCTTTGTCACTTGGAGAGTGAGCCTGCCACATATTTCTGATATAACTTGATTATGGAAGAGCTCTAGTATAGTTCAATTTTCTTGGTTTTGTATCATTCCCTCTCCTGCTTGAAACCTTCATTTCAATTGCTAGGTTAAACGGGTCGAAAGATGTCACTTGCCCAAAGGATCTGTGACTAGTTGTTTCTAGGATGCTATTTTGTTGTTTCCTAGAGCAATACTGTTCCTTAAATAAATCAAAACAAATACATTTAAACTCTTCTGGCCACAGAGAAAGGACACAAGAAACTCAGAAATAAAGCTCTTTCCTCTCTTTTAGCTAACAAGGGCACAGAAGGGCCACAAGTGATACATTTACTAGTCCATCTGTCCTTGACCTTTTTTTTTAAAAGGCCACTTAACTTTAACGTACCCTAAAGACTTCCCAACAAGAATTGATTGAAAGTAGCTTGCAGGAAGTGGGATAGTGAATAATGTTGTAAAGTATGTCCACTTGTGGGAGAACTACCTCAGTACCACGTAGATGCTCTCCCTTTCCGAGCTTCCTCAGTGCACCTGAGCAGGAAAACGGTATGTGCCAAGGAGCCAGCAGCATTACAACAGCAACCTCAGTTTGAGGATGGGGAAAAGGACAGAGAAACACACAAGCTAAAATGGTCAGGACTCTGCAAAGCAGTTGCCAGCTTCCTGATCTACAGAAACTGTAAGAAATGAGCGTGTGTTGTTTCAAAGGTGCTAAGCTGTGGTACTTTGTACATAACAATAGAAAACGAACATCACCCAATCACAGTTGATCCTATCTGTGTGGGGGGAGTGCAAAACATTGAGAATGAGCTCATGGGTCTCCGGAGCTGGAAGACCTGCATCCCAGTCCCTGGTTTGCAAAGCTGTGTGACCTTGGGCGAATCATTTGATGTCTCTGAGCCTCGGTTTCCTCACCTATAAGGCAGTTGATTTCTAAGGTCCTTTTAGGTTCTGTGAATATCTTATTCCAGAGGCAAGAATGCTTAGAATAAAGGAAATCAACAGTCAAGAGGAAACACTGGAGAACTGTAGGGTTAGCCTGCCCCTGAGGAGCATATTGTAAGGTGAGTGCCTCTCTTTCTCTGGGGCTCCCTGTTTTTCAGTCCCCCTTTTTACTCTCTGTGCTCTTTCTGTCTCTGGGCTTGTGCAACGATGCCCCTCCAGCTTCCCCGGCTGTCTGCATCAGGCTCCTCCAGACTGACCCATCCCTCCCCTACTCATCTCTCTCTTAATCACCACCTGTGACTGCACCTCCCCTCTGCCCTGCCCCATTTTGCTTCAGATTCTGGAGATTTCCATCAATTAGCTCCCTTTGTATCTGCCCTTAAACTGCTTTCACTTTTTTTTTTAATGTATAAAATACACTTTATAAATGCTATTATGAGAAAATTAAACATATCTAAATACTTAATGCTTATAGCATATGGTTGCTTTAATCAAGATATCAATAGAATATACAGATGACAAATTATAATGTACATCTGAAAATTATATAATCGTGTTAACCAATGTTACCCCAATAAACTTAATTTTAAAAAACAGATATCAAGAGAAGTAATTCGACTTCTAAAATTAGTATCAAACACAAAATATTTAAATCTAGCCACATGTACAGAGGTATGAAGCCTTGTTCTTTTCAAAGCTGAGCACGATGACCCTAAATAAGATGTTTGTTTACATCCGAAAGTAGCATATTAAAACCCAAAAGCATTGCCTTTTGTTTGATTCCACTTCAACTACTTATAAATTGCCAATATGATTATTCATGAGGCTCTCCATCTTATTTGTAATACTGTGAAATTTTTTTTTATGCGTTTTCATACATGAATTTAAAATTTTCCCCCATTGTAATTTTGGTTTTATGCACAAATATATGTCACACCTTATTTCTAATGCTTAGCCTAGAAGGATAGAATATTTTAAAAATTATGCCTTGTAAATGTGATATAATTTTGTTCATTCTTATGATGCTATGTCAATAATCTACTATACTAAACCAAGTACAATGAAACTGCTTTCACTTCTGCAGGATGGACAGACAGCGAATGTGGGCTACTGAGAGAGGGGTGCTGTCTGCAGGAAGCCATGTGTCTCCACTAAAGACGAAGCAAACGCCAGGAGACAGAGGTAAGAGAACAGAACACGAAAGCAAGCGCTGAAGAGCTCCGTACCAGAGGACGAGAATCGCAGGGACTGGTTGTCTAACAGTGTTTACCACAACACGAGTGAGAATAGCATAGCCACAGAGCGGAATGACACAGAATGGAACAGAATAGATGGGAATGGAATGGGGAGAAATGGGCAGATGTGAGCATGGAGGGGGGACTCTGGGTAAATAAAAATGAAGACCTCAATAAGCCAACTTGGGTTTAAACCCACAGGCTCAAGCTCTTCCAAGAAGGGATACCAACCAGAGGCTGGTGGTCGGCTGCAGTTAGTCTCCATGTGAGGCGTGGGTGACCCTGAGCTGACTCTAGGCTGAGGCAGCAATGACTTCTGTAGCCCTTGCCTGGCAGGAGGCCCAGGGTGCAGGGGTCTTGCTTGGTGGAGATCCCTTTATTTATCCAAGAATCAGGGCCAGAGAGCTGGGCTTTGCGTGTCTTACTGGAGTTCCCAGTACTTACACCAACATCGAGGGCTGTAGAAAGGAAGATTGTAATGGCTCATCTCGTGAAAAGCGTGAAAGTGTGTTTTCTGAACACCTCTGGTGTGCAGTGGCCCCATTTATCTGTAAACAGCTCAGTGAGGCACTAAGGCAGAGTGGAGCACACAAGGGCAAACAACTTGGGTCAAATGTGAGCTCCAGTGCTTTTCAGCTCTGTGGCCTTAGTGGCTCAACTTTCCTGAGTTATTTCTTTCATTGGCAAAGTGGAGGAAATTACAACACCCACTTTAAAGGATTGTTGTGAGGATTAAGTAAAAGATTTTGCAAAGCACTAAGTAAATACACTTAGCATTCCTAAAGTGAGTCACTACCTGGCTAAGTAGAGAGAAAGGTGTGATGCCGGGTAGTATTTGTTACTCTCAGGGCTCAAAGCCTTTTGTAATTAAAGCACTTAATTAACTAATATCTGTGAAGTAAATGTGATGAGTAATATTCCATACTGTAGATTTAAAGAAAGAGAGTCAAAGGAATTCTGAGCTTCTTGGGCAGCAGAGTGTTCATCATCGTGATACAGCCAGGGCGCATTCAGCTTATTGCCCTCAGTTACACCGTGAATTGCCCGGGCACCCAGCAGGTCAGATCCAGGATGGAGACCTGCTTCTTCTTGTTTCAGAGCAGGCCTTGGAAACTACAACCACCCACATGTGTCCAGTACAGGAATCCAAGATTCAGGGCTTTTAAAATTAATGAACTGCTGCTGGCTTACCCTGAGGGATGTTTATCACTTTGGCAGTATTTAAACTTTGAGACAAAGAAATCCGCCCAAGTCATGGTTAGCCAAGAGGAGCCCCAGGCACAGGGCCACTCCCTGAGGTGTGTATGGGGGATGCTGAGGCAGGACACCCCATTTCCTGGCCAATGTCTTTTTTTACACAAGCTTTTGGTTACTCATTAAGCCATAATTGGTTTCTAATGATGACCCTGAGGCACTGGGGTGCCTTCTGAATCATCAAAGCGAAAAGAAATTACATGTAGCTAAGGCGCTTTGTTACCTTCTTTGCAAATTGGCAATCGGTGCATGCAATGAAAGCCTTTCTCTTAACCAGAATATTCTATTCATCAGCATGACCCACTCCTCTAGCCATCCTGCATTGTGTCACACAAACACGAGACCAGCCAACCACTGACATATTCAGCCAGGGATGCCTTTTGTCCTTCTCAGGCTAGGAAAAATGGCTTCTCTTCAACTGAATAACAAAATCTAAGCTTCTGAAGGTAGAGATGTGGTGATGACAGGGTAGGCAGAGAGATAGATATGAGTGGGAGGGAGAGGGACAGTGAAGGGTTAACAAGGCCCGAGACAAGTTCAGTAGAATATATAAAATGGGGTGTCTAGCAGGCTTCCAGCACCTTCCTCATTCCCCTAAAGTCAGAAGCCAGATAGGCAGGCAAGAGACCTGGTAGTGCCTGGCAACTCCCCGCCCCGCTCCACACACGCACCCCGTTCTCTCCCCCTACCCTTGCCATGCTCCCTCTGGTTAGTTACTGCAAATGACCATTAGATGACCTTACTCTGGGGGCACTCGACAGGTACGGGCAAAATTAGTTAACTGGGCATACGCCTACCCTCAAAATTCCCATGGTGCAGGCCTACGACTTCCCATCTACTGGCAGGCACTATGCATGCCCAAGCTTGGAGTAGGAGGGCCTCAGGGAGGAGCAGGGAATTCGTGCCACTGGAGATGGGAGGGGCAGAAGGAGAACCAAGAAACTCTCTGGCTCATATAAACCCCAACCCTCAGCTTCTCGGGGACCTCCATCCTCTATTGAGGTGCCCGCTTGGACTTCTCCCAAGTGTATTTTCCTTGATAAATCACTTCTACTTCCTACTCTTTGCCTGCTGTCTTGCTTCTCGGAGCATCGGACCTCCACGCAAATCTTTCATGGAGAATCCAAGGACTGAGCCCCTAACTCTTATACAACATAGACAACCTAAGTGCCTGTAACAGTGACAATGCTTCGCTGGGCACCTGGTCTGCTGACAGCAGTTGTAGACCTGATGGACGCCAGGATTCCGAGGTGAGAATCCCATGAATGCCGGCGCAGTGCTTCTCAACAGGGAGCAGAGATACAACGGCCAGTCTACCTCACCTCCCAGACAGCCTTCTCAGCATGGAGCAGAGCCCAGGCCCGGTTTCCCCTCTCCTGCAGTGCATCCCAGGACTGTGATGCTGTGTGGGGTTGGGCTCTAGGCTTCGCAGACGTAAAACTCCTCCACCGAGGCCTCAGTCTTTGGTCTTCTAGTCTTATTTTTGCTTAAAACCTGGTGCGACTTGCTCTCTATCTTCCCCATCATCTAATACAGGATAAGAAACAGCGGTGCTTAGTAAACATTGCTGAAAGAATAAATTAAAGATTTTAAATTATTTTATTTTACTGTTTTTGTTGTACTTCTTTGAATATATGATATGAGTGCTGGCACCACCTCTGTTCCTCAGGGTCTTATTTTTTTCTTTCCAGAGTCAAGCACTGTTAATAGTTTTTTGAAAAGTATTTCTAGAATGCATTCACTGTGTAAAAATATATTTATATATAGATCTAATATGTATACACATATACAATATATTTTATACAAATGAGAGCATACTAAACATATTTCCTTACATTTTTTCACTATATATCTCGGAAATTGTTTAATTTCAGTACATATAGAGCATCCTCGCTCTTTGAAATCGTTTCATATACTTTATTGTATATGAACTAACATTTATTTATGTAACCAGCCTATGACAGGCTTTTAACTATTTCCATTGTTTTGCTTTTACTAACAATGCAACCATGGGAACTAAAAGTCAGGAGTTTTCATCCTAGCTTTGCAGATCGGTGTCTCTTCACCCGAGGGCTTCTCACAGCCCCTCCAGGACCCACACTGCACAAGGGAGCTAGACAGATTGACCGGAGCGCATCTCTCTTTTTCCAGGCTGTTTTCTCAGACTCGCTGTGCTTGCACATGACCAGGAGAGGATAGCAGCCGTCCGCATATGGGTCTTGCCCACAGATTTCTTCGGCTCAGCGTCCCACTGAGGCGTCAAGCAGTCTGTCTTGCAAACTACCAGTGAAGACCTGCAGCAATCATAGCAAGACTTGAGACGAAAGAGAAACAAGGACTCTGACTCATTTTGAAAAAAGCTTACCTGAATTCTCAATTTCTTTCCCTGGAAAGACCTTTAAAAAAATCAATATAGCTTTTCAGCCATACTTTTGGGTTACTTCCAGCTGGAAAATCAGGTACTTTTTCTGCATTATGTCGATTCTTTATTTTTATGGCACATTTTCTTTTGTTTCTCTATCTGAGCCAATCCCAACTCGCCAGGCACCACTGCATCCAATGTACATTTGGAAAATTCCTGCGGTTTGGACAATACTGTACAACCGTTCTTTGGAAAGAGTATCATGACTTCTGCCTAAAAGTAACTTTTTAAGTGAGAAAACTCAAGGGTGTGGCTTGTCACTGGCATGAATTTCTGCATGAATGCAGACCAAACTGGAAATCCCTGAAGTTAATATCTCTATTTGGTCATCCTCAAGTGCTTGAGTTAATGAGGTCTTTTAGTGGCAGAACCGCCAGTGGAGGTGACAGCTACTCACACACCCTGACCACAACAGAGCCTCTTTGCTTCCGTAGAAGCCTCAGGAGGGACTTCAGTAACTGAGGAGAGGAGGATGACAGGCATCAGCCCTGGTCGTACGTGTGCTTGCGAGCGGAGTCAAAAGCTTTTGGCCGTCTGTGTGAGAGAAGCTATCTCTCTATGCCACATGCTCACAGCTGCTTGGCCCAATCTCTGTTCTACCTGCACCCGGGTCCTAGCTTCCATGCCAGGTCCTTATACGCCACATGGAGCAGCCTTGCCAGGGCTGTAGGGGGCTTCTGGAGCCACATCCACCTTGCCTTCCTGGGTGGAGCTAGACTGGTGTGTAAAAGTGCATGGGCAGGTACATCTGTATACCTCAGTGGAGGCTCGTGTTAGAATCTAAAAGCAGTCCACACCGCCTGCTCGCCAGATGCTCTCAGAAAGGTAGGCATGCATTTATTTATTTTTGTTTTAAGCAAGGACAGCTGCAGAAAGAAAAGTATTCTCAATGCTAAATACACTCTTCCTCTTTCTATGAGGGTGAAGTTACAGTAGGTAAACTGGAATCCTCCTTCAGCTGAAAGAAGGAAGAAGCGAAGAGAGGAACAGAGTGAAACAAAAGTGAGTTCGTGTGCTTCGGTCACATACACTATCTCATCTGACTTTATGGACAACTAAATGAAGCAGAGAGTCTCCATCTTACGAATAAAGAACCCAAGGCCCAGGAAGGTTTGAACACTTGCCCCCAAAAGCGGGAGAACCAGGATTAGAGCTCAGTAACATCCAATTACATAACTTCCCAAGATACCATGATGGTTTTTAAAAAATTTCTTATGCCTTTGGGCAGAGAGGGTAAAGAACAAACACTTCCAAAGCAGAGGCAGTTCAACGGAGGCAAGGAGAATGTGAAAAGAGAAAACGTACACAGAACCCTCCGCCCACCTCCCCTGCAGTCTGGGCCCTGGCATTACTTCCCAGCGAGGTTCTGGTTTCGACTATGAACCACAGGAACAGACTGGCACCCCTCTGTGATTGTCTGAGCCTTTCGTGTAGCATTGCATTCTAGGCTTAGATCATGACAAATACATAGTAAAACCATTCTTCACGAACGTTCAGCTGGCCACTGTAAAGTTGGGCAACCAGAGGACATTTCTTATTTTGTGTGGACTTTATGGAAGTTTGACCATCCCTGGCCCATGCCCACAAAATACCAGTAGTACCAGTGATCATTGAGACAACCAAAAATGTCCCCACAGATATCCAAACAGCTCCTAGGAAGCAGAACCAGCCCTGGTCAGAACCACTGAAATGAAGTATTAGTAACAGAGCTAAAAAGGAAAATAATTCAGAAAGGGTTTCGGAGGGACCACTTACAAGTTGTGTGACTTTGAGAGAGTCACGAAAATTCCCCTTCTAAGCCTTAATCAATTCATCTGCAAAACAAGGGGTTCAGAATCACCTCTTTCCCTCCTTCACTTGATGTAGATACCAAATGTGATCATGAGGTGACTTTTGAACCTTAGACCCTGTAGAGCCCTACAAATGTGTCAACCCTCAACACAATGCCTGGCGCCCTTGCTCCACTCCCTACCCTGCCCATGTGAACGTGCACAGGTCATGGCCTATTTTCTCTGGCACAAAATTTCCTTAATTTCACCATTTGGGAAGCAATCTAATAGGTTAAATGTTACTTAGGCATAAATGGGTGATAACGGACCCCCTCTCTCCAAAAGGATGTTTGCATTTAAGAGAGATTCCCAGAGACAAACTTCATGACACCCAAAATGAGATTTTCTAATACTGCCATGCAGACTAGTGGGAGAAGCAACTGGGTTTCTACTACACTGTTATTAGGAGATGTGCAGGCTCCCGTGGACAGAGCTCGGGCTCAGAGGCCGAGATCCGGGAAATGCTGGCTCAGCAGTTTCCACTGCTGCCACTTTCAGCAAAGCAGCCTCTCCATGCCTGGGTTTCCTCCTCTTTGGAGTAGGGTAAACAATGCTCAGTCTCAGGGGCTGTTGTGATGATGGGATGAGCCAATATATGTGAAGGTCCTCTACTAATATAAGCAATAATTAAGAATAATAATGTTATCCTACATGGGGACTGAACTACTACATATACAAATTAAAATGGTTTTTCTTCTCCTGAGAAAGGCGGACTGTACAATTTTTTGCACATTGATTATTGGTGTATATTTACAATTCTGCTTGTACAAATCCCAAGTCGCACTTCTATCTATTGGACACCCAACACGTGAAGGCATTAACAAATTTTCCTTTAAGGATGAATGATTTTACTATTTTCAGCATTCATATGGAGGGAGAAAGTCCATTTTAGAAGACACCTTGAAGCCCTGAGGGCAGCTTCTATTCTGAGACATAATGACGCATGTGGTAGGAGAAACCCAGGACCTGCTTTCAGTTCTGGCAAATTTCTTAATGTTTTTAAACCACCTTCTCTCCATCTCAGGTTTCCTGAACTAATAATTCAAGTTAACTATTACTTCACTAAGAAGACTTGCCTCTTAGTAGAAGCTGTGAGAATTAGATGAGATAGTGCAGGTAAAATATTCACTCTGAAGTACAATCAGATTTTGGATTCATAGCAGTGGTCTACGAACATTTTTGATCTCACATTCTCATATTTGAAACATTTGAGCAAACCCTCCTAATGCATAAATATATATTTCAAAATGATATGTAAGTAGTACCATGCTAACATATTATATTGTAAAACATATATAGTGATAAAAATGCTTAAAGGATGAGTTAGAGAATAAACAAATACTACTCTGAAGTAATTTTGAGTTATTTTATTTATTTATGGTACAGAAAACCTTTTGGTGCTCACTAAAATAGTACTATTATCCTTAAATATATTTTTAGTGGAGAGTGATGTGATTGAACACACTTCAATCTTTTAATTCTCTTCGTTTAATATTTTCTAAGAGGGCATTCGAAGGTCTGATTTTGAGTTGCTTATTTTGATACTTGGTGTTAATAGCTATCCAACTTGTAAAAGGTACTCCTCAGAGAAGAACGAATCCAAAATAGTGACAAATAATTGACTCAGTAAATCATGTTACTCATTTTTCTATTTTATCCACCAATTATATGAACATTTTTTTGTTGAAACTCAGCTAGTAAATTTCCATTTTCCCTGATGTCAATTAGTTGTTCTTGCAAATTAGTCATAAAGCATGACATATTAACATTTTTTAGCAAATGGAATTACAACCCACCTTTATTGGGAAGATTGTTAAATAAGATAGAAAATGATGTCTGTTTTTTAAAGCATGCAGACAGAAGCATTTTTATAGATGACACACATTATTTTGGGCAACAATAATAGTTTCAGCCCATCTGTTTTCAAAAGTTTCAAGTTTCTTTCAAAAGCTATCTGTTTCTTATTTTTACAAAATCACCTTTATTTTGAAGGTACAAATTAACAGTATTTATTATTATTTTTGAAACATCTGCTAAGAAGCATCTTTCTGACAGCCATTTGGCTTCCTAATGACAGATCCCAGATTTTGAACAGCTATGTTTTTTGTTTCTTTGTTAAGGAAAATTATATAATTCATCTTCAAGTTCAACATTCTTTTAATTACCTTGCTACAATTTAACCAGAATAATGCTGCGGTGTGCAAAATATTTTCATGGTCGTTCCTTACTTCATTAGAAAGTACTATATTCTTCTATATTTTCATTTCTAAATCAATATAACTGCATTGATGATACCTATAGCTTCGGGAGGACTTCTGGCTACAAGAGAGTGACTTGTAACTCACTGATGCACATACAATGAATGAGTTTCACATGTGTTGTCATAACTGCAACCTCACCTCGCATCCTTTCCTTTCCTACTTCAGTCAGTGAAATTAGTTATAGTTTTTCCATTAAAATTTTTTATTTTAATAAATAAGTCATTTACTTGGAGTTAAGAATATATGTTCAATGGCACCTCTTTCTTTAGATACACAGGAGAAAGCAGATCTGTTTCAAATTTAATTTTTGAAACAGAATACAGCAAATACCAGGAATCAAGACACATTGGGTACACGTACACCTTGTTTAGAAGCAACATATGTGCACAGTCTCAAAATGTCTCCCCACAAGATACTTAATAATGACAAAAGGAACAACAGTAACTTTACAGGAGGAATCTGACAGACAGAACCTTAACCAGAAAATCAAGGTTAACATCGCCAGCAGTGAGATACCGATCTCATGTGCCCCTGAGATGAGAAGCTGAGAAGGACCCAAGATCACTGCTGTGGCATTCCTGTGAAAGACACAGAACTTCAATCCCTTCCTGAGAAAATATCAGGCAAACTTAAAGTGAGAGACATCCTAACATATACCTGGCCAGTGCTCCTCCAAAGTGTCAAAGTCATGAAAGACAAAGGAAGGCTGAGGAATAGTCCCAGACTGAAGAAGTCTAAGGAGACATCAGAACTAAATGCAATGTAGGATCCTGGTAGGAAAAGGCCATCAGTGGGAAAACGGGAAATATGGATAAGATCTGAAGGTTGGTTAATAGTATGTGTCAATGCTAGTTTCCTGGTTTCAATCATTGTACTGGGGTTGTGTAAGTGTTAACATTAAGGGAAACTAATTGAAGGGTATATGGGAACTATGTATTAATTTTGCATTTTTTTTCTGTAAATCTGAAGTTTTTTAAAATAAAAAGTTAAAAAAGGCACATCTATACTTTTATCCACCTGTGTAGCAAAACTCCCACACTGTGTAATGTGTTCTAACTTATTTCTTTCGGTCTCTAGCAATGTTTTCTACATGCATTCCAACAGTATTTTATGACAAAGGAATCAAGAATTTGCCTATTATTTTCTTTGTGTCTCAGCTACTTGAACCATAGTTGGAAGTGCTCTTTAATAGTATTCGACTACTAAAATTGCTAAGTTCAAAAACTCAAAAGAGACTTCTGGAAACGTGTCAAACAGTTAGTGAAATTTCATAATGTACTGTATTGAGGATCTTAAAAATAGTAAAATTTCGTCTTCATTTTCAAGCATTTAATCCTTAAGTGTCTTGCTCACCTTGATGATTTCATACTATTATGAGCTAATATTTCAAAACATGACATACACTTAGAAGACGGTTATCTTTAATGATCTTGAGTATAAATGCATAGTTTAAACAGTCTTAATCATTTTGAGTCTCTTGGCCTTGTCAGACTTGAGTTTGTTGTCATCCTTTTTCCCTATAGAGTGGCCAACAGAAGTTTGTGTTATGCGTAGAAGCAATCTTTGCCATCTTGTGGTTTGCTTGGGTTTGTTTCATCAACCTGATTGTCATTCTGTGATGTGTGCAGGATTCTTTTTTAAGTCGATATTCTACTTTGCTAGAATTAGTTTTCCTTAAAACCAGATCGCTTGTAAGTCCAGTAAAATAGACAAATCTGGGTTATAAGATTCTGGGTTATAAGAGTCTGGAAAATAAAAAAAAAAAGCCACTAAGTCTTCATCGTCACCTCTGACTGGGGAATCCCAGCTAGGGTACCTTCACATTCATGTGACAGTGACCATCCAAGAGGCTAACTCAGCTAGGGTCCCAGTGTCACTTTGAATATTAAATGTTGGTTAAGGTTAGTTTCTTTCCTTCTTAGATGAAAATAAATATCAATAGAAGTCTAGATTATTTTCTTCCTACTCTCCAAAACTATAATGTCCAAAAAAGTAGGCTTAGCCTCATTTGGCTCTTTAAATATACTATAAATTAATTGAAAGTATATAAAATTCAATTTTAGTTATGCATTTCCACCAGCCATATTTCAAGTGCTCAGTAGGAAAAGGCTACCATATTGCATAGAGCTGATATAGAACATCTCCTTCATTGTGGTACATTCTACTGGACACTGATGTTCCAGTGGATTTTCCTATATGGGCTGCTCTTTGTAGCTCACTACTTTAAAGTAGCACTAAAGATCTATTGGGCATGAGCCCGGGCATGAACTAAAGGTCAGTGCACAGACTGTGTCTGTAGTCCAGGGTTGGAGAGTCCTCTATGCTAAAGGCACTCCCTCTCAACCACCCCTTCATTGAGAATGTTCTCTTCATTACTTTTCTCTCTCTCGGCAGCTTGCAAAGCCAGGGAGACCCTGTGAGGCCCTTGTGAACTCTTTGCTGGCGTGTGTGACAGCCAAGCTCAAGGCCTGAGCTTCCTCTTGATGCCAGCTGGAGGTCAGCTTGCCCTTAGCAACATCTAAAAAGACCAATAGCTACCTTGGATCTAATTCCTCATAAATCAAAGGCAAAATATTAGCTCAAGCTGCCAAAACAGAGCAAGTATTATTTGTCTTGTGGTGGTTTATTATGGTACAGCTTATTAAGATGTCAAAGAAATCCAATTCTGAATGAAAACCCTTTAGAAGGTGTAACTGAGTCCATGTAATGGAAGGAAGACAGTGTGAACCCCACACAAGCTGAAGGTGGGAGTGTGGGGGTGGGAAGAGAAGGCATCAGGAAAAAGAGGAGGGCTGTAAGGACAGAGAAGCAAGAAGGGACAGACAAAGTGAAGCCACAGAAACTGTCTGCTTTACAATTTAGCCAAGAAGATTTTTCAGGTGACTGAAAGTATTAAATTGGCATATGCCAACCTGTATTTCCAGCATAAATTATTGTTTGTCTGGGCGAGGAGGCAAACGCCACCTTCCAAAGCTGGAAAAATTAGATCAGTGGGAGCTGAGGAAGCAATCAAACAATCATCCAGCAGCCCAACCCTGCACCTAATGAAAAAGAAAGTCCTTCTCTGAAGAAATTTCTCACTCTGGAGTCCTGCTATGAAAACAGGAGTCTTAGGTGGCGTGGTCATTACATGCCCAGCTGTACTGGTGAGGAGAAGAGAAACATTAATGAAATATAGTTCAAGAGGAAAAAATTCTTTCCTGACCGCTTTTCACAAGGCAACAACAGAGAAGGTGATGAAGTTGGGATTCTTTTCACGGGCTTTTGCCTTGTGAATCTGATCCTGGAGGGAGAAAAAAATATGGGAGGTTTGAGCACCTTGCTGCTGGTGGAGGTCAGAAGATGTATAGCTGGTTTCTGTAACAGGAAATAACATCTGTTTTTACTCAGGGACCAAATAATATTTTTCAAAGTCTGGCTGAGCAATAGGGTTTTCTTTTACTGGCAGACTCAGCATGGTGCCTTATAAATCTGAGGCTAACACCTTTTTCTTAACCTGTTCCTTCTGCTGACATATCGGAAAACAGAAAAGCTTATATTCTTCCCTCCATGCGTGGTCCTGTAATTTCCCTTAGCACTAGATGGGATTTCCACCAGCCCAGGGGAGGGGAACCTGATGCTGTCTGCAGCCTGTCGCTTACTCCTCTTAAACCTTTCTCCCAGACCCATCTCCTGTCTCACACAGATCTGACAATGCATTCTCCATTCTATCCTAATGCCACAGGACATAATTTGGTCGAAATTATGATGCCCATGCTGAAAGGGGTCTTTGCCCATCAAGGGAAGAGAACTAAGTTTCTTTAAAAAAAAAAAAAATGGAGGTCTACACTCACACAATACAATGTAGAGAGCACACTAATCTTAAGTATACAACTCGATGGTTTTTTCTATGTTTGTACACCAGGTCAAAGTCTAGAACATTCTCAGCAACAAGAATTTCCTCTCACACAGCATCCCAGTCCATTACCCACTCCACCCCGGGGCAACTGCTATTCTGATTTCTATAAATATTGATTCTTCCCACGATGCAGGTACAAACTATGGGGCAACTAATCTCTCAGGAGGAGCTCATGTTAACCAAGCTCATAAGTCAGATGTATAGAATAGTGATGCCAATTTATTAATTCGCAGTTAGAAATGCAATTTTCCCAGGCACTCATTCCCATCTGGTAAAGCCTCTCTCTTGCCAGGAGCATGAGACATATTCAAAGTCAACTTCCTAAGATTCTCATTCCTCCGAGCAAGAGCTAGTGAGCATTGCTAACATTTTGCTGCAATGATTCTTCCTGTAAGCTTCCGTACCAACAATTCTTTAAAAATATGATAATCTAACACTAACTTGAAAAAGACTAACAATACTACCAAGTATTGGCAAGGATGTAGAGCAACTTGAACTCTCATACACTGTCACTGGAATGTAAGTTGGTAAAATGACTCTGAGAAAGTTCCTTGCAGTGTCTACAAAACTAAACAAATGCCTACCATATGACAAATTGTTTCTAGGTTTATACCTAACAAGCATACATGAGTTCACCAAAAGATGTGTGCTAGAATGTTCACAATAGCTTTATTTGTAATAGGCAAAAATGGGAAGGTACCCAAAGGCCCATGTATGGGACAATGGATAAATATAATAAAATACTATTCATTAATGAAGCAGAAAGATAATAGTAACACATCTAGTAACTGGCAGAGTCAAGATTTGAGCTCAGGCATAGTGGTGTCAGAACCTCACTCTTAAACATTAGACTCTCCTGCCTCTCAACACATAATAGTCACAGTACTTTCATATTCATCAGTACTATCATATTCAACAGCATCAGTTTCCTCTCCCCTGAGCTGCTGGAAATCCCATCTGGTGCTGGTGGAGTATAATTTGAAGAACCATTTTGGAAAGTGAGTTAGCAGTCTGTAATAAAATATAAATGCATGTGTCATAAAATCTAGTGATTAATTCACTGAGATATACTCTAACCAACACTGACACTGACACAAAGAAATGTGTGCAAGCACAGTTGTAATAGAAAGCAAGAATAAATAAACTGCCATATAATCATTAGATGGAATGCTGTTACAGCCATTGAAATAATAAACTTTATGTGCGTATATCTATTCAAAATATGCATAGATCTCACATTTGATCTGTATGATCTTCTCAAAAAACATGAATAAATTCTAAAAATGTAATGTGATTAACAGAATAAAAATGCAGCCCACAGAAAGGGGGGACAATATTTGCCAATCATATTTCCGATAATGGATTAATATCCAGAATATTTAGAGAACTCTTAAACAACAAGAAAACAAACAAATAATCTGATTAAAAATTGGGCAAAGAACTTGAATAGACATTTCTCAAAAAAGATATACAAATGGCTAATAAACAAATAAAAAGATGCTTAATATCACTAATCATTATGGAAATGCAAATTCAAATGATAATGATATACCATCTCACACTCATTAGAAAGTAAGTAAATAAATGAATAAATAAAAACAGGCTAGTGAGAATCCACCTGTATATAATTGGCTGTTCTCTTTGAGTTTAACTTAAGGAGATATTTTCTTTTCTCTCTCTTTCTTCCCCAGTGTTGTGGATCATGTATTACATGCAATTTTATGGAAATATATTTATCACCTTACATTTGGGAACCACCATAAATGTATGAATTTGTAGACAGGATTTTGTACATGTTTATATAACAATGCCATCTCTTTTTTTCTCACACTGGTGAACGCTTCATAACTTGGGATGGGGAGCCAATATGTTTATACATAGACCAAGGAGCATTTGGGGATCAGAGGAAGGATTTAAAAAATTGAAAAGGACTCAGAAGTCTTGTCAATAATAAATAATTCAAATTAAAGACATGGATTAAAAGAGACTTATAGCCAACTGAAAGTTTAAGTCATTTAAATAATATTCATTCTTTTCCGAAGTGAGAATATGAGTGAGCTCCATCCGTCTGAATCTCCTTTTATAAAACCCAGGCAAAGAATTCAGGTATTTTTTTCACGTAGACCATCTTCTACAGATGCTCAAATATTTTAATCCCTCAGGGGCCATTTGGGTCTTCAGTCAGGAAAAATATGAATGAGGCTTTGTATAGAGTCCAATTTCCTTTAACACATGGTAATTTCCCGATGGTATCAATCAGGCTTAGGAATTCGGTCACGTTCCTGCAGTTGGTGAAAGGAAGACTTCTCATGCTCAGTGTCTGACCTTGAGTCCTAAAATCCTTCTGCTTGTCCAGTACTCACTGTTGGGGTTAATTGTTAAATTGAGTCACTGAGCCTGAGCAGCCTTCAATAAAGGGCTCCTTCCCTAGCTGCCTTCAGAATGAGAAAACTGGATCCTGATTTTCAGTATGGGGCTGGATACAGAAAAATGTAGCTAAGGTCAGAATAGTCATTTCATTGTTACTTGGCATTCTTTACCCAAGAAGGAAGACCTAGCAAATTAATTTGTGTTATGAGCATTTGGATGAATAAAGAAACAAAGAATTCTGATTGACCTCTGTTGCCACAGTGAAGTTTTTTGCAGTCACAAATCTTTTATAGTCACAAAACAACGGATGAGGAGCCTTCCTCAGGCTAATTTCATGCCTGTACATTTCCTAAGGAGGTGGTTGCAAATGCAAAACAGCTTGCTCCAGTGGTTTCCCAAACTTTGTACTGAGGAACCCCAGGGGGCAATGCAAACCCCCAGTACGCTGCAGGATACTTTATATTTTCTATGATACCCAGCGATGTTCCCAAGAACTAATAGGTTGAAGGAGTTCACTATTTCAACATTAGATTTCAGCTACATGCCTTTAGATGATGTTGTGCCTTTGTGAAGCTGGGTTTTCTTCAGCTGCTATGATAAAAAGCAAGAACCAAGCAATCAACGTGGAAAAGGAAATGAGGGTGCCGTGTCCAATGAGTCCAAGGACTGAGAAATTTTGCAGTGACCACTAGATATGCTGGCCCATTAGCAAGAGATAGTGGTTATTTAAGGACAGCATGAAATTTTATCTTTTTAATTTTGATTTGTATGTATTATATTTACTAAGTTGTTTAGATGCTCCTACTAAATAAACTAAATTGTTAAGTATTTCTTTTGGCCAATGGGCATCATCAAAATGACCACTACACTGAAAGGGTACCCTGAACTGAGAAAGTTTGGGAACCTCTGGAACAGGCTAACATTGCCCTGAATTAATAAAAGAGGTGAAAATAAACCCAGAGAGTTCAAAATGACTTGTCATATATATTTTTAATTCTCCCTATTATTTTGCCCAAAATGAATGGCTTATTAAGGTTAGCTCTCTATTATCCTAAATCCAAACATACAACTTAAAATGTTATTAAAGAAAAACATCTTTTTTAAATAGAGATTATTCTGCCAGAGAATAACACATAATACAAATTTAAGATTTCTGTTCCCCCGCTGCCTATTAACTAACTGGTGGCCATAAGCCAGTTACTTAACTAAAAATCCCTTTTGCTGCAAACCCAGTATATATATATATATATATATATATATATATATATATATATATATATATATATTTTTTGTAAAATTAGAGCTCTCTGAGAAGTCAGAAGCAGCAAAAAACTAATTCTTATAAGCAAGGTTACAAATAAAAAGCAAACAAAACAAAACTCCCAATTAATAACAACAGAATTTAGTGACAACTTGATTAATGAATCCTCTGGGGGAAAAAATCTTCTATGTGTAAATGTTGTCTCTGATTAAACCACAAGAAACAGAAAGCACCTCGTGAATCACATCTGACAGTGGCGGTCTGTATTTCCTTTCAGTTCAAGGGCACACCGCGATTGAATCAACCAAACTCCTTCTCACACACCTTCCAAGTGTTGGTGCACAGCCAGATATAAGTATGGGTTGGTGACACCCAACTCCCCAGCCTCCTCTTCATGCATCCCTCTGCCCCAGCTTGCTTGAGCCTCAAAATTCTCTTACTTCCTAGACTCCTAATTCTACTAGAATTTGATGGACTCAAAGCCATGGCATTAGGCACCCTGACGGATTGCTTCTTTCCAATTCTCTGGCTGCTCTGTGCTTCTGTTTCCTTACCAGAAAACAGGGATATTACTAATTTCTACCTTATAGTGTTGCTGTAAAAATTTAATTAACAAATACACATAAAATATTCACAGTGGCACTTATGGCCCTTAATAAATATTGACTATTATTATTTTTAGATAAATATCTATTATGGAGTTGCTAAATCAAATGATGATAATATTTTTAGGCTTTTGAAATGTGTACTGAAATTTTCCTAAAGAAACTTTTAAACCAACTTACCTTTTTTTTTTGAAAGGGCCCGTTTATCTGAGTGAACTCTCATTAATATTGGATATTTTAAGTTTTAAAAAGTTGCCAGTTTGCTCTTTAGACCATTGCTCCACTCCACTCCTAGAGGTAATTTGGTTCCTACCATATTATGATGCTGTTTAAGTACTGTCCTGAAGCATTTTGTGCCATACCTCCAACACCCATTTCTGAACTGACAGTTCCGTCTGTTCTTGGAGTGCCTCCTCTTTGTGGCTGCAGGGTTGCCTTGGTGTGGACCCTGGGGATGTACCAACAACAGCCTTTCCCTCTTCCTTCAAGCATAAGCTCAATTTTTACTCAGATACCAGTATCTCACCACCCCCACCATACTGCCCACTCTTGTACTCATCCCAGGTTGCTCATGTGCTTTGGGAGAAGGGCAGACCTTCAAAATGCACGGAAGGAAATTATCATCCCCATCGGTGACCACACGCCACCCTCTTAGTGGATTCAGGGGCAACATATTCACCATGAACACCTTCGATTTTCCTACCACCTTAGAGCAGGCATACTGTGGGGAATCGTCCACAAGATTGCCTTTATCCAAGCCTCTTACTTTCTCACAAGGATTTCTCACTACTCAGCACATCTTTAAGAAGAGAGTTACTTTCCAACCAGGGTATCAATATACTCTCCCAAGGGCTCACCATTGAGTCTCTAACTCTACTCCTCATACCTTTGTCCTTTTTTGGCTGCCATTAACCATCTGCCTTTCCTCGCTTGCCTCCAAAGCCCCTGAACCCCTTTAAAACCTCACGGGAAAACTATGTTAACTGAAATTCCTGACTCCCTTGGGCTGCTGCTCCTGATCCAGGCCAACTGTGGAGGCTGAACTGCCCAAAGTAGAAGTAGACGCTGCTATGCCACTGCCAAGATTTCTGCAATGTTCTCCAAAACTAGAAGCCCCCCAATGTCCACAACCTATAGTTCAAGGACTCTTTAACAAGCAGTGGGTGAGAGAATACACTCAGGTATGGGAAAGAGAGCCAGCCTGGGTGTGGATGATTCGGGTGTGGATGAGAGAGCCCACTCACCTGTGGGCACAGAGCTGAGAGAGTCAAGTCAGCATGGATGATAGAGCCGAATCAGGCGTGGGTAAGAGCCAGTTCAGGAGTGGGTGAGAGAGCCCTCCTTTCTCCCAGTTATTCTAGAGGGAGGCAATTTCAGAGTGACAGGGAAATGCTGTTATTGGAGATTATGAAAAAAAATAAAGTGAGAGAGAGAGACTAATTTTTACAATTTTTTTCCCCTCCAGCAATAGGAGCCCAACTAGCTGGTAGTAAGATGAGTCTAGTTCCCTGCCGCTCACTGGCATGCTTGCAGGCGTGGTAGGTGTTGTGTGAGTGTTGACAGGCCTCAGTGGCCTATGTCTGGAATAAGCTGTGCCGTTCCCAGGGCCTTCTCCCTGCTCTCTTGGCTCACCAGCAAGGATATGTGAGCAGAAAACAGGTCAACTACGTAACTCCACATTTTCTGAGAGAGGGAATTAATACATAAGCATTGAACATGACTGGGCCATTATGCTAAGTCCAGCATTCATGAAATTTTCCTGTGGAGCTGACCTTTGGAAAGTCTCAAGATATAACTATGTATGAAATGTCTGCCTATGGTTTCCAGGAGTACATGACCATTCAGTTTTTCTCTGTAGTGTTCAATATATTTGCTGACACCAGGGAACAAGGCAGAGTGCCTCCCATGGCTGCTTTTCCATCTGTAAGTTTGGACAGCTGCTAACCTAAGATTCGAAGATCTTAAGGGAAAAGACTTTGGTTCAAAATTCAAAGCCATTGAGATCCAATCTTGTCAAAGTCAAATGTTTCATTAAAATTTCTATTAACCTTTTCCCCTAAGAGTAAATTGATCTTTAATTGATCAATTGATCCTTAATCCATTTTGAAAGATTGAGACAATCAGTAGTCCATCTGAGGACTTGCACATAGTGGAGGCCTCCCCACCTGCTCTCAGGCCCCCATCGTAGTGCCTCCCTCGCTGGAGGAAATAAGTAAGCACGTCCTTCAGAAACAGCAAAGACCATGACTATGGAAGGAGCAGCAGGAGTTTTGACCTCTCACATTTGATCTCTACCACTTACCAGAAAAATCTTCTCACTTACAAAACTTACTAAAGAAACTCGTTCAAATCATTTCCCCTCTTTGTCCCTCGAGGTTCCTACAGACTCACCTTGTAACTGATGGACTTACAAAAGGTTAAGAAAATAACTTTAAATAGGACACTTATTGTTTCTCTCTTGTTATGAAAGCAACATACATTTATTTATTTTCGTAGGCAATTAAAACTAGAAAATGACTAAGTAGATTTTTGATTTTTGCTTCCTATAAAAATATTATAGATATTGTATTTTAAAAATTTTAAGAGGAAAGAACCAGCAAATACACTTTTTAAAATATTCCTAACATCCACAATAGGAATATCTACAATAGAAACACCAATACCCAAATGAAAAAAACTAATGACAATCTGATTTGCCAGTACAAAGGCATAGAACTTAATGTGGAATTTTCTCTGAGAGCAACCTGACATCTTATACCAGTGAAAATCTGAAAAGTGGCTTAAAATAAAATGACTTTTGGATAAAAATGTGGCCATCCATCTCTCCATTACTTCAGAGACAAAACACTCTAAAGGCCAAAAAAGTTTAAGTAACCCAAACTGGTTGACAGAATTGAGCTTAAAGGCCATTTATTCAAAACCACATCTGCTCACTGAAGTAATCAACTAGATTTATTCTACTGAGGTTATCTTTGTGGACTAATAAGTAATATAATCAAATTTTTTGACTTCAATATACACTAGAGAAGGTATATTTTCTTTCAAGATACAAAGTTGGACATATAAGGATTAGACTTACTTCATTAACTATGCTAACCAGGATTGCCTCATCCCAATTCACTTTTCTGTCCATTCGATCTCACATGGATAAAAGGTGAGTTTATCCTGTTGTATTTCAATTTCTTCTTACATTTCTTAAAGTTTTACCTTATAAATTTGATATTTTAAAAAACTTTTAAATTTAATTTTTAATTTTTATTTATTTTAAATTATTTTTATTTAACTATTTTACTTTTTAACGTTTTGTTCTTTAACTATTTTTATTTTATTTAACTATTTTATTAATTTTAACCTTTTATTTTGTAATGATTACAAATGAATAGTAAAGTCATAAGAAACAAAAGAATACTCATGTTCTTCACCTCGATGCTCCAATTTATTAATATTTAACCATATTTGCCATATCATACATTCTCTATCTGTATTATTATTATTTTCTGAATCACTTGAAAGTAAGTTGCACACATAATGTCCTATTACCCCTAAATACTTAAAAGTATTTTCTAAAAATAAGGTCACTCTCCTACAGAAGCACAGTACAACCAGCAAAATCTGGAGATCAGTATTGATGTAATTCTACCTTCCGATCTACAGACTCCATTTGAATTGCCTGGGTTTTCCCAAGAATGTCCTTTGTAGATGCAGAATCTATCTGAACTACACACACTGCATTTAATTGTCATATCTTCTCAGTCTCCTTCAGCCTAGACCAGTTCCTTGGTTTTTACTTGTCTTTTAATGACCTTGGTAGTCTTAGAGAGTACAGCCCAGTTACCTTGCAGAATGTCCCTAATCTTGGGTTTGTCTGATATTTCCTCATGATTATATTCAGATGATGCATTTTTAGTAAAAATGCATCATCTGAATATAAAGTGCTCTCCTCAGTGCATCTTAGCAGGAGGTACGCAATGCCAATTTGTTTCATTGCTAGTGATGTTAACTTCTATCATTTGGTTAAGATGGTATATGCCAGGTTTCTCCATTGTAAAGGGAATTGTTTGTAGTCACTTAGAAACTATGTATTTATCCTCTTTCTCACTGATAATTCTTGCTTGAATTATCCCCATGACGAATGCCAAATGTTGATCACCACTCATTCTACTTCTACTAGTTGATACTCTATGGTATTTACGGTATTATTCATTTACATTAGAAGAGATCCACTAATTCTTATTTTATTCAATATGTCATATGTATCATTATTCTTATTTACTGTGCTGCTCAGATTTGGCATGTAGAAGCTCTTTCAAGATGGCTCCTATGTCATTTTGACATGTTCCCAACATATTTGGCATTTCCTTAGTTTCTGACACAAGAAGATATTTTAGGCTCAGCTTGTATTTTCCCTGTGCAGCCTGGAATCAGCCATTTCTCAGGAAGCCCTGGTTCCATTCAGTGGAGGATGGTGTCAGAACAATATCCAATGAAGGTATAACTGTTATCAATATTAATGAATCAAAAACAGCATCTCTCTGAGCTAGATAGGCTCATTGCTACTGGACTGTCCTTGCTTCTATACCCTTTAAGTGGACAGACTAGAAACATATGTGTGTACACACACATACACACACAGGCACGCACAATCTATATTGATTTCTCTATCTATACATATTAAAAACCATGTGTTCATATTGACATAACTCTTTTTCAGTGTAACAAAGATTATTTACACTTTCCCCTTTTCATATTTGTGATCCTCTAAGAGTTTAGAATTTCACTCTGATTATCCTCAATACATTTACTTACTTGCTCACTTTCCTTGTTTGACTAACCTCCTGGCCATTCAGACTATCTATTTGGCCCCGAGCCTGCTGGACCAACCACACTCATGTCTTCCCTGGCCTAGCCCTGCCAAACTTGCTGGTTATGCCATTGAATTCTCTCAGCTCCCAGTCCTACCAAATGCACTAGTCACACCAGCCCAATCCTTGCCATTAAGCAAAGAGAAAGGGAAGAGAGATGCTGTTTTTGATTCATTAATATTGATAACAGTTATACCTTCATTGGATATTGTTCTCATTAAAATTATAAAGCACTATACTTTACCTTGTTTAATTCTTCTTATTAATTTAGTGTAGTCTGAAATAAAGATTTATACTTTTTGAACATTTTTTTATTTTGAAATAATTTTCGATTTACAAGAAAAGTTGCAAAGATAGGAGAGTCCCATATACTCCTCCCCAACTTCCCCTGTTGTTTACATCTTATACAACTATGGTACATTTGTCAAAATTGAGAGATTAACATTGATACATTACTATTAACTAAGCTTCAGATTTTATTTGGATTTCGCCCATTTGGGGATAAATGTCCTTTTTCTGTGTCAGAATCCAGTCCGGGATTCAGTCATCATATCTCCTCAGTGTCCTCTGGTCTGCAGCAATTCTTTAGTCTTTCCTTGTCTTTCGTGACCTTGACAACTTGAAGGGCACTGGTCAGGTATGATGGAGAGTGTCTCTTTATTTGGGTTATTCTGATGTTTTCATTGTGTTTAAACTAGGGTTATGGGTTTTGGGGGAAGGATACTGAAGGTGGAGTGCCCTTCTTTCTCCCCATATTATATCGGGAGTGCATGACGTCAACATGACCTATCACTGGTCATGTTAATCTGTATCACAGACCTCTCCACTGTGAAGTTACCATTTTCCCATTTCCAGATTCTAGTCTATGGACGCAAGCCACTAAGACCACTTTCATTCTCAAATGGGAGAGGTAGGGATTAAGCTCTACCCCTTGGGGGCGGGGGGTGAATGGTGGTTAGCTACATATATTATTTGGAATTTTTCTGTAAGAAGATTTGTCTCCTCTACCCTCTTTATTTATTTATTCAATCATTTCTTTATATCATTATGGATTAATATTCAGTTTACTATACATACAGATATATAGATACAGAAATAATTATAGATATATGTATATACATGGGTTAATATACATACATCTATTTCTTAGCTTCATTGGCTAAGAGGGCCTAGAAAAAATGATAACCAATAGCAAGAAGCACACCTAGCACTCAGTTCTTGGTGTCTAAATATCATTCTTCAATAAAGGGAAACAGGCTCCTTAGGAGAATGATTGATTCTAGGGCTGGGGCTGGGAAAGAACAAGATGAGCCTAGCGGTGTCAGAAAGCAAGGACATGCTCAAAAACAAAAAGATGGGAGTATGTCAAAGGGATACAGGGGCCAACCTGAAAGTATTCCTAAAGGCCGAAGCTTGAGCAACAAGATAATGACAGTAAATAAATAAATTAACAACACACTAATTAATTAATTAAACTAAATTAATTAATGTAGTGTTGGGTTACAACCCAAAATATAAAATAAATAATTACTTGTTGATATCTAGACTTGCAGTCTTCTCTCTGCACATATGCATTTCCATTATACACACAAACACCACAGACACTTTTATACATTTAGAATAATACACAATGTTTCACGTGTGCTTTTTTTCATTTAGCAATATGTCTTAGAGATAACGTCCTGTCAGTAAACAAAGACTCTCCAAGTTCTTTTTGTTATTATGACTGTGTTATGTCAAAGTATGGACACTTACCTTGTATTAAATCTTTTGCTATTTCAAATATGCTATTGGCGTAGCCATTCAAAATGCCATTTGATTTGCCATTTGAAATGCAGTTCAAATTCTAATAGTCATTGCACAGCTACTGCAACATGTATATCTATAGGATAAATTTCTGGAGGTAGAATTGCTGAATCATACTGTGTTTGAAATTTTGTGGTAGCTATTTTTTTATAGTTACTTCTTCCTATTTTAAAATGAAAAATATCTTCTCAAATTTCCCTGAGAACGTTAATTAGAGCCTGTACAAATTCTCTGCCATATTTATTCCTTTCACAGGGGCCATGAACTTCAGTGATTCATTGCACACATCTAGTCATTTTTCATTGTAGGGTAATGTTTACATATGAAAGTTAAATTTCTATTTTTATTTTCATGGGTTTTTTTTGTCATTTCAATTGGTCTTCAGGAGAAAAGTGAGATGCACAAACTAAAAATTCCATCATATCCTCTCCGCTATATTCAAAGATATTTTGAAATAAAAGTGTTTGTTTATATATTGTTTGTTCATTAAAAAAATTTAGATTAAGTACACTTCTCCATATCATTAAGTGTTCTCCAAATAGAAATTCTCAATGGCTGCATAGTATTCCCACTGTCCAGTTAAGCATGAATTTTTGCACCATTTTTCTACTATTAAATATTTAGTTTGTTTCTTTTGTTTAAAATAATTATAAGTAGTAACATAAATTATGACTAAACAGCAATGTATATCTTTACATGTAAATCTTTCCAGACATCTCTGCTTATTTACTTAAGAAAACTTTTGAAAGCGATGTCAGACAATCAGTAAGCACAACTTCAAGGTCTGAAACACAATGGCAAATTGCCCTCTCTACCAATTATATACATTTACCACAATTATATCCATTTACCATTCCCCTATTGGAAGAAGGTGACTTCAGGGAAATAACTTGAAAGTTTCCCTGATCTTGTTAAAATAAAATTCTAGCAAAGGATTTAGCTAACCAAGATTTAGCTAACTAAATCCTAAATAGGATTCTAGCTAAATAGGATTTAGCTAACGATGGATCCAGCAGACCCTGAGCTGTTTGAAACCCAAGGCCTGAAAAAGCCGATGCAGCATTATTTGAAAGCAATGAAAGGTCACACTCTTTCTCTCATATTCAAATGAAAGGTCATATCCTTCCTCCATATTCAAATTGTGAAAATTAAGAAATATAAACCTCATTTAAAATGGAGTTGGGAGGCTAGAAGAGGGAACTCTCACACTCTGTCACTCAATACTATTGACATATCTTGCACATCCAACAGGAAATGATACTATTTTACTACTTCAGCAAGAGTAAGGAAAGATCTTTTTCTTGCCCAGTAATGGCTCAGCTAATGGGAGACTGCCATAACTCAGTCAATGAAAAGTCACTATTTCAGACTAATAGTTTCCTCTATGGGACTCTTCATTTACAAAAGCCTCTCCCAACTCCATAAAAGAGCATTCCTCTCCTTTCTCTGAACTTTCGTGGTTTGCCATTAGACTGCACATTCTGAATTGCAATTCTTCGTAGTTCCCAAATAAACCCATTTTGTTGGAGAAACATCTGGCTGTGTATTTGTTTAAGGTCAACAAAATGGAAGGTCATATCCTCTCCCCTATATTCAAAGATATCTCCTCCCTGATCTAAAAATCCATTGCATTTTAATGATCTTTTTGGTTGAAAAATCTGAAAGTAAGACCATAAGGAAAAGATACTGAGAATGATAAGCTTTTCTGAAGGAGGGAGTTTTGGGGAGGTAAAAAAGGGGTGGTGGAGCGCCAATACAGAAAAGGCAGGTTTGGGTGGATACCACCATAGTGACCATGAACCTGGAACTCCCTGCTCTGGGCACCAGGAAGATCTAGGAGAGAGTAAGGAAGTAAGAGCCCTGGGGTTAGTCAGCTTCATAAAACCGCCCAAGACCTGAGGCCACGCATGTAACCTAGTGTTAGGATTTGATGAAGAAGTGGCTGGGGAAAGACGTCTGCCTTGATGTATAACAACTTGAGATGATAAGCCTGATAATTTGCAAAGTGTGCTTGTTCACATTTTTTTCATTTGGTTTTCACAGTAACCCCATTAGAATAAGCATGGCAGGTGTTATTATTCATTCTCCTCATTTTCAGATTAAAACACCAAGTCTTTCGTAAGGAAACCAGCTGGGAAGTAGGGGAGATCCAGCTTCTTTAGGTGATTTCAGACACTCGCGTTACAATTCTTTGCAGAAGGCTGACTGCCACAGAAAACCACTAAGTGGTTCTGATGGAGGACTCACAGCCTGGCTCGTTACCATGCCTGCTAAGCCAGCTTTGCTGGTGCTAGAGCCCCACTGTGAGAATACCTCACTCCTACCCTAGGGTTGAATACCTAAGGTTAGGCCATGATAAATATCTACTGTTTAACTGTAAGCTGCACCAACTTCATTATAAAGAAGGACCTAGTGAAATGGTAAGAGGAGAGTAGAGAGAGTCCCAAAGGCGTGCAGGTGCCCCATAGATGTCTGCAAGGGGTAGGCGTGGAGACAAGAGTGGAAGGGGTAAGGGGGGCGGGACCCCCAGTGCTCATATATTTATATGCCTTAGAGTTTGCTAAGTCTATGTGCAGCGCCTTGGGTGGCCACATTCCCTTGTTAAGTAAAACTTGGCAACATTCAAGCTATGTTGGAGAGACCAAAAAACGTATTGGAATTACTTGTTTTAGAAAGGCACCTGGACTAAAGAGCTAAATTTTCTTAATTTGATAGAAATTTCAAACCATAAATTATTAAAGGGCCAAGATTTCAAGATGTCTTTTCCCATGAAACAGCAGGGTTAAGCTGACAGTCAGTTTTAAAAACATTTTAAAAATAATGGAAATAGTTTTATTAAGCCTTTTCAGAACTTCGAAAGATACGTTATAACCCACAGTCACACTACTTTTCAAATAAAGTGAGAAATCTAGATTACCAGTACTAGAATATATAATAGAAGGGGACATGAAATTCATTTTGAATTATGAAGTATGCATAATAAAGAAATTAAATGAAATTAAACTTGTAAAATGCTGTACTGCATTTCTCACTGCATTGGCAAAGAACAGAACTGGGCTTTAAAATGGTTTAAACTTTTTTAAATCTTATTTTTTGTTTCTTTGTTTTTATTTTAGTTTGTGTGTGTGTGTGGTGTTCTTCAGTTTTAAACTTTTATTTAAAGTAGAAGTCGCATTTTAAAACCTCTGGACCTATGAAACAATAGTGTAGGCATTTATAAGGTTATCAAAAAAGCACGTGGTTAGGTGAAACAGAGAAAGGCCTCACCCCTAAGGTCTGGTAGGCAGAAAAGACCCTCGGTTCTACCACCTCTTGAAATCTGCCTCAGTCTGCACTTCTACAGTGTGATTTGAGGGAGGAACTGCCAGTTCAAGCCTTTTCTCAAAATACCTCTCACATTGCCTGCCAGAAACCATCATCTTTACAAAGTGGCTCAGAAATTCTTCGCATTGGAATACAAATTCAGAAAGATAGCAAAACTCTTATCACTGAACGGAACATTAGCAAGATAAGACTGTGTTTATGATTCAGATTTTCTCCCCTTTAAGTCCTATGTTAGCAGAACTGACAGCAGATTAGGAAAAGGGGGAGCTGCCTGGTAGAATATACTTTAAAGCCAGAAGCATTTTTGCTTAAGAAAAGAATTAAACTAGTGTCTTCCAAACTGTCTTCATTGTTCACCCCATCATCAAATATGTGAGCATGGATCTCTAGTCTATGATATTTATAAATCACATATATAAAATAGATTAATTTACATATAAATATATATTTATATATATATATATTTTTTAAGGTTGCTATCTCGTTTTATTATGTATAACATATAGCAACATGTATGTATAACATATATAACATATAAACAATTATAAGTATTCTAGTATTTTCTTTTTGCACTGCAATGTGTAATTTGGGGCAGCTCCTGGGAATCACACTGAACTTTGGAGTCTACTAAAATACTAACGGCATTAATGAAAAATATATGCAGCCTGTATTTCTATGTATAATATAAGAAATGCAAATTGAAGAAAGGATGGAAGAGGCAGGGAAAGGAATATGTTCTAGATATTTTGGTTGCGTTTTCTCTTGGTTTGTATTATATTTTATCAGTCACATTTCTACATAGAGACGATGGCACTTTGCGTTTGCATTAATTTAAAATGTTAAATCTCAACTTAGTTCTCGTAAGGAGAGAGCTAGACAAGGAACAAATTAAAATTATGTAGAATATTAAGAAAGAAAAAGAGGAAAGAGCATTGGGGTCAGTGGCATTTAGATATGTCCAAGTTATCTAGGAAGAGTGAGGACAGGAGGCTGGTTAAATGTCACTTTGAAAGTGTCACTGAACATAGTCCTGGAGAATAGTCAAGAAAAATTGAGAGTGGGGGATCATTAAGATCTGAGCACACAGGAGCAATAAGAAGCCTTGTCTGTGACAGGATGGCAGTTTGGGACATTGAATGGGGAGCCTGGGCCAGATATCACTTACTGCCCAGTGGACTCACACCTTGCTTCCATGGTCTTACATCCTTCTCTGGTAAAAACTACTCTTCATTCAAGTTTCAACACAGCAGCCTGTTTTTCAGTGAAAACTTCCCAGCAGCTCCAAAACAGAGTATCTCACTTTCTCCTCTGTGCTACTGCCGTGCCCAAGATATACTTCCATTGTTGTTTATTTTTTACCCTATATTGCAATTATTAACATTAGTCTCTGATTGGGAGAACACTGAGGCAGGAATATGCCTTCTTTGTAACTTGTGTTTACCACAGTGCATATAACACACCATAAAAGCTCACTGAGGAAATGAATGCTGAATTAGGAAGATGTGTATTGACAAAATAATCCAATGATCATGGCAAATGTCAGTACCAAAGAGGGAATGTGAATTATTATTGGAAAGTAGCAGGAACTGCAAAATTTTTAGGCTGAAAATATTTTCCTAAACCTTTGCGATCTGATTCCTACAATTGTGCAATTCGTCTACAACATAAATGTCTTACTATCCTATTGGATCAAATCCATGCAATTTGAATTAAAGTATAAGCAGGCAACTTCCCGGTTAATTTGACTAAAACAAAAAGTTCATGTGGATAACCAACTTTCCAAGGAATTCTCTAATCCATATTGTGGTGTTTAATTATAGCCTTAAGAGTTTTCAGAAAGGATATTACCTTGATTGTACTTAGAATTTCAAACCAATTACTTGAACTTGAAATGTTCGTTTTTGGCGTTTCATTCAAATAATATTTCCTGTGCTTACGCTAATGCGTGCCAGATCCCAGAACATAAAAATAAATCAATCGTGGTTTCTGGTGTCTAGAAACTCAATGTTTAATGGGCAGAAGGGGGCTGATAAAAGACTACTATTTCCAGCAGTATGGCAAGCTACATATCCTGAACAGCCCTCAAATTAAAGTGATTAATATGTTAAAAAATATTTCTTAAATGCATTACTGAGATGACACGAGATTAAAAAAAAAAAAATCCACAAAAGCCAAAACCTAAGTGAAAGCATAAATCCTTGTTAGTGCCAAAAATGTCTTTTCTCCCCATATGCCAAAGCCTAGAGCCTTTGGGCTTCTTCCTGGAGGCCTGTGTGGGGTCAAAGGAACAGAGTGGGTAGGGAGGAGACTTGGCCTGGGCAGAGTTTACCGACCTTTCTCAGGCTTCACAAAGGCTGAGGAACATTGCTTGGCGGTTCTGGCTCAGAGCCCATCTCAGTTGGAAAGTCCAGCATAGTCCATTCTCCTAAAGCTAAAATGAAAAATTTGCCATGCAGAACAGGACAGCTAAATTGTCTTTCTCACTCTTGGTCCTACATGAAGCAGGGTGCACAGGCCAGCTTTCATTTGTGTTTGTGTGTGTGAACTTACATTTGTTGTAATATGGTTTGGAAAACTCTAAGCTGGGATTTTAATTTAACTTGGTTTCCAGGTTGTTAGTGAGTTGGTAGAAGAAAAAGAAAAACCACAATGGAGGAATTCACCTTCAGCTAAGGCCTCAAGAATTCTTACAGGTAAAATTCTAAAGAGATTAGCTGTTTCACAGTAAAAAGTAAACAAATAAACAAACAAAAGAAACAATGTACTACAACTGAGAATAACAGCAAAATAAAATACTTAAAGACTACAGAACTATCACACAAAGAGTACAGGATAACTATGTTTAAATAAAAAGCCTTATCTCAGAGATATGAAAATACTAAAATATTATCAAATCAAATACAGAAGTGCGTTAAAAAATAATCTATCATGTCTATTAAGACTTTATTTCAACAATGCTAAGATTTTTTCAAAATTAGAAAATTTACAAAATTTTAAAAAAGGAGAGATCCACATGTAGCTAGATGCTCCCACCTCAGCGTCCCACTTGAAAAAGAAGTATCTGGTCTGCAGCCATGCCACCCCGAACGTGTCCGATCTCATCTGATCTCGGAAGCTAAGCAGGGTCGGCCCGGTTATACTTGAATGGGGGACCACCTAGGAAGACTAGGTGCTGTAGGTGTAAAAAAATTAAATAAAATTAAATAAATAAATAAATAAGAAGTATCTGACAAAATTCAACAATAATTTCTGGAAATACCAGAAATCATAGGAGGAACTTTCCTATACCTGACAAATAGTACTTACTAGAAATATCTGTCAACATCAAAATAATGTGAAATACTCAAAGCATTTTCATTAGAATCAAAACAAGACTCTCATGAAGAAAGGTAAGAGAAAGCTTCTAAACGGGAATGCTGACTATCAGCCATGGAAATACTCTAAGCAAATAATGTAGGTATTTTACAAATTAATCTAAAACAGTTAATGGAAACAAAGGGAATGTTTGCCTGTTAAATATTTGTAAAAATACTACAAAGCTATTGCAACAAAACCAGTGAAGTTTTTTTCCCCTAAGAATAAACAAATGAATCAGTAGAAACTGAGACATCCATGTGTACATAAAAATTTAGTATATTATAGAGTTGCTGTTTCATATGAGAAAGTAATAGACTATTCAATTTTTGGTTGAGACAACTGACCACCTGTTTGGGGAAAATATTTGGTGAGGGTTAACATATAACACTAAGTTTTCAGGCACTTTTACATACTTAGCTCATCTGAACTTCATATTAACACCTTGAGGGGCAGGTGTTATTACTGATTTTACAAATGAAAATTTTGAACTTCAGAGAGATGAAGAAACTGCGTACAGGTCACACAGCTTGTAAAGTACCAGGGATTGAAGCCAGGTACTTCTGGTTTCAAGGCCCACATTCCTTCTTTTGACCTTAAACAAATAGCCAGATATTTCTCCAGCAAAATGGGTTTATTTGGAAACAATAAAGAATTGCAATTCAGGACATGCATTCTAACAGTGACTCACTCGGAAGTCCAGAGAACAAAGAAGAAGAACATTCTTTTATATAAGAAAGGGGGAGTTCAGAGAGGCTGTTGTAAACAAAGAATCCAGTGGAGGAAACTGGAAGTTCAAAGTGTTTTTCATTGGCTGAGTGATCGCGGCGGTGGTGGGGAGGAGGAGGAGAAGATCCTCTTTCTTCTTGCTGGAGTAGTAGAGTAGAAAAACATTCCTATTGGAGATGGAAAGTACATCTCTTCCTGTTTGGAGTAATTGATGATGAGTGGTAGGGCATGAGAGCTCCCCCTACAGGCCCTCCCAACTCCATTTAAATGAGGTTTCTGTTTTTTAATCTTTACACCTCATACCACATGGCATCATTCCTATTTGCCCATAATATTAAAGGAATTTCAATAATTCATTACTCTAAATACCAAATAAATTCCAGGTGGATAAAGGAGGATTTTTTTTAAATGTAAAGAATATAGGAGATATAATCTTCAACTGGAAAAGGTTTTCTTAAACAAAATATGAACTCCAAATAAAGAAAAAAGTTCAGAGACGATCTCAAAATTTAAAGTTTCTTTACAACGAAAGATGCCACAAACAGATGTAAAATAAAAACAGATTGGGAGAAAATATTTGTACATAAAGCAATTAGAAAATGAGTAATTTTAGAATAAATACGAATGGCCAATCCACTTCTGAAGAGTTAATGAAAACGACCAGAAACAAGCAAAGTGCAATTTATATTTAAATACATACTTTATATGTAAAATGTAGAATATGTATATATTATATAATATGTATAAATGTGTAATATTTAAGTAGTTAATATAATATACAACTATATATTTTTCTCAAGATAGAAAAAATTCATTTGGTAAATATACAATAATAATGTCGGTAAAGGGAAGTAAGTATTCTCATATACCGCTGGTGGGAGTGTAAACGGGCACAGATTTTGGGGGCAATTTGGCAGGCTTTCTCCACATGGTGTGTAAGACAAACCCCAGAAGCCCCAAATAGAAATCCTGTTTAGCAGCTACAATGGAAGGAGAAAATGTAATTGTGCTGGTAGCTCCGGAGTGGGGAACACCTTCCAGGAAAGATAGTCGTGATGGGCTTGGCCACTCATATACTCATTATTGTGGCCAGCAGGGGGCGCATTTTGATTGTGCAGGCCTCAGTCACTTGCCCACCACTTGGGCAGCAGCTTACTATTCCGATTTCCTCTGCTTTGATACCTGGGGAATTTCCTTTCTTGTGTTTATTCTTGAGTATGTATTTAAACCTTTTTCTCTCTCACATATTTCATCCACCTCTTTTAGTATTTGGGAGCTATCTCAGTCCACAATATTGATCAGAAGCTCTTCATGGCTTCCATACATTGATATGTTCCCTTAATGGTATTTATTTGATTTTATTGCCCTATTGCCCATGTCTTTATTTCTAGGATTGACCTGCTGCTTTTTCTGCACGTAAGGACTGTTGGCCTGGCACCCTCAACTGTCACAAGAGTCCAAGTTACCCTATTACAGACAAGGGGAACATAATGCTGTTGATGACGGCACAGTCATTCATCCAGTGTTGTGACTTCACCAGGAAGCCGGAAATGTCATTCATTAGCTTCTTCCCTATGCTAGATATTAAAAAAAATATAAAATTGTCATGAGTCATACTACAAAGTAACCTTATAGGAGTAAGAGAGGAAGTAAAATTAGTAAATCCATCCATGTATTTTGCTTCAAGACATTAGCCTCAGAAATTACAGTAATCCTGCCACTTTTGCTGATATGATCGAATTTGCTCTTCTATGGTATATATAGGTGTTGTATATTTTCCAAAAATTAGATTGCACTGCAAAGTCAATGGCAGAATTGTAACTTCATCTAAGATTTGCACCACCCCAATATGTCCTGTCAGAGCTTAATGATAATAACGTGTTTACTTTACATTGAAATTTCAGATCATTTTTGAAATATAGAGTATGAATAAACTCCACAAACTGTTTCATAATTGTCTCCACACATTCTATTCTTCTTTCCTATCTGTAGCTCAATCCAATTTTGAATATTGTTGACATTCTTCAGTTTATAAAGTTTCAAAATTCATGGTGAAATGCTCCTTCTTAGCCTTTCACATCGAATGATGAGCTGTGAAAAATGCCAGGGAATTTGATCCTTATGTATTAGCACTGTTGACTGATATTTTATGGCAGACTTTTGTGCCCTGAAAGTATTTGTCAGTCGACTTTTAATTTTTCATGTTTATGGATAGAGCAGATCAATAATGCAAAGAATCAAAAACATTTTGAAAATCATGTATATTGCCCACGGAATAATTAAAATCCTCACCACCACCTACTTTTAACTTACCTTAAAATATAGAACTTAATTTCCATTCCCTGCGCACACCTCAACTGAAGGGGAAAGAATGAGGCCAGATCCAATCTGGTTGCCATGGTGGCAGTATAACTATCCATTTTAAACATGGCATCTAGCAGAGCAAGGATTTTAAAAATGGAAAGGTTTACTCTAAACACAGTGCTCTACTGTCCAAATCAGACTTGCGGTAACTCAGCGTCTAGTGTGCCATCTGCCCCTTTGGCCATAGTTGATGCCAATTGGGTCTGTTTCCCCCGGGGCCAAACTGTTTCTCAAGTCACATCTGTGTTGCAAGGAGAAAGCCATGCCGCCTGTCCTCATTGCTGCTCTGGTTCGGGACTTTCTCTTATCTTTTCCATCTGTGCTTAAGGCATAGTCAATTACTGTTGCTTGCAACTAAAAGATGCTTAAATACAATAAAGGAAACAAATATTTATCAAGCAATTTCTTATGCAAAATAAACAAACTTGGGGAGATAACAAACCATTTCTAAGCATCTTTGTAAATGGATAAATTGCTAATAAACCCCATAAACAATTATTTGTTTTTATATTAGAAAATTAGAAAATTTTATTAGATAATTTTGCATTAGGTGATCAAAATCTAACCAAATTCAATTTCTCAAATATTAATCATTTAGCAATATTGCATTTCTAATGGCCTATATACATTTATTATAGAAAATTTTCTTCATACAAACCAATTTGAAATTTCATTTTAGATAGAATTATAGAATGTTTAGAAGTTAGAAAAAGTCTTGTTTTTCTATGTCAGTTTTTAGATTTACTCAACACTTCATTGAAGGCCTATGGCTTTCCATGAAGAGCTACTCTATTGCCTGCATGAGACTAGGCCCATAAGTGAAACAGCAGTGGGACAGGCACTGCCCTGGAGCAGTGGTACTGGAATCTGGCTCCAGAGCCCCACCACTAACTTGCTGGGTGACTTCATCAGCCTCAGTTTCTTCACCTACACATATAAGAAAGTGAACTAATTTTCTGTCTACTCAAATTCAATCTAAGAGGTAACAAGTTTAATCAATTTTGATTCCTGCTGCAAATAAGAACTCTACTTCTTCTGTGTTGTACAAAGAGAAACAGAATCATATATAAAAAAGAAGCTGCAAATTTACTCCTCATGCAGGATGAAAGAGGAAGTGACTACTTTAAGGGTGGATTTGACTCTAGCTGTAAAAAATCTTAATTCCATTTTTCAGAACACATCCGTTAATGATCATAACCAAAATTAACCAAAAATGTTACTCAAATCATTATTTGTATGGTGTTCAGTATTGATACAGTACTGCCATGCATTAGCTGGGTTGGTCCTCTTGAGATACATATTACCTCTGGCCTTTTTTTGGCTATGAGCACACCAAGCTGAGATAAGTGGCTTCCCAAGGTTAGACTGTACATGGTAAACTAGTACCGATTTAAACCCTCTGATTTCAAATTTCATGTTAATTCTAGGACAGCACTCAGTGCCTAGTAAATTACTTAAAACCCTCTTGGTTAAAAACAATTCTGAAATTTATTATAGGGCAAGACAAGAAGCGCACTGACAGTGCACTTGTTCACCTGGAGGAAAAGCAGAGGCATACACTATACTCAGTAGCACAGGTCTTTCATTCAGGTAAAAAGCCCAGCAGTGAAGACTCGAGGTTCTAACTGCCCTGGGCTCCTATTCCAACTCAACTCTGAGTTTCTTACAGCTTCTTCAGTTTTCTGTCATAAAACGAGGATAATTCCCTATCATACAGAGCAGTAAGACAGAGACAAGATCACTGTAGACACTTAGCTTTCTCCTGGTATCAATTAACCCATTTCCCGTTTGCCTCGAGAATACTTACCTGTGGCACTTGTGGCTGCAGCGTTTGTCCTGAGATAACTCGTGGATTACAATCCTAACCTTATTCCCAAAGTTTCCAAGAAATATCTCACTTTTATTATTTTCGCATCGCTCTAGTATATCAAAGTCTTTGGAAACAAATGACATCATTCTATTTATAGCATTGTTATTAGTAGTGGTATTTCCAGTTACAAAATACAGTAATTCTCTATTGCTGAAAATGTCAAATCCTAGAAAACAAAGCATTCTTATGTGATGTTAACATCATTCTCGAACAGTTGAAGACTAATTCAATGAATCCACTTTACGTGTACATTTTTGTTACATTAGGATTAGAGAGAAGTTTAGAAGTAACTCCGAGAACAGTTTTTATATTTTATTTTCACACTGAAAACCAGTCAGATTTGAAGATGTTTGTGTAAAACGCTACGAGCTGCACTTTTTTCTAAACGGGAAATGGGTTAATATGGGCCAACAGTGCCAGATCCTGCCACTAGGTGGGTCTCCTGGTGCAGGATGGTGCTAAGAACATACAGGTTTTGCAGCCAAGTGTGGGATGGGTGGCCTTGTGTGAATCACGTCCCAAGTCTACCTCCCGAAATCCCTAGAACTCACCGGGGTCTTAGCATCCTCATCGGGAATACTAATATCATGGAAGTGTTGTTTTAAAGATTTAACGTATACAAAGAACCTAGCACAGTACTAGAACATGGCAAACAATTAATGACAGCTGTCACTTCTATATATCAGTGATGCTGAATAATTTTATTTAAAACTGACTTGCTTAAACAAAAACATTTTCTTGTTTAATAGAAAAACTCTGGTTCAACGAAGCACTGAAGAGCACAAATTAAGATTTAACCTGTTACTGTTTGCATTGACTTCTTTTTAAGTAGAGATTTTAAACTGAGAAAACATCAACTCCATCTTTATGAGCAAAAATCAGGTAATACAAAGTTTTGAGGCAAGTGACCTAATGTTTTTAACCCAGTTAAAACTATGCATTTGTTGTCATCCTTTTTGGGGGTGAGGGACATAGCACACTAATTGGTCTGTGAGGAAAAAAACTGAAGTTAAGCCATAATAAACTAGCAATTTCTCCAGATTAAACAAATCCAAAAGTCTACCTCCCAAACTCCCTAAACCCACCTGGACCCCAAGATTAAAAATAAATGGATTACAAGCTAAAACAGAATGGGAGACAGCCGATATCCACAAAATCTTGTTCTATACATGCCAGCGATTAAAAATAATCATAAGTTACTTTAGCTAGAGCAATGGAGAGAAGCTAGATCACCCGCACAAGCAGTCTTTAAAAGTGCATAGGCAAAAAGTTAGTAATTTTGCCTACTGAAGTTTTAATATCTTAGTACCTTTTACCTAGAACACTGAACATGATAAAAAAGGACATTTCAAGTAAATATCTATTCTTTCTAAAATAAATATATAGTAATAACAAAATGGCTTTTACTTTGGTAAATTACTTCAGCACTTGCAACCACCGATAGTCTCAAGTACTGCGACAACCACAACAAAATGTCCAAGTCACTGGAAGACATATCCATGTGGGTGGCCAGTGGATCCTGTCACTGCAATATCCCTTCTCAGGACTCCAAGTACACCTTCCTCCATGCCCCTTGCCCCAGGAATGTCATGCCGTGGCTGCTCGACACACATTAGTTAATTGAATGAACCAAGTTTCTTTAGACTAGTTTAGAACAAAGTATTACATTTTAATGAAAACATTTTAGACCCTTTATCTGAACTGTAATAACTTGGTTATTAAATATAAGGAACTGGAGGTTGCCAGAGGCAGGGGGAGAGGGTAGGCAAAATGGGTGAATGTCAAAAGGTAAAAACTTCCAGTTATAAGTCATGGAAATGCAATGTCCAGCACGGTGACTATAGTTAGTAATACTGCATTACATATTTGAAAGTTGCCGAGTATATCTTTAAAGTCCTCATCAGAGATTTAAAATTCCTTCTGTAACTATGTATGGTGATGAATTTTAACTAGACTTGTGATTTCACAATATATACAGCATTGAATCATTATGTTGTACACCTGAAACTAATAGCTAATGTCGATCATACTTCAATTTAAAAAATTAATAAAAAATCAAGCAGGTGTTCTACATTAGCTTTCCACTAATCTATTTTCAAAAAGAATTCAGTCTCATGTTCAGCACTCCCCCAAGGTTACCTGGATCCTCCAATTCTAATTATGATCTAAACCCTAAATCTTGATGTTCTAAGTACTTACCTATGAATTTTTTACTGTCCAAGAATATTAATTTAAAAGACTGCCAAATTAAACAAAATCTGCCTCTAGATGTTCCACATTTTCAGAAGAAAAAAAAAAAATGCTAGCCATTTTTCCTTATTGGAAACTCCATTAAAGGTAGGGAAAAAATATCCAGCATTTGATAAACAATATCCCAGTCTCTTATTTACTTAACCTCATTTATTTCTCAGAACCACCCTATACGAAACAACTATTTTAAAAGTGAAAAACCATGGATAAGAATTAAGCAAATTTATTCAAGATCAAACCCCTAAGAGCCAAGTGACTTAATGTTTTCAGTTTCAAATACAGCAAGGTTTGGCCTCTGTGCTCACTTCTCTCCACTATAGCTGGCTAAACCAAAATTAAATAAATATAAAAAAATTTGGTACTGGCAACTGTGTTCTATTCAATCTTCATTCCCATAACTTCATTTTCATTATGAGCTCTAATTTAGAAGTGAAAAACTAGCCAACAGAATTTTATATCAGTAAAGATTCTTTTAAAACTACTTTTGTTGCCATTGGATTGTCAAGTATTTTATTTAACTTATTTTCATATAGTAAACTTTTTATTATTTGTCTAGTTAAATACTATCAAATTTCAACACTCAAGATTCTTAAATGTTTTAGAGTTTTGTTGAAAAGTAAATGCCTATTTGTAGGTATTGATATACAGAAAGTTCACATTTTAATCTATGACCCAGTACAGTCTGCATTCCTCTACCAAACAGCACTCCATAACCAGAAATTCAATGTAAAACAGGAATTTATGTCTAGCACAAAGTTTTCGATAATTGTTTATGAAGTAAACAATCAAAAGCAACTTATTGTTTTACTAATAAATAAATGCCATATAGCTCCTTATATGCTACAGTGGTTACTCAAGTCTTCCTTGAGGCAGCTTCAGAGAATACAAAACAAACTATGGAAAGAAACATTTTCTGAAACATATGGTTCAAGTGAACCATAAATCGCTTAGAAATGGAAATTCTGTTGACCTTTTCCAATATGTGGGCAGTTAAGAACATAGGTTATCATGCAAGAAATTAGTCTAAATAAGAGATCAGCAAACTTCTGCATAGGGCACAATAAATAATTCCAGCTTTGTGGGTCATATGGCCTCTTTCACAACCACTCAATTCTGCCATTGTACAAAAACAGCCACAGACAATGCGTAAGTAAATGAGCATGGCTGTGTGCCAATAAAACTTTATTTCTGGACACTAAAATTTGAATTTCATATAATTCTCATGTGTCACAAAATAAGGTTCTTCTTTTGACTTTTATTTTTTAACCTTTTAACAAAGTGAAGATGATTCTTGCTCACAGGTAATACAAAAACAGGTGGTGGGCTGGATCTAGCCTGTGGACAATAATTTTCCAAGCCCTGGTTTAATTATATATTCTGCTTTGACATTTATTTGCTGGCAGTTAGGTAACTTCTATTTCATTAAGTGAGAACAATAATACAAAATTTGCTTAAGGCTTTGTCTAATGCTGGTGTACAATTTTGAAGACTAAAATTTAAAAATCAGTTATGTCAAAATTAAATATACTGCTAGAGGAACTGGCTGAGCTTCATTTATTTCTTGATGTCACATCTGTACAGCTCTCATGCACACAGCAGAAAACACACCTTGGTTTCACAACGGCACCTGGCTGCGCTTCTGATTATAATACAGCCAAGTCCAAGTTCACTTGGAAATGTACATTTATATACCTTATGTAAATTAAATACAGCTACATTAGGATGATAGCAAAAGCGTGATTTGGAGTTCCAAGACTAGACCACTTCTGTTTAATAAAAAATGTACCCAATCATTCAAAAATGGCCATTTAGGGGAACAGGACAGAATATAAAATGTTTGTCATGTAAAACTTGACCATTTACCTTTTTAAAAAATAATCTTCAAACTTTAAACCTTTTAATCAAATTGTTATACGGACATACATTATTAGAGCAAGAAAACAAATTTGCTATGGGCTATATATTTAGCAACTTGGATAATTTTAAAAAATTAGTTAATGTTTTAATAACATTACTTTTATTAAAATAAAACAGTAGCTAAACAAAACCTTTTCTTTCCACGTTTAATGTGTTAGGTTCCAAGTCAACTCCCCTAGTCAAAAAGAAAAATAAAAATCAGTCTGAGACTCACTTGAGTGTTTAATTCAAATCTATATTTGTAGTTTCTAAAATGTTGATCCACAGACCACTTTGTTGTTACACATGTGTACCAATGAAAACAAAAAGCAAAAAGAACCACTGCCATCCCTACAAAAGGAATGGCTCCCTTTCTAACATTCTTTAAAAATATACATTGTACAGTCCTTGCGCCTCACCAAAGGTGGCGATGTAATAAATACACGGGCTTAGTTCTCCTCACTGTTCAGCGAGGTCCACCACTACCTGTTATAAGCCCTCTCCTTTTTGGATTTCTCCAAGGCTTTGTCCATGGTTTTCTCATTCTCCCCTCGACATTTGGGACAGTACCACTTGCCCTTTGGTTTATGATTCAGTCCTACACAAGAGAAGTGGAACCATTCGATGGGGCACTCGTCATTGTCACAGCCAATCATTTCTCCATAGGAGACCTGATTACACAGACAGTACGTTGGCTCGTTCGGGTCAATGGGAAGGTCTGCAGGCGATGCTTCCCTCTCTGCTTTGGCCTTGGAGCGTTTCTTCTTCTTGGAGGCCTTTGCTTTCTTTTCCTTAGGTGTTCCTGAGGTGATGTCATCATGGTCGTGATTATTAGCTGCATTCTCCCGATTCTCGTTGTTGCGCTGTCGCCGGGACCTCTTGTTATTGGGCTTTTCTGCCTGCGTGATTGTCTCGTTTTTGGACTTATCTTGGCTGGCTTTGCCACTGTGGCCAGTGGTGTCATTGACCTCTTGATGTGCCTCAAAGAGTTCCACATGACTGTCCACCTGCCTGGTCCGGTTCTCCACCAGCTCCACCATTTGACTCACAATCTGGATCTTCTCATCCCCCAGCTCCTGACTCCGAATCAGGGCTCTCTGAATGCAGTGCAACACTCGCCTCTTCTGGGTGCCATCCGTCTCACGTTTAAACTTCTCATAATACTCATCCAGTTCCTTCAGGATTTCTGCAAAGGAAAAAATAAGCATTATACCCATGCTATAAACACTAATGAGCCTTTTATTTAATTCTTTAGTCTATGAAAATGTAATTGCAAAGGAAAATAGTCAATGCAAGGGCTTCCTAGTATAAAAATATTATAACTTGTATGCCTTTCAGACTTTTTTTTTCCAGTTGAAAAAAATCCCTAGAACTAAATACAAATGCCAATACAGTTCTCATTTAGCAAAGTGACACTTAAAGCTTCCCTAAGGGGCTCTCTGTGCATTCAGAAACAGGAGTAACAAATGCTCCTGTGTTGGGTAATTAAGGGGAAAAATTTGAATTTAGGTGAAGTGCTGGGGCCCAAACTTTATTTTCAATAAAATTAATGATTATGTCCTATATTTCCACTGTTTTCATTCACACATTTTCTAATAATTTAAAAGACTTTATTCTCTTTATTTTAAGGTACTAATGTCTAGAATACTCTATGAAATTATAGATATGTATACAGATACTACTTATGACTCAGAGCCTTGGTTTATCAGTCATATCATTTTCATCCTAGCATGTTATTCCTAGGATTACTGAAAACAAAATGGTTTGTCACAATAATCCAGACAACCCAGTTTTGCTTAAAAACAAAGGTGACAGATTTTGTTTTTGCATCTATTGTTAAAAGGACATTTTTATCTATAGAAGTCAACAGATTGTAAAACATTATAAAATATAAATTAAAAACCTTCAATACTAAATTTAAACCTCCTTGGACAGGTTAGAAGACAGTATGTGATTTTAAAATGTAATTTGGCAAATGTAATTAGGCAATTTCTCAAGAAATAAAAGCTGTTAAAATAATCTGATTGAAATAAGGCAAGTAAATATTCTTGCCAAAAGCCTAAGTACAGATAGAAATTCCCAGTAATTTTCTCCAAACAGTAACTATAAAATTAAACAATGTCAGACTTTTCTCCTGAAACCCTTTTGCAGTCTCTCAAAATAAGGTAATTCTACTCTCCAATTAGGAAGTGTGTGGTCTGATGCAATGTATATATATAAAACGTGGCCTTCATCTCTTTCAGACCTTATCTCCAAATAGTTATAAGGCATAAACCTAACTCCAGCATAAACATATAAACTTAGGCCAACAGTGAATCTAAATAAAAGCATTATTTTCCAGGCTATATCTTTACACTAAAGATAGCTCTAAAGATATTTCCTAGAGCAGTGGTCCCCAACCTTTTTGGCAGCAGGGATCAGTGCTCCTATGACAATCTAATGCCTGATGATCTGAGGTGGAGCTGAGGCGGTGATGCTAGTACTGGGGAGTGGCTGCAAATCCAGATGAAGCTTGCCCACCACTCACCTCCTGCTGTGCGGCCCAGTTCCTATCAGGCCACAGACCGGTACTGGGGCTAGGGACCCCTGTCCTAGAGGAACAATGTAGACTGTCTTCCACCAGAAATGAGGAATGCCATAGTTTCATAATCTCTTAGAGTAATTAATTCTAAAAATAAATAGCTGTGCTCAACTCAATTTAAGTTCTATTTCATAGATGTTAAAATAAGTTTCTGACATTTATTTGTTAAATGAATTACATGTTACGAAACTATCATTTGGTTTAATAAGTAGCCAAATTTCTAAAGACAATTTTAGCATTTTACAGAAAAGAGATCCATTCTATCACATGGCTAATCTTAAAATTTAATAAACATGGCTTCTTCTATATCACAAGCAAGCTTACATCCATGTGAAGTCTCGCTTGTGGTAAAGAAACTAACATCTCATCACAAAATTACCCAGAATTCTGTTACCTTCACAATGGCAAATATTTCTTAAATGCCCCAAACAAAATACTCTATCAACAGTGCCACTTGAGTACAGACATCTGTAAACAGGAACAACACTAGTGCTAACTAGGGAGGCATCTGGCCAGGATACCCGCTTCTTCAGCTTCATCCGCTCAAACTGCTGCTGATCCTTTCTTCTAAAACATTACTGTAGGAAAGCAACAGTACCATAGAAAAAAATATATAAGGATTAGATGAGATTGCTGTAAAATTTAGTCTGATCTTATCAGAAATACATCTTTTACGTAAGAGTTGCACTGAAGTTCTTTATGAAGCCAACTTTCATAGTGGATGAGTATTTAAAATACAATTCTTGAAAAATAACTCAAAAATAATTTTGAATTCAATAATTCAAAAGTAACCCCAAATACCATTTAAAGTTAATTGTAAACTAATTATAACCTATCCTTGTGAATTAATCTCCAATTAATGCATACTAAGCCAAAGACTATTAACCAAATTTGACTTGCAACGTAGTTCTTTAAAAACAAAAGCTTAATGTTTTAGAAGCATACTTCATATCTCAACATTTACAGTAAGTCCAAAGAAATTATGACTATTATCATGACGGTTGTTCAGACTTTACAGCTCACTCAACGGCACCGGCTTCAGTAAATGCCGGGGTTGGGGCTGAGATTGAGTTTCTCTGCAGGAGCCAAATAAGCACCGTTCTGAACAGCAAAACAGGCTTCTTCACAGTAATGCAAGACGATAGCAACTTTAAGAGGTATAAGCATTTTTGACATTTTGAAATTTCCAAAAAGTGCTAATGAAGAGTGCCGGTGACAAGGAATTCCACAAAGATAGAAATCTTTGAATTTAAATACCACCCCCTTGAATTCTTACCTGAGCTATCTGGGGCACTGACCACTAAGAGCAAGCTGGCCTGGGCTAGTCACCATATTTTCTGCCTCAGCTGCTGGGCCTGCCCGGACCCTGAAGCCGACAGGAGGCTCTGAGTGAAAATTTCGTAAGCGGCACTGGTGGCTCGCCAGCCTCGACCAAGGCCCCTGGGGACCGCCATTGCTCCGCGACCGGAAGTGGCCGGTCTCGGATCCTTGAGGACCGGGGGGCGGGACAAGGTCCAGCCATCGGCTAATGGGGAGGCACCTTGCAGTAGACACGCCCCGCCCCGGGAACAGCCGCCTACAGGGGTCGCCGGGCTGGAGGGTGGAGGCCAGGCGGGCCGCCAATCACAGAGCAGGGCAAGAGAACACAGCCCATCCAGCAGCTACAATAGCCAATCCAAGGCCGAAAGCCGGCGACCCGAAGACATTCAAATCAACTCGACCTCCTCCCTCCTCCCCGCCCCTCTACGAAAGAGAAAAAAAGAAGGCCGCGGAAACAGAGACTCGTGTCAGTCACTGCATAAGGCCCTCCCTCATCCGGCCCAGCAACCAATAGCTCAGCAGCAGACTGATAAGGACATTCCATGGGGACGCCATAGCCAATCATAAAGAGGCTGAAGCGGGACCTTCGCAATATGCTAATGAGTCTCCTATAAATGTCGCTGCGAAAGCGAGTCCGGGGTAGAGCGCGCAGGGGCGCCTTGCCGGCGGTGTCTTTTTGTGCATTTCGCGTCGAGCGGTGGCTTTCCGCCTTCCCCCCCACCTTCCGTTTCCCTGCTGCGCAGCCCTGTAAACATTAGTAAACTCCGAGTGACGACCTACGTTCCGGACAGAACCCCAATACAGTGCCTGACTTGGCAGTAAAGTTTCCCTAACAGCCAACGATTCCCAGCGGACACGAGCCCTCCGCTTCTCAGGCACTCTGGGCAGCAGGAGCTGTAGAGAACAACCCACAGGTTCTCTCCCCTGCCATGTTACTCTGCAAGCCCATAGTCTTTGCACGCGCCCCCCAAGCATAGCACAGACGGGCGACTTCCTCGCCTCATCCTTCCCTCCCTTCTCCCTTTTCCCATCGCACGCACGGAATAAAGCCCTGGCCCTCCTCAAACTACACTCGGCCGCATCGCCCCCCACTCAGTGTCCAGCGCTGCGGGATGACCCGGGAGCTGGGCGGCGGCGACCGGGGCTACACCGCGCGTAGTACCGACCCTGGACTTTATATAACACTCAGATTCGGGACTGGGTGGGGGTGGCTCCGGGGATGGCGAGCAGGGCCAGCGGACCCCTCGCCCGCAGCACCCACCCAGCAGCCCTGACCGCAGCCGGGTCCCTGCGCCCCTAAACCTTAGCGACCGCAATACATCCCTCCTCCGGCGCCTTAGCCTGCGCCCCCTCCCCCGCAGCACCCCGCCTCGTCACTTCACTACAAAGAGCGCTTTGCTCGCGCAGCCTGGCATTGAGACCTCTCGTTTCTCCTTCCTCCTCCGTGTCCGGGCTTCGCGCACAAGGACCTTGGCGAATCAAAGACGCTCCAGACCTTTTGTTCCTGCTGGTCCAGGGCCACCGCCGCGGGCCCATGGCTCCCCAGCCGGGGAACAGGACGGCCCGCGGCCCCGCGGCGCGCTGCGACCCGCGGGGATGAAGCGACCGCCCCCGCCCATCCATCCCGCCGTACCTTGGTATTTCGCGTCGATCTCCCGCATTAGCGAGACGTTTCTCTGCAGGTCGAAAGGCAGAGACTCGATGGAGTCCAGGTAGTCCTCCACATAGTTCACCAGGTGGATCTGCTCCCCGTTGGCAGGGCTCAACATGGTTCACGGAGGTCCCCGGCGACTCGGCGCGGCTTTCCGCTTCCTCCAGCCCCCGCCCCCTCGGAGCCCAGCGCTGCAAAATGCAAAGCTCCCGCCCGCCGGCGCCCCCCCTCCGGCCGGCCCCGCGCCGCTACATCTGCGAGCCGCGCCGCCTGGGCCCGGGGACCCGGCGCGGACGGGCCGGGCCAGCGCTCGGCGGCCTCGGGCGCGGGGCGGGCGTGCGGGCGCGCACCCCGGCGCAGGGGCCGGGGCCGGGCAGAGCGAGCGCGGGAAGGGGCGCGCGCCGCCCGCCGCGCCGCACTTGTCCAACGTGGAAAACCTAAATACCAGTTTCAAACACTTGGGAAACATTCGGCCCCCTGCACAGCGCATGCGCCCCGCCCCCCCGCCCCCTCCCTGCGGGCCCCGCCCCCGCCGCATTCACGCCCCTCACCGGTCCCGCCGCGCGGGGGTGTGGCTTTGTCTGTCACTTTTGCCAGGGCGGGGGTCGTGGGGCTAGGGGGCGGTAGGCGAGGCGCAAACTTTACTATGAGTTTCGCATATGGAGGCAGAACTGTCGGGCGGTGCTGCATACCCGCCGGAGGATGCGGGGTGGCAGCCAGACTCGCCCAAACCCAGCCGGAACGGACCCTGCTTCGGGAACAGCCGCCTCGAGATCATCACAAGCCCCGGCCACCAACCCCGATCCCTACTCAGCCCCAGTCTCCTGTACCCGCCGCCCAGCGGGGTTATAAGTAGGTCCTGGAACAGACTGGCAACCCTGAAAGCTAATTCACTGCCGCCTTCATCTCAGTGGCCCAATCAAGATTTAGAGAAGGCGGGACGAGGTCGGATAACGCCTCCAGGGCTCTTACTACTGTACAGTACTAGAAACCCGCGTCCTGCGGAGGGTTGGAGAGAGAGGACGGGCCAAGCAAGGCGGAAGTGATGGCTCATGCGTACTAGTACGGCCAGGGCCGCCGCGAGCCCGCGCGGGAGACCTGCCATTCCGCAACCGGACCACCACTCCCAGCAGCCTTGGCGGCTCGCGCGCTTGCGCGGTCATCACTGCCCTCCCTTTGTGTTGATGGCCGAAGCCCAGCGGCGAGCGGCTTGGAGACAAAGGGGCCCAAGAGGGGAGTTGCTTCCGGGCCAGATCCCCACAGAGGGCGGGCGACCCTGCCCCCTTCCCGCCTGTGCCCTGGAATCTGCTCTCAAAGTCCGCTTTCTCACTTCCGAAGACTATCAAAAGCAAGGTTGCTGGGGTCTTAGGGTCTCTCTGTGCCGTCTCAGCCCCTCCCCACCGGCTCCTCTCCCCGTCCCAAACTCCCGGATTTAGGGCTTCCTGAAAAGCTCCGGCCCAGATGATCCCGTTGCCTAGACGACGGGCCCGCGCGCAGACCAGCCTCTTCCGTCTGAGACCCCTCCCCATGGGCGTGACCAATCTCTACCTTTGTCCACCCGACTCCGGCCTGTGATTTAGCGCACGATTCCTACCGGCGATCTCCTCTGGTGTTCGCCTTTGCATCCTGTCCTATGAGCTCTGCTGTCTGCGTCGTCTTTTCTTTCCTGAGGTGGGCGGGTTGTCTTGTTGTCTCTAGCCTTGTAAATTAGCTTGATCCCTCAAGCCTCGTGACGTCTCTACCATCTCTGTGCCAGGGCAGTGCTCGGCTTTTCCTCTACTATTCAGAAGGTCAGCCTTATCTCCGGTACGGCGCTGTTGCCATACAGGACACTCCATCAGACATAAAGCAATTACATTACAGTTTAAACGGGCGCACGTTCTGGTATTGAAATTCAAGATGTTCGACCATACAATGTTGTGACAAGACCATTGGAAATTTTGAAAAATTACTACATGTAATCCAGTAATATTTCGAGCCAACCCAATTTTTATAAAATAGATTATTATTTGCAGTGTTGCTCTTCAAAGCGATCTGTTGGGTATCTTGTGATATGGATATCAGTACAACAAACGAGACTAAATTGAGCTGTTTTGTCTTTCGAAACGGATTCTTCACATTGGAATGTAAGTTACACTGTGATAAACGACGAATAATACTTACGCTTTGAAGTAAAAGGGTTTGAGCCTCACTCTTAAACTTTCTTACCCAATTCCACTTCAAGAGAACGTTCACTTTGATATTTGGGAAAATGGTTGTTATTTTACTCATAGATTCACACGTCTTCTAGTCTCGGCCCAGTTAAACGCAAATCCTAAGATTTCATTTCATGCAACAAAATTTATTGGCCACTGGTATGCACAAAAGAATATTATGTGGATACGGAATAGAGAGTACGAAGTTGATTAAGAAAAGTTATACATTTTCCTCTAAGAGCATATCGGTATTTTTAAAGTACAGTAGCAAGAAAGAGGTTCTTTTAATGCTTGCATTCATTGGCTTTAGAGTGAGTAGTGTTTATCTGAACTTAAGAATTAAGGTTAGAAATCATTTACCCCTTCCAATGATAATCAAACCGAAGTTTGAACTAGGTTATCTTTTTCAAAAATCGCGACACTATCTGAATGATTCCTCACGTTTTAATGGACTTTGCAGACACTAAAACACAAAGACATCTTATTCATTCAACAAGAAATATGTAATGAGTGCCTACAATGTGCTCATTACTGTTCTATGCCCTGGGGGATACAGTAGTGAATAAGGAGCTTACGTTCTGTAAGACGTTTTAATTTACACCTTAGACTAATTAGTCAGACAATATTTTATTGATTAGCTTTACACAGTTCTTAAAATATATACCAATGACCTCATGGTTTTCTGAACGAGGTTAGAAGACCAATAGTTAAAACAACTAATTTTGAAGATACATTGAAGAATTTTGGTTGTTTCACTTTAGCTTTTGGGAGTGTGTTATAAAAATAGATATTAAATCTTTTTTTCTAAAATTATATTTCCATTTTAACTGAAGATACTCAAACCTACAGGACTAAAAAAGAGATAATGTACAATTCATGTTTTGAGGTACTTAAAAAATAAACATTCATTTCAAACTTGCCATGTCCTAAACAATATGCTACCTTCCTCTTCTATTTTAGAATTACATGATTTTGCATTGAGAGATAATATAACACTGAGAACTACATTTTTTGATATTGTCATTAAGGACTAAGAAACGATTTTCACAATATTTTGGATCATTTTAATATACTTCTTTGTTCTGACCTAGATTAGAAAGGGGTCACTTCAAATTATCAGATTCTCTTTTTTTGGTATATACTAGTAAACCTTCCCAGTCACTTACTTTACCTTAATATTCAACCCGTGAAAGGAATCATTTTTAACCATTAAATAATGGGTTATGTTTATCATTTTTGATTATTCTCAAGACTTAAGGTAGAATGCTGCCAGTCAAGGGCTTGAACACATTACATGACCAGTTTTCTGAAGACAGAAGATACCATTGTTAATTTAAAAATCATAATTTTCTATGGCCAATTCAAATGTTGCAGCTATCCAGATTTGTGTGCAGGATTTGGTCTTCGATGTTATTAAATTTGTTTTCAAACTAGCTTTTTCTTTGAATTGTGTGTTCTTACAGATTGCGGTCAAGCCTTTTGTTCATTTTCTTATTTTACTGACCCATCTAATGACACATCTAATAACTGGATGAGAGCTTCCCCTATTAGATATTTTACATGCCCAAATTTCCTCCCACCTGCACAACAGGTGGATAACATCAGATTAATTCACTAGACCTTTTCTGAATTTAGTGCTGGGTACAGTGAGAGAGATTCAAAAGAACTTACAATCTAAAATACTAAGGGAGAGAAATATGCATGTTGTAGTAGAAACGAGACAATTACAAAATAACATCAGATAAGTGTTGGCAATAAGGAAAGGACAATACTCCAGTAGTACTTCGAATAGTCAGGGAGTACCGTTTAGCATTATTAATGTAGAGGTATCCTAATTTTCCAACAACAGGTTCTAATATTTTAGTGTTATGCATTTAGGACATAGTTTACATTTAGACTAGTTTAGCCTGAATCAGAATTGCAGAGTTGGACTCCAGGGATCTCAAAAAAATTTTAAGTGCTCTGGGAACATACCAATTTGTCTCTACTTAAGCATTTGCTTTTCAATAGAACTACCAAAACAAACCAAAAATAGCAATTGAGGAACCTCTGCTCATTTGAGGACTGCAAAAGTAAAGATTTTTTTAAAAAAACAGTTTTGCAAGATATCAACAGAAGCACGTTTGTCGAGATAATTTGAAAGTAACTTCAAGTGATTCCACTTTTAAAAAGTTCCACTAAAACGGCAATTCAGAATGTTTTTATTCTTAGGAGACGAAATGATAGAACTTTTAACCTTAAAATGATTTCCAAGCAGACATTTTTTACTACGTGTACTTGATGAATGGGTGCTTTCCTAGCTTTGGTGTTTCATCTGGAGATTGAGAAGGGTGTGCAAACACGCTCTGGGAACACGTCTGTTGTAAACGTGCTTCGCGAGCAGGCGAGTAGCTGGAGGCAGGTGCCCGCATCGTGAATGCTAGCCCACAGAAACCTCTTGCGCCTTGGGCGGAGGTGGCTCCGGTACTCACACCACGTCAGTACCGGAGCAACCTGCGCTGATGAGAGGTGCCCCTTCGCCAGGAGGGACAGAGCGTCTGTTCCCGCCTCCTGGGGCTCCAACAATGTTCCGCGCTGGCTCCCTTTCCCCACCCAGAGCCGGACCTCTTAACCTGCCCCCGCAGACTGGCCTGAGAGAGGCCGGGCCGCCGTTTCCCTACCGCTGTTTCCGGGGTGGGCGGAGCCAGAGCTGGGCGGGTCCTTTTCTGGGGTGGGTCCTCTTTCCGGACCGCAGGGCAGTGCAGGTCGAATTCCGAGATGGGAGGGGCGAGACCTCCCGGGATAGGCGGAGCCGGGCGGGGCCTTTAGAAGTGGGCGTGGTGAGCTTCCCAGGAGCTGCAAGTCTCCTAGTTCCGCGAGGCTCGCGGGCAGGTCATGCTGCGCACGCTCTGTTCTCGTCTGGGCGCCCCGTTCCTTCCCGCCACGCTGGGCCTTGGGCCCTGCCTAGGTCGGGCGGTGTCGGGGGCGCGCGAGCAGGGCTGGCTGCAACCTGCAGGCCACGATACGGGCGTCAAGGTGTACAACAGCCTCACTCGGAGGAAGGACCCCTTAATCGTGGGCAGCGCTGACGCCGCCTCCTGGTAGCCTCCTGGGAATTGGGGTGGGGGCGGAGTGTTGTGGGAGGTAGGGGGAAGGACTGTGGACTGAGCATATCTGGGGGCGGGAGTTCAGGTGGAAATCATTTAGTAAGTAATAAAATACATGGGAGGCACCATTGAAGACACTGGTATAGTCACAGTGAATTGACAGGGTTTGGATATAAATTTAGAGATTCAAGTAATAGGATCCCAGCTATGCAATCCCCAAAAGTAGTTACTTAAAAAAAAAATATGTGGTTTTATGATAATCATAGCTGGGAAAAGTGGTGTCCTTTCTTGCATATTGATTTCACATGATGGATTTTAACTTTGTTCCTAGGTATAGCTGTGGACCGACTGTCTATGATCATGCACACCTTGGCCATGCTTGGTGAGTATCCCTGAATTTGAATTTTCAGTCATTTATTTAAAGCAAAAGCTGTTTGCAGGTTTTGTCCATCTCAACTGGCTACTTAAGAATACCGAATAATTACTATATTCCAAGTATCATGGTAAGCACACACATTACAGTCTCATTTGGTTCTAACAGTTCTAAGCACTTATACCCATTTCACAGGTGAGGCAATGAGAAGTAGTGAAAATGACCCGTTTTGGAATTTTACGTTGATGGGTTTAGTGAGATGAGGCCTTTCCAAGGGCCCTGCAGTCAGCTGGTCAGAAGTTATTTCTGGCTGGTAAACCATTTTTTTGCTTCCCAACTTTGGACAAGTCACTTTATTGTTTTGGTTTCTTCATCTTTGACATGGGGATGATAATAGTATCCCTCTTTTTGAACTTAAGAATTTTATGAGACAACGCCCATACAGTGCTGCTTAATACCTAAACGCGTGATGAGGGCTCAACAGTTATTGAGGATAAGTAATGTATATAGACTTTTAAACTTGTTCAGATTGAGACTAAAAGTAAAAAGTTACCTTTAATACACATTTAAAAAAGTAAGATCTGAACTTTTTTGTGTTTTGTTATAACAAAAGATCTAGAAATCATTTTTTTCTTCACTTTGGGCTAACATACTTTTAATTACAAAAAGCATATTTTGATCTCTTTATTGAAGTATAAAATATGTTAGGGAAATATTAAAAACAGTAAGTAACCTCCCAACCTGAAAAACCTCTCTATGAAGGCAGAAGAGAAAGAAAACAATTTTTATTATTGAATAAGTGTTTAACCGTAATGGGATGCACATTACAGGCAACCTGCTAAAAGGATTGCAAAAACAAAGAAATTGCACTCTTCTATAGAGCCAAGTGGATACAACTCACTAAATTAGGCAGGGTTTGCAATGTGGAGTCAGGTGACAAGTTAGGCCCTTCTCCCATTGGGTGATAGAGCATTATTTTCCTTGATGACTTTATTTCAAATAGAAAGCTCCCAGGTTCTTGGAAGTTTTTCTGAGTTGAGATTGACAGAGGCCTATTTAGCCATTAGAAAGATTGACATACATTTTAAAAGGACTGAGGAAGAAATTGTGAAGGGAGAAATGGGGGAGAGTCTCTTCTCTTTCAACTAGAGAATCAAGCCTCCAAGTTATAATTTGTATTTGCCCTTACAAATACAGAAAAGAGTACAGATCTTAAGTGTACAGCTGAATGAATGTTCATGGCTCTTCAGTGGAGAAACAGGATTGTACCACACCCCAGACGCCGCCTCTGTTTCCCACTTCATCACTTCCTTCCCCCACCTCCCACTCAAGGATAACCACTGTGCAAGCCTTGATGGTCAAAACTCATTCTTCAAGAAGAGTCATTCGATTTAGAATGCTCCTGAGAGGTAGAATGCCACTAAGTACTACAAGGTTTCTAAGTTGGGAGGTCTTGGGGGCAGGGATGGTCAGGCATGGCTCCACTGTTCTTAAGGTAAAGTTCAAAATCTTAAGGACATCTCTGTGGTTCTGCAAGTCTGTCCTGTTTACTTTCCAAGTTCATGTCTCCCCACTTTCCTCCCTGGGTAGCTACACCAACTCCTATGTTAAAAAATAGTTAACAGGCACAGATAGCACTTGCTATGTGCCAGGCACTGTTCTAAATGCTTGACAAACACCGGCCAATGTAATCCTAACAGCAAATGACAGTGTTGTTATTATCTCCAAATTACAAATGGGGATACTGCGATGCAGAGGGATGCAGAGGGCTAACGAACCAGCCCCAGGTTCCACAGCTGAGAAGTGATGAACCAGGCAGATGGGCTGAGTTCTCTGACCCTCTACCTTGCAGTCTCCCGTGGTTCACTTGAGTGGCCCCTGGGGAAGCAGCCCACCTGCAGGAATTGGAGCTCTTGCAGCCCTTGAGCATCTCTGGGCCAAGCATGTGACTTCACTTTTGTTCTCACTTTAAGTTCCCATTAACTCTTCTTTCTCTTAAATCTCATGTCTTGTAGAGTCTTGACTCAAGATGAAAGGAAGGCATAGTGATGATAATGGTGATAGTAGCTGCTACTTGTTGGAATTCCTGCTGTGCAGGCACTAAGATTATTTACAACAACTCCTTGAGATAGTGGAATTTTGCCTAATTTATAAATAAGTAGTCCGAGGCTTAAAACAGCTGAATATTTTGGCAAGGATTTTCAGAGAGAGTTTTGTCATCGGAATGGACAGATTTGGCCTCAGCTGTGTTTGGGGTGAGTGATTATGGCTAGTTTTCGAGGGAAAATGATTTTATGAACACAGATTTAGAGAGTCTGTATGGATGACAGAGATGAACATGAGATTGACCTTAAATTCTAATGTTGCTTTTATGTAAAACCAGATTCTTGAGATTTTGAATGGATCTTAATAGATTTTAAAACCTTTTGGTTTCACAAGTCTGAATTATATCGTTGTATTCTGTCAAGGAGTTGATGTTTAAATATGCCACAATCATGTGCACCTTTCTTAGAAGTAGTAGTATACACCTTTAATAGGATTGTATATATCTTGATTTATAATCATTTGTTATTTGCTTCTCTTTTGTCATGGTGAAGCATTAGAGTTATTCTAGAACATGAACAAAAATGGTAAAATCTCTCAGTATTTTAACTAGTGAGATTATACGAATACATTTTTATACAACTAAATAGATGTAAACGTAAACAACAGCTCTAAAATTAAGAATGTTAACATTGTATCCTGAAATTAAGGTAGTACCTTTGCCGATTTCTTTTGGAGACCAGTCAGTAAAAAGCTTTTCCTTTCTCTAGCTGCACTCGAACTATCAATTATACCACACACTTGAAGGTAGGCAGTAGCATGTTAAATAATGTAATGCACTATTTTTAAAGATTACAATGATGACTTTCTGTATTACAGACGACCTAACATTTTTTTTCTTTCAGCTCATATGTTAGATTTGATATAATTCGAAGGATCCTAACCAGAGTTTTTGGATGCAACATCATCATGGTTATGGGAATTACAGATGTGGATGATAAGATAATTAAAAAGGCCAATGAGGTGAGTGTAGAAGATTATATTGATAACTTGATCAGGGTCAGTGTTCTGACCCTAATGTGATAGTTTTTCTTATTTGTTTTTCACATGTACTTTTCCCTATTGTCTATGCATGGGCCAGTGAGTGTACTCTGACAGATTACCAGAGGGATCTCTTTGTCCTGGTAAAGGAAATTCAGGCGTAATTTGAATTACCTCATTCTGTGGTGGCCTCATGACTTGAATCCATTATCCTATCTCTGGCCCTTTAGCCTCCAAGGTAAATAATACCTACTCCCTCTTTATAGATGGAAGTCAAAAGGCCACTTTTGAGCTAGGGAAATTTATATGAGGTTAAATTTTCTCATCTGTTATGTGAACAGGGCACTTGTATTTCATGTAACATATAAAGGAAAATTTGGAGAAATTCTAATGAGGAATTAAATTAGTTTTATAAATAGTTATAGTTTTAAAAGTCTACTTTCAAAGTTTCACCTCCGTTTTTTATAAGTAGCAACTTTAACCATTATCTCTAAAGACCTATAAATAATTGTTAAATTATCTAATTTACAGAAAAACCTATGTGGAGTGCTTTACATTCCTGTAATTTTACGAAATGTGTGTACACGTACACAATATTTTTTTAGAAAACCAGTTTATACTTTGTATTGGCTTATAGTCTGTTTTCTACTTACTATATTTTGAGGGGTTTTTTTTCATGTTTTTAAATATTCTTGAACATTTTTAAAAAGCCTTATAGCATTCTTATCACATGGACATAATTTACCATCTTTGTATTTGGACTCTTAGGTTACTTACATATTCTATTTCTTTCAGATTTACTCTATAGAAACCACACCTTCCTATTTTCTGCTGATTTGCCTTTTTAATAACTAGATAGCATTCTACTGTGGGTGTATTCAGCAGTTCTCTTAGGTCCCTCTGTTATTGACTCTTCGTGTTGTTTCTAGCTATTAAAAATGGTGCTACTTTTTTGTTTCCTTAAACATTTTTCCCGAAGTGGAACTGCTAGATTAAAGGGTAAGCAGTCTGTTTGATGTTTTATCACTCTCTTTAGAGTCAGATCATTTCAGGGAGAGGGTTACTGGCAGTGCTGAAGATCAGTTCCAACTTTAGACTTATTTCCTCATGTCCTCATCACAGTGAGGTTTCCAGTTTCTGTTGTGTTCAGGTAGTTTATTCATTGTATTGTGTTCCCTTGAGTAGACTTGATTTCTATTTCCAGAACTGTCCCTGAGCATGCATCGAACTATCTGGGGTCAGGCCTGTGCCCGCCTTCATGTGAACAGAGGTGAGGAAGACGGTTCCTTTTTTGGCTTGTGTCCAGGAGGCAGACGGACCCACAAACAGATGCTCTGTATGTGACAGTTTATAAGCCCAGATAGAGAGATGCAATGAATATCACCCAGCCTTCCTGGAATTCAGAAATGACTAGAGAGGTAGTAAGGCATTGTGGGCCAGGATGATGTATTGAGGACTTGGAAGTTGTTCTGTAAGCTCTTGGGACCTAGCACAGAATCAGCTTGGTTCAGTGGAAAGGGCGCACTTTAGGTGTGGGAAGGACGTGACTAGAGACAGGGCCACTAGGAGGGGTCAGTGGGAGCCACACACTGAGAGAGGACATGTTTCAGAGAGCAGACTTTGTAAGGAGAGAAAGAGAATGAATTTGAGGTACCTAAAGAAACCCAAACCACTCAGAGCTGTGGTATAATAGAAAATAGTTGGTCTTTGTGATTCCTGGCACAGAGCTCCTAAAACCATAGAATCTGTAGAGTGATAGTGTCTTCCATATGCTAATGAGATGACTGGTCGCTGGGCCCCCTGGATGGCTTCAGGATGGGGGCTGGTGTCAGAAAGGCCAAGCCCTGAATAGAGCTGAGGACTTTCACTGCCACCTCATCTCTCCACTCCTACCTCCTGGGTGGGGAGAGGGGCCCGAGATGGAGTTGCTCATCAAGGGCCAATGATTAAGTCAACCTTCTCCAGTAATGAAATCTCCATAAAAATCCCCAAATGACAGAGCTAGATAGCGCATGGCTGGTGAACACAGGGAAGTGCTGGGTGTGACGCTCCCAGAGAGGCACGGTCGTTCCACTCCTTTCCCACACCTTGCCGCCCTGTGCATCTCGTCCATCTGGCTGTTCCTGAGTTGTGTCCTTTATAGTAAGCTGGTAATAGTGAGTAGAATGCTTTCTTGAGTTCTGTGACTCATTCTATCAAAACTCCAAATTTGTAGTCAGTAGGCAGAAGTGCATATGGCCTGGGGACCACCATTTGCAACTGGTGTTCGAAGTAGGGGTCGTGTTGTGGGACTGATTCCCTAACTTTTGGAGTCTGCTAACTCCAGAAAGTGGTGTCAAAAGAGGAGAATTAAATTGTAGGACACCCAGCTAGAGTCAGAGAATCAGAGAAGTGGTTGGTGTTGGAAAAGACCCTACAGTTTGGTCAGAAGATACTGCTGGAATAGAAGCGAAGATGGGCAGTGCTAGCATTTGGGGTACATCACCCCATCCATGATTCTCTCTGATGGTTTGGTTCAAGCCTTTGTCAACATTGGATTCTGTCTCTGCCCCATGTCCATATGCCCCCAACTGTGTTTAGTGTCTCTGGGGTCAGATGTCCACTTGGGTTCAGCCACTTAAGGCCCTACAGGTGAGGTTGTGACATACTAATATGGCCATGGGAGTGAGTGAAGGGTAGATCTGGTGGAACTGGAAGGAGAGGTGGCGGTGGGAAGCAAGAGAGCCTGCTGTGTGTTTGTGACATCTGACCTCATAGCACCCTGCCAGGGGTGGTACATTATCGCCCTTCACACAGGAGAGGAGGGTCTGAGATTGAAGTTGACCTTGTTGGCTGGATTTGGGATGGAAATGACAAAGAAATTAGTGGTCTCTGATATAGTGAGGGAACGAGCAGTTTGAGGTTAAACCGCAGCAGAGGTGGCATTGGGAAATGCAGGTTTGTTAAGGAAGAAGGTGAGCAGGTCAGTGTTTCATCTGTCATCACACTCAGCCAGAGCCTGACATTATTGCAAGTGTGTCTTTGCCCTTCGTAAATTGGGGTCTGCTGAGAGTCTTCTAAAGGAGAGGCAGAGCTGTCAACTTGAAAGTCGCGGAGCATGGCTGGTGGGAGGCCATAGACTGGTCAGGCCCTAGGGTGAGGTCTGGTGGGAAAGAATATGAAGTGGGAGACAGGGACGAGAACTGGAAGATGTTCTGGGAGGGGCAAGGGGGAATGTGGGTGGTCAGCAGAGTGACAAAGAGCCAGGAGTCCATGGAGGGGCGGGTTTCAGAAAGGTGCGGGTGGTGGGCAGCAGTAAATATATGAATAAGGGATTATTTTGAGGGTTTCATAAATGTTACCAAGAGACATCGGTTGTTACTTTGAAATTTTTTTTATAATACTTAGACTATGAAAAGTTGGTAGAATTTGACACCTGATTTTCCATATTTGTTACATGGCAAGATGATAATATGATATTGAATAGTTTTTTGTTCTCAGAATAGTGTCTGTCTTTAACATGATAAACCACATATCTCTATTTGTTTTTAGAATCTAACAAGGAGGCCATTCCTTTTATCTAATGCAGGCTTTTTTAACAATGGTGATATCCTTTGTGACATCTGCTCCAACGCTTGCTTTTAAAATGTTTTAAATTATAATGTTATATTTTTCTGAATCACTTCCTTGACTTTAATTTTGGCCAGTCTTATAGTTTGTCAGGGATAAAAACCACAGGAGGATTTTTGGGGTAGGAATTAATAGCAGCATGGTATATTTGCAGTCACATTTTATGTTAAGAAAAATCATAATAAATGTGTCAGAGTGATTCAAGCCAGTTATTTGTGCTTCAGAACATTGGCCTACATTTCCCTTCTTTCTGGGAAGAAAGCTGAGCACTCAGTCTCAGTGCTGGGGGCCTGACCAGCAGGGTCTCATGCCAGGTCGAGAGCCAACTTGAAATGATTTATGATAATAAGGGAGAGCTAAACAATAACCTGAATTAACAAGGACTAGGACCCCATTTCAGCACTTACCTCCTATAGTTGGTTTTATGGGAAACAAGAGAGAACAGTGCTGTCCTGATATGTGGTCAGCTGCTTAAAAATTAAATTTAAAAGTTTTACTTTTAGAATCTGGTTCCCCCTGTCTCCTCAAGGCCAGCAGTAGATGGTATACCTCTTACAGTTCATCGTCACTCATGAACATTTCTGAACCATGTCCTCTAGGGTTGTGCCATGTGAGCTAGAGAAGCCACATGTGGAACAAGGAGTCGATTGGTCAGTGTTGTACTTGGCGAGCCATTTAAAAGAGTATGTGTGGGTGTGTGGGTGTGTATGCATATGTCCATATTATTCCCACCTTTTAGAACGAGGTAGATTGATTCTACAGTTCACGTGGGATAGCAAAAAAACAGGAATAGCCAGGAAAAGTCTGTAAAATAAGAGTATGGAGGAGAAGCAGCACTACTAAATATTCAAACACATTTTAAAAGCTATAGGAAATTTTTTGTTTTCTTGGATTCTTTTTTTTTTTGCACAGCTTTTTTGAGGTAGAAAGACCCACAATAAATTGCATGTAGGGCACACAAGGCATACTTGTGTGCACTCTAAAGTTTTTGAAAACAAACTTTAAAAAGACTTCCCCAATATGAGACTATAAAAAGCGCCCCAAGGTTCTTTTAGTAATTTGTGGTTTTAGTAACTTGCATACCTGTGAGTCCATCACCAGTGTCGAGATGACGAACATCTCCGTCGCCCCTGAGAGTTTCCTCCACCTGTCGTCATGTCACCCTCCTGGCCTCCCTGTTGCCCTGTCTTGAGCATTTGGCCGATCTACTTTCTGTGTCGGAAGGTTGTGAAATTAAATGTTGTAGATATATGAATAGACAGATAATGGAACACACTAGAAAGTCCAGAAATAGACACAATAAATAGAAATTTGTTTTATGATAAATATGGCATTTCAAATCAGTGGGGAGACAGATGAATTATTCAGTAAAAAGTATTGACAGTTGGGTAACCATCTGGGGAAAAAAAATAAACCAACGTTGGATATATGCCTCACAACCAAATTTGAGGCAGAGCAGAGGTTTAATATAAAAGAAATGAAACCACAAATTACTAAAAGAACCTTGGGGCACTTTTTACAGCCTCATATTGGGGAAGGTTTTTAAAGTTTGTTTTCAGACCCAGAAGCCATTTATGAGAAAAGATTGAGAAATAAAAGATCGCTAAATATAAAAATGAAATTTTCTACATGCTATAAAGTAACCATAAAGCTGAAACACTGAAAAAAAAAAAACATTGAAATTCCTATCAGAGATAAAAGGTTAATTTCTTTCATATAAAAATACTTCCTATAAACCAATATGGAAAGATCTATAACTCAATAGAAAGATGGGTAATTACAGATCATTTAATATAGATAGTTCCTAAACATGTGCCATGTTCTAGCTCACTCAAAATAAGAGAAGTACGAATGAAAATTACAGCACGAAAGCATCTTTTAGCTGCCATGTTGACAAAGTCTAGAAGTTTGTTAGCACTGTGCAGGTAAGGGTGTGGGAAGTAGATACCTGCGTGCATTGCCGGTCAGGTTCAAATGGGTAAAGCTTCTGAGGAAGGCAGTTGGCAGTAGCCAGCAAGTATCCTCTGACCGGTGGTTTCATGTCTCGGTCTATAGCTTAGAAATGTACTTTCCCCTGTGGGAAGTGACGTGTGCAATCGTGTGTGTAGACCTGTGTATCACAGAAAAAAATGGGAAAATAATTGGAGAGGGCTGATGAATCGTCTGTGGGATGGAAGGCAGACAGCCTTTGAAGGGAAGGTGCCGGCTCAGTGTGCTTTTCGAAGACAGTTCTGGAACATTGTTGATAGGGAAGGACGCCAGGTTCAGGCTATGTGTGGAGGGTGCTACATTTCAAGAAGAGAATACAAATGCTCGTATGACAGCAGTCATACTCCTGAGACAACTGGTGACAGTGTTTGCCTCGTAGGAGGGAGGCTGTCCTGGACACCCTTTATGTCAGTTGAGTTCCTGGGAGTGAATTTCCCGTGCAGAAAATGAAAATTACAGATAAATAAATACAAGCAACCTGCTGGCCTGTACATCTAAAATTGCATAGTATTTGAAACTTCTGAAGTGGAAGGTAACACTGAATTTTTAGCTTTTTCATTTGGTTGGGCTTTCATCCTCTGGATAGATATGTTAACTGATTTCTTTTTTAGGAGGTCTGTTTTGTCACAAAGCTACACCACAGGAAAAGGACTAATACGTACTGATCACTAAGCTATGTCTGGGTGCTAGGCATTTCGTCTCTTTAATAGTGATATTAATGTATTTTCTATTTATAACATTGGCTTTCCCATTGCACATTGAATCCTCATAACAACTTAAGGGACAGTTAGGTGGGATTATCACCGTGTTGCAAAGAAAGCCTAAGGGCGCAGAATTTTATTGTCTTGGCCAAGACAGCACAGCCAGAAAGACTCGGGCAGCAATACTTCGTTCACCAGATTTATTTCTTCAGTACATGTTCATTGGTCACAGTTTCTAGGATGATTGCTGTTTTAGGACCCTGGGCTGGGAAGAACATGGGCTTCATAGTGACAGGGTTCAAGGAAGTGTTTTACTTGAGGAAGTTTCTTACTATTCTGGAGCTGAAATTTTCTCAACATAAGATGGAGCCCTGTTTCTCGGGGTTGAGAAGCAGGGAAGGGGAGTGCCCAGCACAGAGCAGATGCTACAGATGCTGGTTGAGTTCCAGTGACTTAAGGGTCACTTCACAGGTTAACAGTTATGAAGCCAGATTCAGTTTTAGAACGTCACAGTGTCATGCTTCTATCTTGGGATTATTTTTTCTGTTGAAAAGTAAGGAATACTTTTGTGTGCCAGCCCACTGAGAATCTGAGGCTGCAGGTATATGCTCCCAAATGCCCTGAGTTCAGAATTCAATGTCCATTTGTGGGGAGGAGGGTTGCCTTTCCCCAGGAGCCCAGCCATGGGATTGAACACCCATCACAATCTCTATTTTCATGTGCTATATTGTTTTCAAATATTTCTTAGAGATTTTTTTTCTTTAATATATTTTTGACTTCTTTTCCTTTGCCTGCAGCAAAAGAAGGGAAAAGGATAAGATAGGAACCCAAGTTACTGGTTGTTATGTGGAATACATTGATCTGGCTTGCCCTTGTTCTAGAAAAATGGAGGGTTTTTTTTGTATGCTTTAGTTCTTGTTTTCGATTATGTAATGGAAATCATGAATTGTTTATTCTTTTTTTTTTTCTCTCTGACTAGAAAATAGGGTCAACAAACTTTTTTGACTAGCTAAGCTACTAGAATAAATTTGATATTTAAAATTAAATGCTTTTTATGAGCAGGCAGTGCCAAACTGAGGCCAAGCCATGGTAGGGCCATGTGCTCAGCCCTTCCGGCCATTGGAGCTGGTTATGCCTCTGTGTGGTTCTGTTGTGCATACTCCAGACGTCCTAATATGCTTATCTAATCTTTTTGCAGATGAACATATCACCCACTTCTCTTGCCAGTCTTTATGAAGAAGATTTTAAACAAGATATGGCAGCCTTGAAGGTAAAGCCCAGTTCTTCTTGCCACGAGGATAAGAAACTTATACAATGAAATCCAATGTGGCTGACCTACGCCTCTGAGCTACAGAAATAGTCACCTCCCCTTTGCTTTCTTTTAGGTTCTCCCACCCACAGTGTACATGAGGGTAACTGAAAATATTCCTCAGATCATTTCTTTTATTGAAGGAATAATTGCTAATGGACATGCTTATTCAACAGCAAAAGGTAGGGATTATGTTATGAAAACTGATCACTGGATAATACCAATAGGACTTTGACACACATTTGTGTTCTAAGGTGCCAAATGTTTTACTGTCTTTTCCTATGTGAAAACGATGTGAAGTTTTCTTATAGTTATTGTGTTTTTGCAAAATGGTCGTGTAATTTCTTTTTTAAAATATTTTTCAGTCATAGGAGAGATGACCATCTGGAGAGCTAGTCTTGATAAGGCAGAATGCCAACAACTGTTGCATGTAGGTGTGCAGGTATTCATCGCAGTCTTCTTTCAACTACAGTCTTTCATCATAAAAAAAGCTGGAGACAATAGCAGTACCACTAAAGACCCATATTCCCTTGTTAAGGAAGAGCCCGCAGACATTCATTTTTTGTATGGGCATGTTATTTTTTGATGACCAATAAAAGCTGCAGACATCCTAATATTTCAGGCCCTTGGCACTTCAACATGCATCTCTAAATAAGACATCACCCAGCATAACTCTGGACCAGAAGAATCTTGCTTTTAGTGAATAGCCCATTAAAGTACTCAGCTCAGGGTTGAGGATATGCAAGTATTACAATGCTTGTTGTAAGTCAATAATAAACTTCAAAGCACGATAATGAACACGATTTATAGGAATAATTGGACTGTAAGCACCTTTCTCATGGTCCTACCTCAGATACATGCGAGGGTCCTCCTGGCCCCCAGAAATGTGTGTTGCCTTTCTCAATAGCCTATGCACACAGAGGGACTCAGAGTCCTTTGCTTTATCTTATTTGCTATATTTAGATTTTGTTTCCAAGAAAAACTTGTTTTAAAGAGCTTAGGTGACTGAACTGGAGTTTGTTCCAGAAAATTTAGGAAATTGTTTTCTTTCTGTCATGTAACTTGAAATAAAACACATAACCGGATAAACTGATTAATGCTCATGAGGTGCTTAGAGATTCTCATCTGAACACACTGTGGGACTCAATGCTGTTTGTTTTATTACTGTGCTTTATTGTAAATTTTAAGTAATGATATAGATAATCAATTTTAAATAAATTTAGCTGAAACTCAATTTGGACTTCGTGTCAGTTTCACAAAGTTTGATTGTAATTGATCTTTGAACTATTTATGAAGAAACAGTTTGTTCAGCAAATTGATAACAAAGGTATGGGAAAATGTTTCTCCCATTAAAAGGAGCAATTTCTTTCTCTTTTAAAGCATTTTTAGGTACTGTTTACATTCTGACTTAATAGAAAGCAGCTCCCACAGTACTTCTCCCATTTTCACCAGTTTATCCTAGCTTGTAATTAGAGCTTAGTAATAAATTCTGAGTGAGGAAGAAGGACTCTGAAAGGGACACTTTTCTTTTTTCTTGTTAAAAAGAATTGCCTCAACATTTGATACAGAACTTATGCTTGTGTTTTCACTTCTATATCCAGATGTTCGTGATGTGTCCAAATGAATACTTTTAAAAAATAATAGTGGTGGTGTTAATTCTGATTTTAAAATATAGTGAAAGGAACCAAATGAAGATGCCATATTCTGTGTCTAAATTCTAATTACTTATTGGCTATTAAGCTATACAGATGCTGACATTTAATTATGAAATCATAATTACCTTTACAAACAGGCAACGTCTACTTTGATCTTCAGTTGAGAGGAGACAAGTATGGCAAACTCGTCGGTGCGGCCCCCAGTCCTCTTGCAGAGCCAGGTGGGGTGACTCTTGGCCTCCCATATTGGCTTCTGTTTTTCCAATGCTCAGCCGAGACCCCCCCACTCTCTTAGAAGTTGTAATGGTGCCAGAGTGTTGATCACAGCCATGTTTTAAATTTAATTCAGTTTTTCCGAATAGAGAAGACATGTAGAATATACGGTTGACACAGTATATGACCCGTCTCCTCCCCATGCCAGCCTGGTCCTCCAGTTCTTCTCCCTGGAGACAGCACATTGGGCCATTCTTCTGGTTCCTTCTGGAGATACTCTCTGCATGGTGTTGTGTTTTGCTACTCTTCTCCATCTTGCTGTTATCATATATCAAATTCCTAAAGTATTTTTTCATATACTAAATTCCTATAGATGTTTTACCATACATTAAATTCCCGTGTGTATTTCACCATATATTATGTTCCGAATGTATCTGCATCTATTCCTATACTCTCTTCTGTTCCAATGATTTGTTAGATCAAAGTCATTTGATGGAGAAGAAATAAGTATGCAGAACTAAATTAAAAATAATTTTAAAAGGGTACTATTTAAGAGAACCCAACAAAAAAGTAAAAGCCAAAAGAAAAATTGTTTAAGTTATTTCTGTCTTTAAGCATGATCCTCTTGCCTTATAAACTGTGTCATTTATTTGACTCCTCAGAAATGGTATTTGTTACTTTTACTCAATCAGTAGCTTCCTGCTCTCCTGAAGGCAGAGCAGAAAACCTCTAGATCATCCACACCTGTGAGGTATGGCCATGTGTCTTATGGAAGCAGAGGAAGAGTTTCTGAGACTTACATATTCTAGCATCAGCAACACTTATTTTTTAAATAGACTTTATTTTTAGAGCAGCTTTAGGCTCACAGCAAAATTGAGCAGAAGGTACAGAGATTTCCCATTTATCCCCTGCCCTCACACAGGCACAGCCATTCCACCCAGAATGGGGTATTTGTCACAGTTGATGAACCTGTACTGACACATCATTATCACTCAGAGTCCATAGTGTACATTTGGGTTTACTCTTTTTGTCATATATTCTGTGGATTTGAACAAATGTATAACAACATGTATCTACCATTATGGTATACAGAATAGTTTCACTGTCCTAAAAATCTCCCCACCCCCATATCCGTGGCAACTATTGAACTTTTTACTGACTCCATAGTTTTGCCTTTTCCATACTGTCATGTAGTTGGGATCATGCAGAACGTAGCCTTTTCGGACTGGCTTCTTTCACTTAGTGACATGCATTTAAGGTTCTTCCATGTCTTTTCACGGCTTGATAGCTAATTTCTTTTTAGTGCCGAATAATATTTCTCTGTCTGGATGTACCATAGTTTATCCATTCAACTTCTGAGGGAGCTTTTGTTTGCTTCCAAGTTTTAGAATATAAAGAGAGCCCAGTACTGGCACATTGTATGGCTTTCAATAATGTCCTAACCTTCCTCTTCTGAGCCTCCTTACTCTGTGAATATGATTGATACTCTGGTAATTTTCCTTTGCACTCTATATAATTTTTTTAAGTTACTCTGAAAATCAGTTACTGATAAATACAGCTTTCTCACAAGACAGAATAAGGAAGAATGAGTGCTCAGTTCAGAACACCCCTCAGAAAGAAGCATCACTATATGTGTATTTGAAATCTTGGCTCATTCATTATTCAGCTTACAGAAACGGGCCTCACTGCTGATAGACCTCATGCTTCTGCCATATTTTAGGTAAAAGTATTTAGTCCTTCTCAACGTCATGTGGGGAAAGAGAAAAACATATAAATAATAAATGTGAGGTTACTTATAGGAAGGAACAGAATCTTTGGGAAGTGCTTCCTGCATCTCAGTTTTGTGATTTTGGGTTGGTTTGTCCATTCTAGATTCTCTCCCGTTGATCCACCATTTATTATTGGCAGGTGATTCTGACAAGCGGCATGCCAGTGACTTTGCCCTCTGGAAGGCAGCTAAACCCCAAGAGATGTTTTGGGCCTCTCCTTGGGGAAATGGAAGACCTGGCTGGCATATTGAATGTTCTACCATCTCAAGGTAAGGTTTTCTTGGGTTCTTCCCGTGTTTGTGATGTGGAAAACTCAAGCAATGCCTGACTTGGTCAGCAGAGGGCGTAGATGGGGCAAGTTTAATCCTGGCACCAGAGCCCACAAAGCAGCTGATTTGAAAAGAAAGCTAGCGCTCCAGTGGGACTGGCTGTAAGAAGGAAACCAAAACAAACATGGCATGTTTATCTTTCCAACATCGGCACTTGTTATTTTTAGTAGAAAAGCCCACTCGACAGTTCAGTTCTTGATTTCCTATCACCTTTAAGCCAGTTCCAGGTATGCCTTCATCTCTCTGCTCAGGGTCTAGGCGAGGGCAGAGCCCTGGGAACTGGGAACTGAAATAGCTTCCTCTTAACCTGCTCTCTCAGTCCACAGACCCTCACCCCCAAAGCTGGTTCTTGATCAGATCCCACCGAGCATCACCCGCCGTTTCCACATTTCTGGCTCCCTAGGTTTCAGTCTGGCTTTTCCACCAGCTCTTCACCTCGGGCAACACTATGCTCGGGTTGCTTCTGTCTTGGGAATCTCCATAACCACAGGTCCTTCTCTGATCTTGATTTCCAGCGACCTTTTTTGTTTGCTTCTCTTCTCACTGTCTATACGTGACCTGCTACTGCTTGGTTTCCTGAGGTCACTGGTGACCTCAGTGACAGGCAGCTGATGTCCCTGCTCTTTCCTTGGCCTCTGCGAAACAACTTTCTTCTGGTTTCAGCATACCTGCTGGGGCTTCCTCCACTTTCTTTTTGATATCCTCTGTAGACCATTCCTTTGGCACTTCCCATGGTTCTGCCTGTGGCCAGATATCCCTTTTCTTGTGTACGTGTTATACAGAAAGTGTACAAAAGGCAGCATACCGCATATGCTGTCCTGTTCTCTTTTCACATAGCAATCCATCTCGGGAGTTCCCTTGTGTTAATTCGTCTTCATCATTTGTCTCTCGGCTTCATGGTGCTATACTGTGTGGCTGGACCGTCAATCATTTAGCCAGTATCCTGTGGAGAAGCATGTAGTTCTTTCCAATATTTTGCTGTTACAGATACCTGCAGGGAATAACCTGGTGTGTATATTTCCTGTTTGTGGAGGTGAGGGGTTTTTAGTTTCATGTTAACTCAGATTTTGATATTTAAGTCGTTTTTAAAATTAGAAACATAAAGTATGCTTAAGGTGAAAATTTCAATCTACTAGCTTACCCCAAATTTTAAGATCAGTAAACCCAGTCCCCTTCAAATTGGTTGTGGTGCTGTTTTCTGGCTGGGTATAAATGTGTGCATTTGCTGGGGTAATTATTGCCTGTAAGAGTACTCTGCCCCATGCACTGACCCCAAACTGGTTTGGTTTTCAGCCCCATGTAGGTTTACCCAATTGCTACCAGATTGGAAAGCCTCATCCTCCACACCTGTTCATCCAGATTTTGTTCATTCTAGTTAAGGCCTAGGAGGCTTCCACCACAGCTCCCCCTGCTGCCCTCACCTGTGATGCTGTCTGTAGGGTCCATCTGGAAACATCCAGGAATTCTTGAGACATCCAGCTCTTTTATTACTATGAAGCATGGTTCCAACTTTTCATTAAAAACAAACAACTATGTCCAGTCATACTGTATTTATAAATACTTGTTGATTTAACAGCAATGTGGGATGTACGTTGGGTTGTAAAAAGATATTTATTTTTTAGATTCAAATAATTTCTCTAAAGCCGGTAGAAAACATTTAATAAATTTTAAATCTAATGTTACCATTAAATATTTTTGTTGAAATCTAAATAATGAAAATAGTCTGTTTTTCCTTCTCAGTGTTCTTTTACTTTAAAATGGGTCTAATGTATGGACAAGAATAGAGGCTAATATAATGAACACCGTGGACCCATAGTTTAGCTTTATTAAATCTTAACATTGTCATATTTGCTTCAGCTCTTTGTAAAACTGAATCACTTGTTAGAAATGAAGCCCCTGTGCTCTCCTCCCCAATCCTGGTCCCTGCCATCTCACGTTCTTCTGCACAGCATTTGACTTTCAAGGACTCTAAGAGATTCTCAAAGACAGCTGTCCCCAACCTTTTTGGCACCAGGGACCGTGCTCCTATGAGAATCTAATGCCTGACAATCCGAGGTGGAGCTGAGGCGGTGATGCTAGCGCTGGGGAATGGCTGCAACTACAGAAGAAATTTCACTTGCTTGCCTGCCGCTCCTTCCTGCTGTGTGGCCCAGATCCCTTCTCTAAAACCCATTGCTAAGAATGTACAGTAATGGACGATCCACCCAGCCACTGTGCCTGTCTCTGTCACCACTTATCTAAAGCACGACTGGTACATATGCCTTTTTTCTGGACTGAAGGAGGCAAGTGAGAGCAGAGTCAGCCTTTAGCAGGAAGGGATCTTAGCGAGGCTGTCGCACCTTTGGAAATGTCTGTTTTTAACCATTATTAGAAAGATTCACAAAGGTCTACACATCAGCCTCTCTGTCTACTGGGGGAGGTGGCCTCATCACCCCAGCCCTCACAAACCAGCATTTCCACTGGTTGTGCTGACTGTTGCGTTTTTAATTAATCAATTTTTGCATTTTCAGTGTCCTCCAAAGCAGCCACTAGCCGACGTGGACTGTTCATGCTGGTACAGGTTGTTTTTGCAGGTGCTCTGGTGAGAGCTACACAGGCTTTGAATGGTCTGGCTAGCTTCACAGTACCCATCAGCCCTGTTTTCGTGTGCAGTTTTTAGGACATGAGGTTTCCCAGGAAATGCGTAGCCTAGCATTATAGCAGAAATGCTAACAGCTGAAGTGCATTATTTAAATTCTGCTACCTTGTTTTTCATATATGATCACTAAATAGTTAAATTTTCAAAATCCAAATTAAAAATTCTCTTGATTTTATAGTTCTCTTTTGTTAAAGTTGGAAAACCACTAAACTCTACCTACTGTAAGTTTTTAAAAACCATATACCTGGAGCAGAGAATTAAGTCTCTTTACTGGGAGGAAAAGCTAATGAATTAGGGATTTTGTAAAGTTAAAACAGAATTTCAGTTTCTGTTTGTATCAGTTAAATTATCATGCATATTGATTGAAAACTAAGATCCAGTTTATTCATTGCATAAAAGCTGGAAATATTAAATATAAAATGTGATTGGAGAAATGTGTTGATTGAATTGGTTCACAGCTCTGCACTGTGTCTTACAGTTTGGTATTTGGAAGTCAACTGGATATCCATTCAGGTGGGATAGATCTAGCTTTTCCGCACCATGAAAACGAAATTGCACAGTGTGAGGTCTTTCATCAGTGCAAGCAATGGGGAAATTATTTTCTGCATTCTGGTAAGTAATGACTTCAGATTAATTTCTTCTGTTTCAATTCTATTAATTCTGTCTTTATTGGTGAAACATTTAGAAGTAACATAGATCAGCTAATAGGTCAAGAAATGGAGTTGTTTCCTAAATTGTTCTTGAATTTCCATCAGTTGGAAATGAACTTACTTGGGTGGGAATGAGTCTACCTTTTTGGAAATGAAATATGAACTGACAATATGGAAAATGTTTTATAGTGTTGTTCTTTATAAGTTTCTTACAAATAAAACTATTAAGGAACGTCAAATAGTATGACGTAATCTATTACGAATATGCCGATTTTGAGCTATAATATTGTTGCCATATATATATCTGTCATCTGCTAATAACACTGCCTCCCATTTCACTATTCAAAGAACATCGTTACACCAGCCATCCCGTTCTCAGAAGTGGATTGTGAAATAAGCATGTTTTGAGCATAGCGATTTTGGAATTGCCCTTGATGCATGGAAAGATTCACATGTCTAGATTTTGACAATGGTCGTGGGGCCACAATGAACTGGTTTTATTAACTTTTTGGAATGGTAGGGTTGGGAGATGCAGATAATCAACATCTAAAACACAGTGCACTAACAAATACCATTTCTTTTAGTTCTTGAATTAAGGAAATTAGGTTTCCCCAGTGAGGTAGTATTAAATGCAGAGATGCTCCAATTTTATAACATGCAGTAGGCTGCTTAAAGTCTGTGGTGAGAGCTCGTGTGGCTTTTCCCCATTGCAGTACTGATGAGGCTGCTTACCCAGAGTGCACTTACCGTACTGTCTTCTATACCCCCAACCTCTCCTGGGAGTCACCCCCATCTTCACTGTGCGTGCCCTTAGGGCGCCCCAGGAGCGAGCATCCCCATTCCATGACGACTAGCTCACTTCTATACTGCCTTAAAGTAGTCTGGAAAAAAAAAAAAAAAGCAGAAACAAAGTTGGCTGAATTGCTATTTATGGTGTGAGAGCTGTTTTCTGGTATTCTACTTTGTTTCCCTGGTTAGAACTCAGCAGTAGCCAAAATCCACTTTATTTCTGCCAACAATATGCCTTGCTGGGCAGATTCCCTAAGTAGAAGGATAGAAACCCAATGATCCATTTTCAGCTGGTGCTGATGGGGGCAGGGAAGGTAGGCACTGCCTGGGAGGGAGAATGCTTCAGAAATGACCCTCCGGGGATCCAGCTAGTTCCACAATCAGGTGCCTACACTTCACTTCAGAAGTTGTGTGAAATAAAGTCTCTCCCCTTTGGCATGAGGACTTGTGAGTGTAACACAATTAGAGAATAAATGAGCACAGAGCCCAGGTGGAGAGGAAATCTTCAAGGTCCGAGGAGCTGTGAAGGAGGTTTTCCTGTCCTTCGTCTCAGATTCGGGAACAAATCATCATTATATTTACCACCTGGCAAGTTAAAGCTTGATCCCTCCACAGATACTTCATCGGTTAATGCTCTTGCTGAGTTACGGTTTGCAGTGAGCCCTGCGAAATGCAGTGTGCTCTTGAGTGAACTGTGGCTCTAAGGATCAAAAAGGTAACTCGTAGCAGTATGAACACTCACTTCTTCAGCCTCTGTCAGTTAATGATGAGTTCGGTGTTTATAAAACAGTAGGTCTTATTTACCTATAAATGTAGGAATGGGAAAGATTTTGTTCTGACTTTTCCATCTATTAAGGCACTGGAATCTTCGTTCCACTTTTTGCCCTGTCCTGGAGAAATAGCAGTTTCTCCTGACACACAAGAGAATTAATACTTAAAAAAAAAAAATTATTTATTGGGGTAACATTGGTTAATATGTAAATTTCAAGTGTACGATATTATAATACATCACCTGTATATTGCATTGTGTGCTCACTACACAAGGTTTAGTTCCCTTCTGTCACCATATATTTGACCTCCTTTACCCTGTTCATCCTCCCCACTCCTCTCTTCCCCTCTGCAACTATCACACTGTTGTCTGTGTCTGTGAGATTGTTTGCTTGTTTTGTTTGTTGATTTGTTACTTTGCTTTATATCCCACATATGAATGAAGTCATATGGTTCTTGTCCTTTTCCATCTGACTTTTTTCACTTAGCATGATACTCTCAAGGTCTGTCCATGTTGTCCCAAGTGGCAATATTTTATTCTTTTTTATAGCTGAATAGTATTTCATTGTATATATTACCACATCTTCTTTGTCCAGTCACCCATCGAAGGACACTTAGGTAGTTTCCATGTGTTGGTCACTGTGAATTATGCTGCGATAAACATGGAGTACATGTATCTTTACATTAATACTTTTTTTTTTTCTGAAGTGAATGGCTGGAAGGTAGAGTTAGGTAGTCAGATTGTAGTTTTCCAGATATTGTCGATTAAAAAATTTTAATTATGCTTGATGTACATGACACATTAGATAGAGTTACATATTCAAGGTGATATTTCTTTTTGGTAGCCACATTTTAACCAGTTCTCAGAAAAGCTGGAGCCAAGTTTTGTTTCTGAACTGTCAGAAAAAGTAGAAGAATCTTCTGTGAGGAAAGCCAAGGCCCTCTCTTTGAATGAACCTCATAAAAATAAAGCCCAGGATGAATTCCAGGCTCAGACTGAGAAGTTTCTGACATGAGTTTGGTTTTCCTCTGGCCTTTCACATACATGGGGGCGAAAAATACCAAGGTGTTGAGAAGTCTGAAACCAACCACAACAGAAAATCTAATCATTCTCAGAGACCTGCAAGCTCTGCAGGTCTGAACCCCCTGTAAACAAGCTTTTATTGCCCTAAACCTGGTTTGAAAAACTAGAGGTTTGTCCTTTCTTCACGTGTTGAGTCAGTTAAATCATTGTTTCTAAGTTATAGGAAAGCGGGAAAGTTAACTGTTTCTGCCAGTGCCACAGTTCATCTGTCCTTCTCTGGGTTCTGAGTCAATGGTGCCCATCTATGACCCACCGTGGGACTGGGTGTACTTGACTCCCTAGAACAAACGAAGCTGTGGGTACCTTCTGAAGGGTCGGATGTGGGTGAAGATTTGGGGGAAATCTTATATCTACATATACATGGGTATTTGTATATTAGAGAATGCAGCATTTTTTGTTTCCTCCGTGTCCCTGCAGTGGCCACAGTCCCAGCCCTGTGACTCAGTCATCTATTGGAGAAGCACCCGCTTCACCGTCTTCCCCTCTGCGGATGGGGTGGAGGAGTCCCTTTCTTCCCACCCAATTCAGAATGAATGCCTTTGTTTTTGTTTCAGGGCATTTGCACGTGAAAGGTGAAGAAGAAAAAATGTCCAAATCACTGAAAAACTACATTACTATTAAGGTAATGTGCTTTTCTTAGCTCCTGGGTTACTGCCAGCTTGCCGAACCTGTCTCGAAGGCTGATACATAGTATGAGACCCCGAATCTCTGCTTCCCAGTGTTCTCTGGCTCCTTTTCCCTTGGTCCTACAGTGATATTTCTCTGTTCCCCATTCTCTCTCCCCATGCATTCCTCCTGTTTTCTGTTGGCTTTCTTTGTGGACGTCTGCCTTTGTCTTCTTGCATTCCAGGATTCACTTTCTTTCCATTTCTGTTCATAACAATTTTATTATCTCTTGAGTTACGTTTGCTAGATTTCCTTCCTGCTCTTTTTTCTTGTCCTACCACCAGCATCCTATCTAGTGTAGCTTTGGTGTTTGTTGATTTGTTTGATTTTTGCTGCGTGCTGGCTTCTTAACCTACCTGAAAAAATTTTATTGTGCTGTGGAGATGAAGAATGGAATGTGAATTTTCATGTGAATGGGAATCAAGTGCACTGGTAGGAAAACACTTTTAAAAAATTTGATCTTCCTTTGTCTTTGGGTCTGTAAAGCCAACTTAATTTAACCGCAAATTACATTGACAGGGATAGTGATCAGAACTTCATCACACGAATACTCAACTACTGAAGCTATTTTAAAATCTGGTGGGAACCAGATTTAGAATAAAGTCAAAGGGGAGTGTTCCTCACAAAATAATCTTTATGTACTTTTCATAAACAGAAATGTCCAATATTATATAAACTTTCAAAAATACAGAAAAGCTAAAGAAACTTATACTCACCACATAGATTCAAGAATGTTATAATTATGCTATCGTTGCTTCTTTATATGGGAGTAGTAGGTGTATTTGTGTATGTGTATATGTGTGTGCACATAAATACACATTTTATTGTTGTTGAACCATGAGAACATATGTTGCAGACTTCTCTATTTTGCATGCAACTCCTGAATATAAGGATGGTTTTCTACATAACCCAAACCTAATAAAGCTAGCAATAATTTCTTAATATTATCAGTTACCTAGTCCCTAGTTCGATTTCTCCATTAGTCCTAGTACATTTTTATAGCTTTTTTTAAAACCAGGATCCAGTCAAATTCATGTGTTGCATTTGGATGTTGTGTCTTCTTAGGCTTTTTTTTTTTTTCAGTAGTGATAAGAAATGTAACATAACATTCACCATGTTAACCGTTTTTATGTGTACGGCTCAGTAGCATAAACTACGTTCACACTGTTGTGTAACAGAGCCCGGAGCTGTTTCATCTTGCAGAGCTGAAACACTCCACCCAATGAACAGCTCTCCATTTCCTCCTCCCTGCTCCTGGCAACCACCATTTGTGACTGGCTTATTTCACTTAGCACAGTGTCCTCAAGGTTGAACTGTATTGTGGTGTGTGATAGGATTTTCTTCTTATTTTAAGGCTGAATAATATTACACCGTTCTTTTTAGGATTCTAATCTACCACAGTGTATTTTTCCCTATGGCATTGACTCTTTGAAGAGACCAGTCAAATTTTGTTGAATATCCCACATTTTGGATTTGTCCGTTTCTTTGCAGTGTCATTTAAGTTGTTCTTTCTCCTGTATTTCCTGTAACTGGAAGTGAGGTCTCAAGGCTGATTGGTGGGAACATTTCATCAATGGTACCGTGGACTTCACACTGCACCACTCTGGGGCCACAGCGTCAGGCTGTCTGACTTAGTGGCGTTAAGTTTGACTACTTGGCTGGGGGAGGGCCACCAGATTTCTCTGCTGTAGAGATGTTTATTTCCTTTTCATGATTATTAAGAACCTGCAGGATATGATATACCACATGGATATCTTGTTCTCAGCAACCTTCCGCCATGAGATTTTAGCATTCTCTGGTGGGCCTCACCTTTGTCGAGCATTTCAGTGGTTCTTACAGAGTTGTGTTTGTCTCATTCTGTGGCTTCTTTTACATTTACTATTTATCATTCTTTTTCAAAGAATAGGTTTTTGTCTATCTTTCTATTTCTTTGTAGTATCACTATGGAGTTAAGGATTATATTTACTTTGTGTATTATCAAGTTATTCTTTATTTTTTTTTGTGCTGAAATTATCCTGGATTTGGCCAGGGAGGGCTCCAGCGCTGTGGGGACAGGTCTTGTGTGTGTCCTTGCTTTCAGTCCTGTTTACCCTTTGCCCCCTGCCCAGACCTGCCATTGCTGCCTTTGTGAAGAAATGGAATTTTGAACCAAGGTCTGGGCACTTGGTATGTTTATTGATGCTGGAAGGACATTGTTTTTAGGCCTCTCAGGGGACAGAGCTGGGGGAGGAAACAAACTTATTCCCATGAAGTAGTTAGTTTGAGTCCATTTTGAAATATCCAGATAAAATATAATATTACAGGGCCTTTTTGTTTTAGCTCTTCTTTTTTTCTTTTACTAAAAATCTTGTTTCTTTATAACAGCATATCTACTTTATGCTTTATCTTAAAATAGACACCAAATAAGTTAAAAAATGTAATACCAGTATTCCTATTAACAGTAAAACTTGAGTAAAGTTTAAGATTTCTTAGCAATTTTTTTCAATAATAGCTTTATTGAGATATAATTTATGTACCAGAGAATTCACCCTTTTAAATTGTTATTATTCTGTGATCCTTAGTATATTCACAGATTTGTACAATCTTTACCGTTATCTAATTAAAGAACATTTTCATCACCCCAAAAAGAAACTGTACATCCTAACAGTCATTTCTCAGTCCCTGTCCCCCCCGGTCCCTGGTAATGACTAGACTACTTTCAGTTTCTGCAGATATGCCTGTCTGGGCTTGCATTTCTTTTTACTCTTAGACTGTATCCCTCAACTGTTACAGGGTCAGAATATACACGTGCAGTCAGAGTTCAATTATTTTCTCTGAATGGTGTCCATACGCTACACAGCGGGCTCATTTGTTCAGTTTGTTTCCAGTTGGATGATACCTTCCCCCTTTTTTGATTTACCTTTATTTTTTAAATATGTCAAACGTTGTTAGGATTCAGTAATTAACACTATTAATGAAGCATAGACATTGATCCTTCCTTGTACCCATTACACCCATCTCTCTAGTAACTGTTAGGTTGGCTTTTGGATTATATTTCCATTGTTTCATTTTACAAAAATAAGCCATTTGTATAAGAATTCTTATTTTCTCTTCTTCCTTACATGCCTCAATATATGGTATATCCTGTAATGAATGCACCTGCTTCGCCGCCCCCATCAATTTAAGTAATATTTTAATCTGATCATAGAAGTAATGTATTTCATTGCGGGTAGTTTGAAAAGTACAGACAAGACAGAGGAGCACACGGGAGGATATTCAGAGGTACAAATGGAAGAAACATATTTCCTTCCCAGTGTGTTCCCTACCGCCCAGTTTCTCTCTCAGAGCAGCCGCTTCTTAGTAGCATGAGTGTGTGTGTGCGTGTTTACATGTCTCTAGAAACATTTCTTATTTTCTTTCTACACAAGTGGTAGCACTGTTTTGCATTTGCTTTGTTCACTTTTGAGTCTTTTAGATTAGTCATTTTTCTTCCATATGGAGTTAATTCTTTTGAATTAACTGAGTCTTCCATTGTATGGATGTACCTTAACTAATTTAAACAATGCCTTATTGATGGTCACTTAAATTATATCAAATTTTCTACTAGAGTATGTGCATTTAAAAATTTCAGGTATTACAAAGTCTGTGTTACTTTTCGTGACCACGTAGTGGCCCATAGCAGTGCTGTACCACGGCTGAGTTATTTCCCTGCTGCTGGACTTTGTAGAAGACCTGCATTCTCTAGTCTACAGTACTGCGATGAGTACCCGTTCACACACCCAGTGGTTAGTAACGTAGTATAAACGCACGTCAGAGGACATGTGCACATGCAGAATGTTCTGGACACAGCCTCTGGTAACTTAGCAGTAAGTGTCATCAACATTCCCACTAGCAGTGTATTGAAAGTGTCCATTTCCCTCATCCGTATCAAATGTAAGGAATCCTAATCAGGCTAACATTTTCCTTGTTAATTTGGTGCAAAATGCACCAAATTTCCATTTCTTTGTTATGATGAATTTGTGTGTATGTATTTATTGGCTATTTTTACTTCATATTTTTGGCTAGCCTCCCCTTGACTGTAGTTAAAAATATTCGTCCATTTTCTAGTTTCTAGCAGAAGAAAGTTTTCCTGCCAGTTGTCATTATTTTGGAGGCCATGGATAGGTTTTTGCATCACAGATGTGTTTTTTACAAATCGAAGGCAAGACCTACTTCCAGCATTAAGCAAGATTAGGACTTGCTTTATTGTGATACTTTTTATTGCAGTGGTCTGGAACCGAACCCACAGTGTCTCCGAGGTATGCCTATATCTACGTGAAAACTCTTCTTTCTGTTTTAACAGAGCCTGCAGTTAGTATGGAAAGAGCTCAACCTTTAGAGTGCGGATGATGGCTCAAAACCGGCCTTTTCTAATTTCTAGATTATGATTTGGGACCAGTTACTTAACCTCTCAAAGCCTTTGCTTTTTTCTTCTTTTAAAATTAGATGACAAGACCTATTTTGTGGGGTTTCTATGCAGGTGAAATTACATAAAGTGCTGAGTAAGTGTGGGCCTGGGCCAGGAGAGGCCAGGGCAGCCACCCGTTCTCCCCGGGGTGCTGGGATAGATCTCACATGGCATTATAGGTAGTGCACCCCGGCTTCCTGCTAGCATGCACCCCCTGACCTCATGGTGCCTTGAAGGGCTTATGGCTGTCACCCCTTGATGGCCGAGCTCCCAGGAGCTCACTACCTCCCTCTGAGAGTCTTCCAGCAAAACTTACACAGGCATCGTCACATTTCACTCTCAGGATTCTGTGGTCAGATTGTAGAGTGGAACCAGAGCAGTGCAGAAACAGTGATATTAGAGGATAGGGCAGGAGCACATTAAAACATTAATGTCCGTGAACACCAGTGTGAAGACCTTGTCACATCAGGGTTAGGATATGACTCGGGCATTCATAGCAATAAGGAAGAAGTTAGAATGCTTTCCTATATTTTTTCTCAGCTTTATTGAGGTAAAATTGACAAATAAAATTATATATATTTACAGTGCACAGTTAGTATTTTGATATTCACTGTGAAATATTTACCACAATCAAGCTAATTAACACATCCATCACCTCACATAGTTTCTTCGTGCATATGTGTGGTGAGAATGCTTAAGATCTATTTTCTCAGCAAATTTTAAGTATACATTACAGTATTATTAACTATAGTTCCCATGCCGTATATTAGATTCTCAGAACTTTCTCATGACTCTATGTTTGTACCCTTTGACCAGCATCTCCCTGTCTCCCGCACTCCCACCCCCACAAAGCCCCTGCTATTGATCATTCTACTCTGTTTCTGTAAGTTCTGTTTTTTACATTCCATATATAAGTGGATCATATAGTATTTGTCTTTCTCTGGCTTATTTCACTTAGCATAATATCCTCTCGGTTCATCCATGTTGCTGCAAATGGCAGGATTTCCTTATTTAGGGCTGATTTATATTCCATTGTATATAAATACCACATTTCTTTATCCATTCATCCACTGATGGACACTTAAGTTATTTCCATGTCTTGACTGTCTTGAAAAATGCTGCAGTGAGCATGGGGATGCACATGTCTCTTCAAGATACTGATTTCATTTCCTTTGGATACATACCCAGAAGTAGGATAGATGGATCATATGGTAATTCTATTTTTAATTTTTTGAGGAACCTCCGTACCGTTTTCCATAGCTCTTCCCACACTGTTTTCCAGAGCACCAGTTTATATTTTCACCAACACTGCACAAGAGTTCCCTTTTCTCTGCATTCTCACCAACACTAGTAATTTCTTGTCTTTTTGATGATAGTCATAGTAACAGGTGTGAGATGATATCTCATCGTGGTTTTGATTCGCATTTCCCTGATGCTTAGTGGTGGTGTTGAGCACCTTTTCATGTACCTGTTTGCCATTTGTATATCTTCTTTGGAAAAACGTCTATTCAGGTTTTTGCCCCTTTTTAATTGGATTGTTTGTGGGGTTTTTTGTTCGTTCTTTTGGCTATTGAGTTATATGAGTTCTTTATACATTTTAGATATCAAACCCTTATCAGACACATGATTTGGAATTTTTTTCCCCATTCTACAGGTTGCCTTTTCATTTTGTTGATTATTTCCTTTACTTTGCAGAAGACTTTGATGTAGTCTCACTTTTTCCTACATTATTATTAGCAAATAGTCCATAGAAACGGAATGATATGGAAAGGTTAGAATTCTTTTTGAACTACTGTAACTCCATAGGAGCACTCCCAAAGTGCTGAAAACAAATACCCTAATATTGCTGGGATTTGGAGAACTATTAACTTTCAGATTTGTGAATACAACTTAAGTTCATCTGAATGAATCCAGATTCTGAATGGGAGGAAAAACCCTTCAAAGTAAAGCCACCTAAAAAGATAAAAAAAAACTAAATTAAAACCCACCTAAAATCCTTTTTGGAATGAAGTAGAGAACGTAGCTATCCAGAAAATATAATAAAATAGAAGAGAGATTTCTTTTAGAAAAACCAAAGAACTTTATCAGACATAGAATACCCATAACATTACAGTTTTTAAATTTTGTAAGTAAATGCTAAAATACAAGCAGAAAGTTGAGAGAGTAGGAGAACGGTATCAGATTGAAAGAAAGCATAAACACGCGGAGAACTGATGCAGGGATGTTTGTTTCTCTGTGACACGTGGCCAGGTGAGCGCACGGCTACGCATGAGGAACTGCTGACCGCAGTCATATGATGTTTTTCATCCATTGCTTTGGTTGAAAACAGCTCCATACCCATACATACCAAACATCTGACAATTTATTAAATGAAAAACGACAATTAAAAAACAAAACAAAAACAAATGCTTACCTAAAGTAGGCATGGCAGTTGGAGCATAGGTCTCCTGATACATTATATGCCAGAAACAGAAAAGCAGCTTTTAACATGTTATAAAGCAGTTGAGGGTGTGCTTTGGGGAAAGAAATCTAAAGAAATTTAGTGGTTCCCCCTTATCTGCAGTTTCACTTTCTGAAGTTTCAGTTACCTGCGGTCAACTGCAATCTGAAAATTTTAAATGGGAAATTCCAGAAGTAAAAGATTTATAAATTTTAAATTGTGTGCTATTTTGAGCACATGAATGAAATCTCACACTGCCCCAGTCCGTCCCGCCTTGGATGTGAATCATCCTTTATTCAGAGTCTCCAGTGATCCACTGTGGTAATATCACAGTACTTGTGTTCAAGTAACTCTTATTTTACTTAATAATGTGCCACATTCACATAACTTTTATTACAGTATATGGTTCTAATTCATTGTCTTTTATGATCGTTGTTGTTACTCTCTTACTGTGCCTAACTTATAAATTAAACTTTATCATATGTATGTATAGGAAACGTGTGTGTGTGTG